>NC_090210.1:15712332-16041499 GCF_033026475.1 Channa argus
ATGAGGATAAGGGTTATGTTTTTCTGGAATTTTTTGGGTAGCTAATGCAAATAAGAAGCAAATGCTGGCAACTAACTTTTCTCTTGCTAACTTTTCTGACTGGAATTCTTGAAATGAGTTATTGCTGCACATCATTCCTTTGCTCTAGCTTTTTCATAGACTTTGAAGGCGGGGATTGAATATTGGAAGTTTGTAGTTGTCTAAAACCCTAAAGTCTATATAAATGTTAAAGTCACCTTTCCATGCACTGAGATCTACTTTACATAATTATCTTCTTATTTTTTTTCTTGAAACTGGCTTTGTACATACATAACACATACTACATACCAAATTTCCGTAACTATACTGGTTTCCTATTGCTAAAACATGTTAAATTGTTCTTTTGGTTACATGTACTGATAGTGAATGCTTTCACAAAATATCTACTGGAAGCCTGAATGAGAAACAACTATTGAGCCTTAATATGTATGCTTAGCTTTCCTTCCCTTGCTTTCTGATTGCTGTCTCTCTTCATGCTAAAGAACAGAAAAAATATTCTCCTCTTATCTGTCATTTTTTTGGATTCTCTCCTGTGTCCGTGTGTGAGGGATTACAGTGAAATGTGAGACGAGGGGATGCATAAGAGAGCTGCATTTATTACGTCAAGTACCTTTTTACTAGGGACAATCATAATCATACATTTCCCAGCCCACAGTCCTTGTATCATTTGGGCTGCTCTCATTTTGTCATAAAGAGGGTGGTGAGAAGTGTACAGCTCAGGGTCTTTTGGTTTCCTGCTGGTGGGGGCTGGTTTTGTGTCACATTTTATTTTCATAAAAGAACTCAAGCCAGAATTATACATCTGTCTGGGAAGAGACATCTTAACATGCGACTTCCAATCAAATAAATGTTGGTACAATAATAAAAAACTAATTGTGATACTTTTAAATAAATTTTGTCACTAACTCAGGACAGTCCTTCAAATTTTTCTCTCCCTCCCTCTACCTCGCTTTAATGCAAGTCTCCAATTTCAATCTCTCTACTTCCTTTTGTTCTCTGTCGTGCTCTCGCACATCCCCCTCATGCTTTCCTTCAGAATGTGTCTCTCCCCTGGTTACTCTCTGTGATACAGGTGCATAATGTGTGCTGGCTGTCCTGTCCAGCTTGCACTGTGTCTCTCTGCTCAGTCTAAAGGGGCTGATAAGGCCAGATGGCTCTCTGCTTTGTAAGCCCGTGAAGCGAGTAATGCAGTGGAGCAGACCCTCCAGGCTAAACACTTTCTGCATCTTGTGTGGGTGAAATGGGTAAGTATGTGTGTGTGTGTGTGTGTGTGTGTGTGTGTGTGTGTGTGTGTGTGTGTGTGTGTGTGTGTGTGTGTGTGTGTGTGTGTGTGTGTGTGTGTGTGTGTGTGTGTGTGTGTGTGTGTGTGTGTGTGTGTGTGTTAGGGTATTGCTGTCCTTGTTAGAACCAGTTTTGGTTGAGACTTTCTCACTGTTGATGTCTTGTAAAGTGAGGTCTTCTGTCCTTCCGGCTGCTGCCTTTACCTTTGTGTTTGTTCAGCATATCATCTGTAGTGATGATCTCACACATCACACACCTCAAAATGAAACCATACAATCTATAAGCATTTCTTTTTAGGTTTTTCAGTGTGGGGAGTTTTTCAGAGCACAGCACACTTTTATAACTGAATAATGAGATCATCCTCTAGTTCATCCAGTGGCTCAAAAGTACTTGAGTCTGGATGATGTTCATTAAATGAATGATTATGTGAAGTATAGATAAAAAGGACTCAGCAAATACAAAAAAAAAAAAAAAACCTCATACTTTAATCAATAATTTGATCAATAATTGCAGTGTACAAAGAAGACTAAAGGCCCTATTTATGCTGTACTAATGCTGTGACAAGTTCAAGCTCCCATATGCTGTTTTGGTTCTTGTACAGGCAGAAGCAAAAGTAGTAGGTGAAGAAGAATATATCTCAGAGGGTGTGGCAATTAGTAAATCTCATTATTATCTTATTATCCTATTTGCTTAGCTGATCAAAGAGAAGCATGACCTTAACAAATGAAAAGATTATTTTTCAGAAAATAAAATACTGTAAGCCTCGATTCCAAAAAATATGTTTCTATGTAAGTATACTGCAAATATGATTTTGTTTTTTAGGGAATGTCATCACTGAATGGATTATGAATGAATTAAATGCTAAATGGAAAATTAGTTGTCAGAAGGGGACAAGCGTACAAAGCACACAAGCGTCACACCAAAGAACGTTTAAGTTACAAAATCAATGTTTTTTAAGAAACTTTGTAATATGTAAAGGTTTATAAACAGATCCTTTCTATACATTTAACCAAACACTCAATAACACTGTAGTCAGACAAACTGGATATTGTGTGGAATCATTTTTTTTAATAGGTTCGGTATCAACCTACTTGCAACACAGCATTTCTACGAATTGTCAACAATTCATTATGTTCATAGAAAACAGAGTCTGGTTATTTAAAAGCAAACAACATAATATTATTCCCATACAAACAAAATTTGAGTTTGCAGTTGTTTTCTCTATACTGCACATATCACTTTTAGATGAGCTGTACATATTGTTGTATGGTGCAGTGTAGCACCATGTGAACACACATGGTGCAGGTACATACAACTTTGAAGTTGGTAATGTGTTTTTGATGAAAACTGTCCTCAGTAAAAACCAGTCATTGGCTAAAATATCTAAATATACCTATGTCTTATTTACCTTGAATGGGCCTTTAGTGTTCACGTCAGGAGTGCAGTTTTGTTATTGCACCACACAACCACACTGAGCCATCACGATCCAACAAGTCCTTTACCTTAAAGCCCGTTTAGGCTATTCATCCCTATGCTCTCTTTAAGGACTTAGGACCATTTGTCTTATCCAAACTTGTTCTCCCTTTGGTTAGAAACTAATAGGACCAATGGTATATTGAAGTGTAAATAGAACCTAATACTACAAATTTTGTGTGGGTCCTACCATGTAATTCTATCAATAACAGTGAGAACCTAGAAAGAAAAACTGTACATGCTCAGACTCACTATTCTTTTAACCAAAGACAGTACCACTTCTGCATTTATAGAGGCAAAAATTCTGTGGCACCGAACTTTTTATCGGATAGGGGTAAGGTCCCTTTGGAATAGTGACAGGTACAACTGTGTGTCATCAGCATAACGACGGTAGAATATATTGTTTACAAATTATGCAGCCGAGAGGCAGCAATCAAGCAAGTATTTATTGCTGAGGGACAGTGTTGACAATATTGGATTCACCTCCCATTCACACGCAGGAAATTGCTGTCCCTTTTAAGTAGGATGCAAATCAGTCTAGTACTAAAGCAGTCAGCTTGTGGCTGGTGCGGTAGAAATTACAGATGCTGGTCATCAGATACACTGCTGCCATAATAAACAGGCCAAACGAGAAGATAGAGGCTACTGAGATAAAGACAAGGAAGCTCTTCACCATATATGTTGGGTTTCACTCCTAATCCAGCATCCTGAGATTGTACACAAAGGAAAGACTGGCTAAGGACTAGTGAGCTTTAAAACTACTTACCAGGATGAAACAAGAAAGATTCATGAAAACATCAGGAAGTGATGGCATGCTTACTGAATACCTCAAGCAGAAGAAACATGAGGGCCAAGAGAAGGAAGTTTAGGAACCATCATGAAATGACAAATCCCTGCATGATTTTGGTGCTGATATTAAAAAAGTCCTACTGGCTGCTGGATACTCCAGATACGGAATGGACAAAGATGCCCCTGAGACAATCCAGCACATAACAGCAGGGTACAAGCTGTTAGCAGCGAGGACATTACCAAGTGGATAGCATAATGTACAGAAACATATATGCTGCGAATAGCCTAGAGGTTCCAAGTTCAAAATGGGGTTTACCTCTTACTAAACTAAGATCCCATGGGAATTTCGGATACAGACTAGCAAACTGTCAATGGCCAACTGACTGTACATAGCAGCAGTGGACAAACTTAAGATTAAGGCCTTACTGATAGATGTAGCAATCCTAAATAATGGCAACATCAGGTAGAAGGAACACGAGAAGCTCAAAAAATAACTGGAGCTGAAAGTAGAGCAAGAAATATGAAAGAAGTTGAAGGCAGAAGTGGTCCCAATGGTCACTGGAACATTTGGGGCTGTGAACCCCAAACTGATAGAGTGGCTCCAGCATCGAATTCCAGAAACAACATTTGAGATGTCTGTCCAGAAGATTGAAGTCCTAGCAACAGGTGACATATTAGGACCCTCGAACCCAAAAGCGTGAGTGGGATTTATCACCACATATGTAATAAATCCTTCAGCTGGAATACTCACTGAAGAGCTTGGACTAAGTTTTTCCAAAACCTGTTTGGAAAACAGCATTAGTCTATAAAAGATTGTGGCATCACAGTAATCCTTCATTGTCTTCAGTATAATTGTTCAAGATGATCTTAGCATTGCATTGTATAAATAAACCAAATTACAGAGCATTCAGAAAGTTTTCAGACCCCCTTTTTTCAATTTTGTTATGTTGCACACTGATACGACAATCCTTCCAATTCTATTTTATCTCATTAATCTAGTGAAAACAGAATTTTAGAAATGTCAGTAAATTTATTAAAAGGAAAAAATTGAAATGTCACTCAATATTAAGAGATTAATATCACAAACAGTCTCAATACAAAGGCCGTTATTGAACATATTTAGACTGTTTGCAACAACATTTGAAATTTAGCTCAGGTGCCTCCCATTTCTCTTGACTCTTGCTGAAATGTTTCTACACCTTGACTGAAGTCCAATTGTTGCAAATTAAATTACGTGGACATGATTTGGAAAGGCACACGCATCTCTATAGAAGGTCCTAGAGCTGATAATGCTTACTGTATCAGAACAAAAGCCATGAGGTCAAACAAATGCCTGCAGAGCTCAGAAACAGGATTACTACAAGGCACATATCTGGGGAAGGCTACAAAAAAAAATTTTGCTGCACTGCTGGTTCCCAAGAGTGCAGTGGCCTCCATAATTCCCAAATGGAAGAAGTTTGGAAAAACCAGGATTTGGCCAACCAAGGTCTCCTTTGCCAAACTTAAAATAAGCACATATCTCTTACTGCAAATTAGGCATTTCCTTCTAAATTATTGAGGTACTTTCATACAGCGAGTGCTTGTCACTGTGGGTTTTGGAATCTGTGGCTCCCTTACCATAACTCTTAACCCTGCACCAGATGTGCTAACACTACCTTCAATGGTGTCATGGTCATAGTAACACAATTATGTGAACCTATAACATTACACAACAACGTGACTTGACTTCTTTCACTCTGATCACAATTAATATGCCAAGAAGAGGTCATTTGAAAATAACACATTTGGTTTTGGGGCATTTTCTGAAAACACTGATGCTGTCTCACATAAGTGCTTTTTATCCATAGCTTCATTACGTTTTATGACAGCACTGATACAACTTTCTCTGCATTATCTCCACCTCAGGTGTTATCCGCACAGCGCTGTCCAACATGGACCGTGAGACCAGGGACCACTACGCTGTGGTGATTCAGGCCAAAGACATGGCTGGCTCGGTTGGAGGACTGTCGGGATCCACTACTGTCAATATAACCCTCACTGATGTCAATGATAACCCTCCAAAGTTTCCACAGAGTAAGTGATCCCACCCAAGTGGTACCAAACACCACCATGTAGTGGATGGTATTAGCATGGACCATATTGAGAAAGTAGTTCAATTATACACAGCTTTACTTTTAACTACGTAGACTAGACAATCTTGTAATTTTATTCTGAGAATAGAGCCTAAATGCATCATCAGTGTTTGAATCGTGTTGGGAATAAATAATCTTTTGCCTAGGTTGCAATGCTGTATGATTGATGACTCAGTTTTTACAGTAATCTGATTGCTCACTGTTACCAGCTTAACCTGCTATGGAACAGATATGATATTTGAGAATGAAACAATTACACCAACATTGTTACAGGGGTATCTCAAAATATTCATTACTCACATACACCCAAAGTCCCCATCGTTCTCCTCTCTCTATACATCAGCTGTTGCTATGGTTTTCTTAGATGTTATTTGTAAAAGTTCAATTAAATACAAGAGAAACCAGGTCAAATCTCATCCATGCATCTTACACAAAAACAAGAGGACAGACTGGGATAAACAGAGCCTTAGCTTGTAATATGTCAAATTAATGTTTGGGATGATAAATGCCACACTAAAGGGCTTTTGCTAATGTAGCCAGGGGAAATTAGGTGACACAAAAGATATTATAACTGGGGGTCCTGCAACTTCAGTTGAACAACAACAACAAAAAAAAACAAAAAAGAAAAAAAAACAATGTAATAGAAATACACAGAAAATACAGCCAAACTATGGCAGTTTTAGGTTCATACATATAGACCCCCAAATAACCATTAGCTTGTAAGACACTTACACTCCAAATCAGCCACAGTAACTCTAAGGGAAACCCGGAAAAATACTATCTAACACATCTTCAATGTAAGACTTGTACTTCAGACCATTATTGTATGTACTATGTGCTATGTACTTAATGACAGAATGCAGATGCAACTTATTTAAAAGTTTTAATTGTGTACACTTTACCAGGACATATGCTTTGATTTACCAATTATTTCACACAATGGAGTCACATTACCAGATATCCTATGCAACTGTTTGGTTTCTCCATGCACAACCAGAAGAAAAACCCAGCAATCAATAAGCAGTGTCTTGGCAGAATAACTATGCCTTTTTCTGAAATCGTCCACTACTCACTACATAGTGTGTCTGTATAGTGTGTTTTGTAGTTCTGTACAAATGTTGAATGTGTCACGGCTGTGATGCTGACTCTTGTTGCCATGGTGATCATTACTATCTCGCCTCTCCATCCCCACGGTGCTGCCTAATCAGCGCCAACTTCCTACACCTGTCTCCTCCCCTTTCTATGCTACTGTTACCTGCTCGTTTCTGTCAGATCGTTTTCCTGTTCCTCGTGATCCAAGTTACCTGTTTTCTTTGGTGAGCTCTGTTTTTTTTACCCCCTCGTCTGGCCACCGGACCCAAATCTCCTCGGAGAACTTCTGCTCTGCACATTATCGTATTAAGAGACTTTTTACGCAACTTTACTCTTGTGGATTTAGTGTATTTTACACAAAACTGAAGACTGAAGTAGTCCTTTAATATCGTTTCTCTTCAGACACTTTTAGTAGCTACTTTTTATATTGGTTGTTTGTCGTTGCCTTTCTTTTTCCCTGATTGTTTCAGCCACCCTTAGTTCTCCTCCTCTTTTCTCCATCCTCGCATCTGTATTGGCGATCCTCTTCGCTGTAGAGAATAACTCACCACTAGTTCCCTCGTAAGAACTCCATCATCATAATTTAATGATGAGTTTTAAGCTATCATCCTTAGATTTTCCAAGCTTTACCTGCTCTTCCAGTCTGTCAGGATCCCCAACTTCACTTCCTCCCCCATGACTTTTATTTTGCAGCCACTTCCTGTTTCCCGGTACCATCACATTCTTTTCCGCTTTACTAATCACCGGTAATCAGTTTCACCTGCTCTCGCCGCTCTGCCAAATGGTTGAACCCTCGTCAGGCCAGGTGGGCCCTCTTCTTTGGTAGATTCGTCTTCACCCTTTCCTACTGCCCAGGTTCAAAGAACTGCAAGGCAGATGCCTTATCCACATGCACGACCCAGATGGCCAGCCTCAGGACCCTGACTACATTTTACTTTCTTCTGTTCATCTCGCCGCAGCCAAAGTTGACCTCAAAAGGGAGGTCATTCAAGCCCTCGCCCAAGCACCAGCACCTTCTGTCTATTCTCCTCTTCTCCTCAATGTTCCCGAGCGTGCTCAGGCCAAGACTCCTAAACATTTCCCCAAATGTTTCCTCCGCCCTTTACCTATCCCAAAGAGACCATGGTCCCACATATCAATAGAGTGTGTCACTGGACTTTCCAGCCTTCATCAGAGTTCATAGTTGCTATCCACGGTTCGGACCACACTACATTTGTTGACCTGACTCTGCCTGTTGCACTCTAGTTAGTCTTGTCTCTTGTTTTGACTCCATATACCACAAGTCAGTGCTAAGTACTCATCTGTGTGTCCTCCCTCATAGACTGGAGATCAGCGCCATCTAGCGAGTCGTAGGACTTGCCACATCATCATCCTGCTTTGCGAACAATAACATTCTATAATAAACTTTATTAGAACTGAGAAGTTGTGTCAAGCACCTTATTGTGTCCAATCCTAAAACTAGCATATTACACGGTACCCTCTATAAACACCCCTCGCCCCCCTGTTAGTCAACATGTCCCATCACCACTTATATTTCATAAACTATACCTTGCCTTCCAACTCCTTCTCTTTTAAAACTTGATAGAATGGCTAGAATGGCCACTACATAGTCCACTCAAAGTTTCCCCCAATGAAACACTAAAAGTACTGTACGTGGCATGTGCAATACTTTCTGCTAGCAATCCCACAATGCAATGCTTCCCATTTTAGAGATTAGACAATTACTCTTCCCCATCATATCTGCAAGTTTTTTTTGTTTTTGTTTTTGTTTTTTTTTGTCGCTTTGGCTTATCCCTTGGGTTCAGGGTTGCCACAGCGGATCATTGTCTGCATGTTGATGGAAGAGTTTTTACTCCGGATGCCCTTCCTGACGCAACCCTCCCCAATTTCTACTTGGCTTGGTCCAGCACTGCTGGAATAAAATAATCATTAGTGCATACAATGTACTGTTTTGAGTTCTGACCTATGCTGCTATAGGCTTAGACCAGTGGAAGACCCACTCCTTGATGCACTGAGCTCCTTTCCTCATCCTGACCCTCTCCTCTCACTCCACATTTGTCACCACTGTATGACATTAATTCTGTTTTCTCCCATAGTTGTCTTTCTCCTTCTCTGTCTACCTGTCTCTGTCCCTTTCTGCATGTGTCCCCAGTTTTGGAGCTGTGTGTTTCTCCAGTGTGCAGCTGTTGGTCCTACCAACCTGCCCGGTGTTTTGTTGTTGCTTTTTTCTTTTCTCTCTTCACTTTCCACTCACCCCAACCAATCAAGGCAGAAACCGCCCACCCTGAGCCTGGTTCTACTGGAGGTTTCTTCTGTTAAAAGGAGTTTTTCCTCTTCACTGTTGCCTAGGGCTTGCTCAAGGGGGGATTTGTTGGGTTTTCTCTACATATCTTTATAGTCTTGACTTATTCTGTAAAGTGCCTTGAGATAACTTTGATGTGAATTGGTGCTATATAAATAATGTTGGATTGACATGACATAATTCTTGCTTCTAGTTTCTGATGACAAATCTGATGATATCTTCTGAGAATGCTAAATGTTCTATATTTCATATGCACTCCTGTTTTACCAAATACAGTGCATCCAGAAAGTATTCCCAGCACTTAACTTTTTCCACAGCTGAATAAAATTCATTATTTTCCTTAATATTATACAAACAATACCTCAAAACAACAATGTGTAGTAATAGTTTGTAAATGTAATAGTTTTTTTGAAACTTATTTAAAAATAAAAAACAATCACATGTACATTTGTATTCATGGACTGTGAAACTCAAAATTGAGCTCTGCTGCCTCCTGTTTCCTCTGATCACCTCTGGTTGATGTTACTACTACTCGATTGGAGTCCACCTGGGGGAATTTCAGTTGATTGGACATGATTTGGAAAAGCATACACCTGTCTACATATTAGATTTAATGAACACAATATTGTAATGTTGTGTTGCAGAGAGCTACCAGCTGTACGTACCAGAGCTTGCTCCAATTGGGAAAGCAGTGGGTCGGATCAGAGCCAATGATGAAGATGAAGGAGAAAATGCTGAAATGACCTATAGCATCACTAATGCAGATGCAGGAGCCATCTTCACCATCACGACTGATGCAGACCACAGGGAGGGAATAATTTCCCTCAAGCAGGTATGAATTAGAGAGCGATGAAAACGCACAGATTAGATGATGCTTGGTAAATAATGTGTTGGAAGTATGACCTGTGAGGGTCACTGTAACAGGCCAGAACAGAAGATTTCTTTTTTGCCTTTTGATGACAGTTTGACCACGCTCACAATGCGAGAAGGATGCAATGCAGCAAATCCAAAGCTCTAGTTGAAATGCTGTCACTGGCTTGTTACCACTAGAAAAAAAAATCAGCTCAGTACTAATTACACTAATAACTTCCTACTAAACAACAGCGTGAGCTACATATGTCTATTTTATGTCCAAATCGTATGCTCAAAATTGGTTCCCTGAATAGCCAGAATAAGAATTCTTCTGTCTGTTCGGGAAGGCCTCATATTGATGAATGAAAGTTTTAGCAATTTTGCTTTTGGAGCATCGTGTAAACATCAAACTTATTCATTTATTTAAATTATTGGACATCTACAGAGGTTCTAAAACTGGTGAATGTTGTAAAATGTCTTTTTAGCATGTCTTGTGCAGATTGCATTTTAGATGTTTTGGTAATGTTGCATTTAGAGTAAGTTATTTGGCAAATGGTTTTAGCCAAAGATGTACAACAGAAAACACACAACCAAAAACACAGACAGACTGTAGAGAAACACCAGGAGCAACTCAGTAAAAATGCTCTGACATATGAACCAGAAAAGTAAAAATGGAACCACTGATGATGATGCAATTGATGAACGACCTGCTCCACCTGCTGAGCTAAAGCAACTCACATTTTCTAGGTGCAGAATCCAAAGACAACAGAGGCTGACTCTGCAGACAACTTTGTTTAAAATCTGTTTTTCACGTCTACTTACTTCCAAAAATGGTCCCTTTCCGAAGTCTAAAACCTGAACCCGTACAGGATGCTAGTGGATTTTCTCATTTAGATGTTTAGAGTCAGCAATATTTAGCCTAAAGGAGATGTTGGAACCTTTGTTTATGTCCAATAGAAAATGTTCTAAAAAATGTTCATTTGGAACCTTGTGTGGATGTGTAAAAAACATCTTCAGAATTTAACATCCCAAAGACATTTGTTGGACATCACACACACAACAAAGAATTAACAAAGACATACTACACCGATCAGGCATAACATTATTACCACCTGTGCACTGTAATACAATTTAATACAGTGGCTCTGCCTTGAATTCTACTTTTACACGGTTATAGTTTTTCAGTGTTTATGTTGGTTCTAAAGTTAGAACAACCCTATTTAAAATGAATGACGTTGCCTAATCATTAGAACACCTCTTCGTATAATGCACTCAACTACCCACTTTGACCTCAGTAATAAACACATATAAATATGGTAGATACCATTTATACCATGGTATAAATAAACATGGTAGAGCTATGACCTTTCTGACAGTTTCAGCCTAAAAACTAAACCCTAACTAGTGGCCCCCAGTAAGTGCTGGCCAGCTGCATAGCAGCTCCCCTATAGGTGTGTTAGTGCATATATGAATGTGAGTGTGAATGGGTGAATAAGCACTGTAAAGTGTAAAGGACCATTTAAAATTTAAAATATGTGCGGTATAAAACATCCACATATTTAACAAATATTAGATTTCTCTAGACGTCTAAATTAGGGGCTATCCCAATGTACAGATGTGATACTTGTTTAAGACATCTATCAATGTCTATTTAACATTGTGGACGGACATCTAACTTTTGAGAAAAATGGTCGTCCTCCTGGCACTGCTTTAAATTTTATGTATATCCAAAAGAGGCCTTGACAGAATGTTCAAATGTTGTTGCTATTACATTGGTCCACAGATTGGGGAATGGGGTCCTTATTAGGCGTCTACGGAAGCTTTATTAGACGTCTAATCAAATCTAAACAAAGAAGTTTGTGGGGCTGATGGGTGCTTATGGTAAAGTGATGCTGTTCTAATAAGTGTCTCATAACATATGGTTATTTACTGATATGTATCGCCCCTGGGTGTGAACGTGAAAGGTTTGTCTCCTTAGGTCAGTGCAGGACACTGCGGCTGGTCCAGTGACAGCTGGTACCAGCTTTGACATTACCTGATTGAAATGGTGATCTGGTGTAGTATATTAAGGCTGTGGGAATCATTGCGTGTGTATTTAATTTTCAGAGGCCAGGCTACATGCTGATATTAAAATAACAGAATATATTACAGTCTACAAAGAGACTACAGTCTTTTTAATTTTAAACAATTGTTTTAAATACGTAAAACTATAAAAACAAAACAAAAAATACGGTAGTCAGGCAAACTAGATGCTTTACTGCAAGATGGGCTATTTCTGAGAAAATATGTTGTCTGGGCAGGGCTGATGCATGCACTTCTGGCACTCTATCGCCTCTTGATATCTTATGTACCATACCAGCAATAAAACACAAGCCAACATGCCAGCATATTTTATAATTAAATAATACCAATGCATATTTCTCCTTTAGCTACACCACTGTCCATAAAACACAATAGTAAATAAATGAGAGATATGCATCAGCTGCTTGGCAAATATATTTATATATATAAATTCAAACACATTTGCTGCATAAAACAGTTGCTGTTATGTTACTAGAAAGAGCTTTTACAGTTGTAGTAGAAACATAACTTTTGAAAGACGGGGTTGATGTGTCATACTTATCAGAAACAATTGTAAAATGCTGCAAACAGGTTTTAACAGCAAAACAACAAACGTAGATTTGATGATCTGACATTCTGTGACAGGACTGAATTGCCAGCATTTCTCAAGCACCACAGAACAGTGTCCTTTTCAATATACTGAACTGTTGAGGAAATGGTATTGGATGAAATTCAGCATGCATGGCCAACAAGTTTCAAGCAATCAGAAATCCTTAGGGAGAGTCAGGTGTATGGAGCTTATTTGATGCAATAAATATTTGTATCTGTATTTCATGATATGAACATTTAAATGCATTGTAAATAAAATTTGTACTTGTATTTAAGTATTTAGATTTTTGTGCACAAAGACACTATTTCAAATACAAATCTTGTTTGGAAAATACAAATCTTAATACAAATACAATTTATGCATTTGTGGATCTCGAGTTGTGCATTTGCAGATCTCATCGTGTGGATGCGAATCTTCTCACACACAAATCTGTTTTGCACTATTTTGCTTCATTGTCTTTGCATGGGTGAGGAGTTATACATTTGACGCTTGATGCGATACTTATTTGTATGTGTACTTTCTGATGTACAAATGTAAATGCAGTGCAAATTTTATTTGTAAATTTCTTGGTACAAAGTACAAATCTTGATTTACACATCTCTGGATCTCGAGTATATAATCTGTGGATCCAAATCCTATAAGCCACACTAATTTTTTTTTTTTTAAACTTTCCCTGGGGAAAGTGTGGAATCCACATGCGTATCAGTCAATACATGCGTATCAGTTCATGCCTTAATATGCACAAGATGGAGCTAACGTGCTAGCAGGACCTCCATGAAACAACTCAGCTAATGTGCAGGTGAGTTCATATTTAACAAACTAAACATCTTGAAGGAGTACGCAATTAGCATGGATGTGTAGTTTATTTCATGTCAATCTAAGTTTATTATTGACTACTGCCGTTTGCCAATGTGCAATCCGTTGTACTAACATTATCCTCACAATAACAAATCCAGTTATACCAAACAACAAAAGAAAATGGAATTGTTTTACAGACTTAAGTATGAGTAACCTAATTAGGTAATTCAAAGTTTGTGCTCTTAATTGACACTAACTGCAGCCGTCAGGACAGTGACAATTAAGTGTCCTTAGGAGGCAGTGTAGGATACAAAATATTTTTCTACTTAATTTGATTCGCTCTTTTGTACGCAGTGCACCATGTTCTATTTTGCCAGATAGAAAAGTTGAAGCCACGGTGGGTTAAGCACTAATACTGTCTCTCAGTTTCTTGAGATTCTATTAAAGAATACTACTTTCATAATTAACAGTTAATCTATACTTTCTGTCCCTAATGGAACATAATGCAAAAATCTGTTGGGGTTTTTTTTTATTAGTTATAGGCATTTAGTATTTCCAGATACACTCAAACTACAAAAGATAAATGTGAACTTGTCTTTAACAAAACTAATTTCATTTTCATTGTTACTTCTCTGTTTGATTTTTGAATAAATATTGTAGAGGAATATGCCAAACTCTATATCTATTTACTTTTGTGTTTGTTTTTGTTTAATATGAATTGCAGAGTGAAGTTGGGTTCCAGGATGCATTACATGAAGTCACAACCAACATCTGCGTTCTTTCCCAGAAGACCAAGGCTTCTGTTTCTCTGCACTGCAGTTATCTATGCTGTAACAATTCTGCACAGCTCTTCTCTGTACATTAGTGCTAGTTACTGATGTTTTATCCTTGCAAACAAGGGATTCAACACTGCTTTTCAGTAGCTCTTTGTACAGTCAGTTAGACATATTAATTACCTTAAATAAATAAATAGCTGATAAACATAAAACGATAAAACATTCTAAATCTAATCTTTTTCATCTTGATTATAATGTAATGTAACTTTTTTCCCCTTTTACAACATTTTACATAAGATGGTGCTACATATTTCATATACCCCCCAGATGAGAGCAGCCCTCTCTCTCCACCTCTGCCACTCCTAACCAAATCAGCATTCAGTTACTGACTGTGAGAAAGACTCATGATTTGTTTGCTTTGTAGAGATGAATGTTAAGTATCTAAATACTTTATGTATATAATTCACTGTAAACGTCGAGCACAACATGGCACAGGAGGAGTGAGAAGCCCTTTTATTTTACTATTTTTTTCTCCTGTTTTGTATTAGGAGCTTAAGTTATACATCATGTCTTTTATTTTGTGTATTTGTTTGGTTTGGGTAGGTAAAGATACAGTTTTTGCTAGAGCTTTTTGTTTGTTGTTTTGGGCACTGTTCATCTCTAAAGATAATAAATTACTACCACTTGGTTTTTGGAACACTTAGTTGGTTTCTCCTTGGGAAGGGAAGAGTGGGGGAGCACAGAGTGTTATGCCTAGGTTCCCCGAGACTAGGGGCATAACAAAGCCTTAAACGTGTTTACCGGTGAGTTAGTATGAAAATGGCAGCAAACACAGCAGCATTTAGTTTTTGCACATGGTGTTTATTGTTAGAGCAAATCTATGAGCGTTATATAGACAGCTTTTCCTTTTTATTGTTAAATCAAAGGTATAAGTAGTACAGATATTTATACAGTGTATCATTTGCAGGAGTACAAGTGGTCATAATGTAATGCCTGATTGGTTTACACTTAGAACGGTTTGCTCATTAGATGCAAACATATTGTGTTATGTTGCTCTCAGTTGGCTGTTAGTAATTATAAAGCGGTAAGCTTTAATATGGAGATGATTTTTTTGGTTGGTGTGTGAAATGTCTCCTCGGTTTGTCAATTCTGTTTTCTATTTTCCGAGCAGCCTCTGAACTATGAGAAGAAAAAAGTTCACACACTCAACATTGAAGGCTCCAACACTAACTCAGACCCCCGCTTCTCCCACCTGGGGCCATTTAAGGATTCTACATCACTGCGAGTCATTGTGGGGGATGTGGATGAGCCTCCTGTCTTCTCCATGGACTTCTACATTATGGATGTGTATGAAAATTCACCTTCTGGCACCCAGGTTGGCATTGTAACTGCCATGGACCCTGATAGCACCAACAGCGCTGTCAGGTAAGAAAAAAAAAAAAAAAAGTTAGTGATGTGTGTGTTTGTGTGTGTGTGTGTGTGTGTGTGTGTGTGTGTGTGTGTTTGTGTGTGTCCATGTGTATGGCTGGATGTATTTGGAATTCAGGTGTCCTGACAGAGAAAAGAGGCTTTGCTGTTGTGTCAGAGCTGTCTGACAATGAGTCACTGCATGTACAGCAGCAGCAAGCATTTTTTTGTTGCATTATCTGCTATGTAATTTGAGGTAATATAAACCACAGACACCAAAAAAGTTAAATCTGGAAAATTGGGACAAAACCTAATATTACATATTCTGAATATTTTCTAAAGTGCAGTATAATCTAAAGTCTGTGATTTTTCAAAATGTGACCTTGTTTCTGACAAAAGTACTATGTCGGTGTTTTTACTGAACAACTTGCCTGCAATACGCTCGGTTAATAGTCAGATAATGTTTACTGTTGTGTTATGTCACCATTTTATGACATTGAATTCATCAGGCACACACGGTGCAAAGTAGGAGTCAGCACGTATTCCATGTTAATGTGTAAAGCTATGAAAACGGCACTCTTGCTTAGCCTGCATTAGTTTAGAGCATCAGCTGTGGAGCTCAACAGAAATTAACTATATGTATATGCAACACAACATCCTGTATTGCTGGTGGATCAGCATCGAAAGATCTCGGCAGAAGCTTCAAATCACAACAACATTAGGGAGAAAAAACTTACTGTGCCTGTCCACAACTACCTGCATCTACACAGCTGCTGTTTTTGTAGCATTGGCATTTTCCCTGCTATGACCTGAACACTAACCTCTGTGATGCTGCAGTTTCGGATTATTATTCGAAGAAGGATTACCATTGTCAGTCAGGGATGATTGGACCAATGTCTGCCCCCTTGTGACTAACGTTTAAATCCTCCTCCAGACTCCAGACAAATATGTGATCAATAATGGTCATGAAGCTGCCATTGCCTGCGCGTACACTTGAGCTAACAAGAACTATATCTGTACCCTAAGGCCTCGGTTTGTCCTGCTACAATATCCACTCACTTTGAGGGGAAAGATGTTGCCTTGTTGGCAGCATGTCTCTTCTTCTTGTCCTTTTGGCTGTTCCGTTTCAGGGGTCACAACAGTGAATCTTGTATTAGGTTGTATTAGAATCAGGTATTAGGTTGCATTTCTGGATGCAGTGTTGGACCGTGTAAAGTGACAACAGTTTTCCCAGGTACTGACATGGTCACAGTGCTCCATGTGAGTACAATTTTCATCGTAAAATAATGGTTTCCACCTAGAACCTCAAACATCATACATCCATTATCTATAAACACTTATCCTGCATAGGGTCATAGGGGGTTGGAGCCTATCCCAGTTGTCATAGGGCGAGAGGCCACCCTGAACATGTCTCCAGTCTCTTTCAAGGCCAACACAGGCGGTTACACACAAACAACAATTTACACTCACATTTACACCCACAGGCTATTTAGTGTCACCAATTAGCCTAACATACATGTCTTCAGAGTACCTGGATGAAACCCACACAACCACAGGGAGAACATGCTAACTCCACACGGAAAGGCCACAGCTCTCTCCTCCAGTCATCACCTCCACAGCACCTTCATACCTATCTTTCTATCTTGCACCTTGCATCTCTTAAAACTAAAGCATTTCTTCTCATCGGACTTTGTTTTCAATTTTTCTTCCTTTGTAAGTTACTTACCTTACCTTTGCATTAAAACATCTTCCCAATGACTAAATATGTAACAGGGGCCATTTTTCTGGATTTAGCACTTTTACTTTTCTTCCCTTAAGAACATGTTCCTCAATATACGTACCTCCTTTTACTTTAGATTTTAAACTAAGGACTGTTACTTGGAATAGTGTTGTATTAGTAGTTTTACTCAAGTAAAAGACCTGAGTATATTCCACCTCTGCCTGTTTGAATAGAGATACAGGGTTCCAACTTTGTGTATACTGTATATGAATACACCTAAATAAAATACTTTTGTTTGGCATTGACCATAAAATCATTTAGTGTATTGTGAAGAAAAAAAAACATAGGAGGCCCTGTAGTCATATGTCAAATGGGTAAAGTGTTAAAAACAAAAGATATTGGTCTATCCTCAGTTCCCTAACATTTAGAGATTTTTGTCCCAGCTGTTTCTAATCATGTTGCTGGCATCACATTCATAATAAACAAATACAAACTTTCATTTTGAATATCTTTATATGTCCTACTGCAGCTCATGATATGTCATGATCTGTCTTGGGGTGAGGACATGCTACAGGATAATCAGTCTAGTATTGGGACCGATTTGTCCCTTCTGACATCTGGGTAGGTGGGTGACTGGGTGGGAGATACTAATCGATTATCTGTCAAAAGGATCCTGTAGTGTGAGGGATTTGTGACACGATCTAAATGCTTCGTGCAGGCTCAGACTCTCCCTGATCTCATACCATGAATATAAAACCTGTTATATATATTATAATATTTACAGCTTGAAGCCCTGTAGTGTAAAGTGAATAGTAAGTAGTTCTCTCAGCTCCACATTGACTCGTCCTCCCCTCCACTCAGCGCTCACACCTGTGTTGTATTATTCACTTACCCTGTTTTATGTAGCTCCATGTTGCAGTCACTCTGTGTCAGGATCCCTGTCTAGACTGTGTTTTTGTTGTTTCCTTGCCCCCTCTGCCCTCTGTTCCTGCTCACAAACACCCACTCACACCTGGCTCCACCCCCTTGATTGCTCTCTCTCTCTCTCTCTCTCGCTCGCCTTTGGTTTTGCTAACACTGTTTTTTATGCTTTCTGAGGTAATTTTTGGTTTGTTTTTGCACCCTGCTTGTGTCTTTTATTGTCCTGTAAACCCTTGGATTTATTTATTGCACTCCCAGTCTGTGTGTGTGCTTGAGTGCACGTCTTATACAAACAGTAATAGTCTGATGGTTATCCATGCCAATCTTGTCCATTTTCTCAGTAGACTGAAGCAGTTTGTTTTTGAGTAAGTTTTGAGTTTAGCCCTTACTGTTTCTGTGGATGTAAAGATTTCTGCCAGCAAACTACTAAGTAAACTGAACTTACCTGCAACCACCTTTCTGCATTTGTGTCCTACTAAAAACCCAAAAGGTGACGCCAACACTCTGAAACACTGTAAACGTTGAAGCTGGGTGGCAGCTATCCATGGTACTGCAACACAACAGAGTGGCCTCAGGTTTCCTTCTTTAATGTGACATCTCTGTCTCTATAGCACAGCTAAAGCACATAAGCTGCTTTCTGAATGTCATACGGCCACATGTTGTTGGTCTGTCACTGGCAAGACACTACAACTCGCTTTTGGCTAAGATCGGTGGAGAAATCCAAAGAGTGTTCTTAACCATGTCCCCTGTTGTCTATTCAGGTAACTATAGCAACCACAGACAAAGCCAAATGAGCGTATTGGTAAGGTTAGAAAGAAGAGAGACTAACAGAGATTGTAGATAAATGTGATCAGGAGACTCAGGATTAGTCCACTCTACTAAACCCAGCCCTTCCTCTCCCTGCTCGAATACAGGGCTTTTTATGTCCCCTCCACCCGCACCCCACTCTGCACAGACCTTCATCATTAGGAAATACAATCAATAAGTTGCAAGATGTACTATTCTATAGCCGTAATAGTTCAAATTCACTGATTGGTTAGAAGGGTGAGGCTCACTTTTACAGGTGAATATGCACTGCTGCCAGTGATGTTCAGTGAGTCAGGGTCACAGGAAACTTCAGCAGCCTCCAAACTAAGATAAGCTTTTGCACTGTATGTCTATTAAAAACATTCACAGATGTTACATATACTGCCTTTACTCGATTGTTATGCCAACAAGTGCTTGTTTTGTTTTTTATCATTACATATATTTTTCAATCTTTTTATTGCCTCTGACTCAATTTTTGAGCCAAAGCAGATACCTTTTTTATAGATGGAGAAATCCTGTTTTTAGGTTGCACACTGCAGGGAATCTCAATCAAGCTGAAAATGAGATGTTCTGATGAATGTAACAACAGCATTTTAATAAGTAAGGGTTTCTTTAAAATACAATATTTACCTTTAGTTAACAATAAAGTTTGGAAGGTGCATGTATTTGCACTACTCACAGCCACAGGAACACAACCCCTGAGCATGTTTGTGCCAGTGTTTTAACTTGAACAGTATTGCCAGAGACCTCAGCTACATGCAAACTGTGTGTAGAGTTTATAACAATTGTGATACGATCTAGTCAAACTACATGAATGTGATTTATGCACCCTGAAAATAAAAACATAACAGACTCTTAGGTTTTTTCTGAAATACCCAACTAGAACTCTGATTTAATCCAAAATTATAATGAAAATTGCTTTTAAACTGTGCTGATTTGCTGAAAGTTATATGTTTTTGCAAATTAATTCTTTATTTATAACCAAAATGATTTTCATTACACATGAATTGAACTGATTTGCAAATCATTGCATTCCCTTTTTTGATAAAAATGTTCATAATTATTTCCTTTCTGGAAATAAAGTTTGCAATATTTTGGCTAGTAGGAAGTTTAGAATCAGTGCACAAATAGCATGTTGTGGTTGATTTTATCAACCTGTCATTAGTACAGTACCAGTATACTGTATGATTTAGTAGCAGAGGTTCCTTTTCATAGTCACTGCAATGTCATTCTGTACCACAGGTACTTCATAGAAAATGAAGAGGAAAGGCCTTTGTACTTCACTATCGGGGTGAACAGTGGCATCATCAGAACCACACAGGCTTTAGACCGGGAGACGACAGCATGGCATAACATCACTGTGATGGCTGCAGAGGTTGGTAAGTTTGCAGCAACAGCAGATTATTTAAATGTTTTTGCCATTTGATTTTCTACATATCAGAAATGCTCATAAAGAAGTGCCCTTAGAGTCTGATAACACATGCTACATAACTCCACTGTTGTATCTAATGAAGGCAGAAAAGCTTCTCAAAAGAGAAAATCTCACAAGTCTGTGTTTTTTCTTTTTTCTTTTGTCTTTTGTCTTTTATGTTATAATGACCATTCTGTCCTTTGCTGCACATCCTGTGGTGCGTGACAACCTGACTTTGTTAATTGAAAGTAAAAATGTAAAATTGAAAGGAAAAGTAAAGATTGTTCATGAGTCCCAAATATCAGTTCTGAGTCGAGTCTCAAGTCACTGAGTGGGACTTTGCTGCGACTCAAGTTCAAGTCGCATAATCGTCTTCTCATCTCTGCTGCATAGCCACCAATCAGCGGCACATGCATTCATTTCTCTCTCCATCTATTTATCCTGCTTTGTACTGAATGTGTCCTGAAGTTGAACTCACCTGAGCAACCGTGTACTGCAGACCATTTACCATTCACCAGTGATGACCTAGGACTAAAAGGTAGCCCTGAACTTTCGTCTCATATAGAGTTTTTGTTAATTTTACATTTAAACATGGAAGTCAGAAAGAGAAAGGGAATGAGAAATTCTTGCTTTTCTGAACCTTAAAAAGTTTATGATGGCACTAAAGAATATGGTGAGAATTTGGAGTCAATCTGAGAAATTGTGATTTAGCATGCCCTTTTTCTGTTTGAGTGCTTAAGAAACAAGCTATTGATTTTTTGGTGGAAAGATGTAATAAAAAATTGATGGAATTTAAAAAATAGATTTTCTATGGCATTTTCTGGATTCAAGGAATTGGAAGAATAGTAAGTTCACCACATCTCAGTAATCCTTAAAAAGCAGAAATGGACCTTTTCAAGGAATGATATTTTGTGAAGCATGGATTTGTCTATTTTTAGAAACAGGTGGAGAGCCTTTAACTGGGACTTTTAATATCAATTAAAGATTTTGAAAACAGAAAAAATAGAAAAAGCCAGACCCTGACTCACATGTTGCCTTCTAGCAGATTGGGTAAGGCCATATGGTTTAAGACAGAATAAGGCTGGAAAAACGGTACCAACTATTGAAAATGGGCTGGTATCTGAGTTGGATAAATTGACTTATTGTCTATTGTATTAAAAAAATAAAAAGGCGCACATTGAAGACCAAAATATTAAATCTAAGTTCTTCATCTAACAGGACTATGTTGAGAAGATTGGTAAGGAAGTGCGAGTAGATGAGATATAATAAAGCAGCCTTTTGGGAACTACACACACTGCAGAATTCAAATGACCAAGAAGAAACAGAAGCTGGCTTTTTTAGATATTTATGCAAGAAGTCTATGATTAAGTGAATTTGTCAGGGACAGAGGCTTTCATCTTCATGCCGTGGAGTTCGAAACCTAGAAACTTCAAATTAGTTGTGGGGTCAGTGACCTTTTTGTTGGATTAGTGAATTTCTAAGTAACTGAACATAGATCTCAGCTTGCAAAAGACTCAGAGTCATCACTAAGAGTGGTTAGTCTAATATTATTTAGCAATAACCAACGGGGTGTTCTGAAAACCAAATTGAAAATTGTTGGGCTGCTTCTATTACCAAAGGTTAGCCTTACTACAAAAGAATATTTTTTTATTAAATTTTATTGCTGAGAAGATGTCACTGAGAGGGACAAACTGGCACTATTTTAAAGGCATCGGTTATTTCATTTTTAGAGATCTAAGTGCCTTGAATTGTGTGATGTGACTTGCTGATTTAAGTAACTTAATGGCATTGTCAATGGAGGCAGAGTGGAGTGAAAATGAAACGAGGTGAAACAGCCAATTGGCCTGAATGAGGAGCAATCATTCTCTGCCAGAACATTTTCAAGTGGCAATGCTGACCAGACTGGTACAAAACAAGGAGAAGGAGGATGAAGAAAGGAGGTACTCTGATATAACCTTTTTGCAGCTCTTTATTCAACACCTGTGAAAGTATTTCAGCTTTTTAAATGGCTGATAGGCAGTTTGTTCTGACTCCATTCAGACAATTCCATTATCAGAAAGTCTATAAGGTGCTTGAATTGTTCATTTGCCAAAGTTTGGCCTTTTATTGGAGGGCATGAGTGAAGTTTTAGGATGTCCTGAAACCAGGCCAGCTTCTCTTGTTTAGGGGGCAAACATGGCGGCAAATGGTCTTGGGTCGAGCTTTGCTGCATGTGCTACAGATATGGGGAAATGACAGCAATGGTTTTCAATAGATTTTCCATGAAGTTGATTAACAAACAACTGTGTAGATAAAGAAACATGCATGTGATCAGGTTGAGAAGGTGTGATAGCAGGCACCTTTAGTAGCAATTGTGGGTCTAGAAGGGAGAACAATGGAGTTGTTGAAAATGAGAAAGAAATTCTGAATCTATGATTATTATTTTAGATTTTTCACAGTTGAGTTTGAAGAAGTTTCTTTGAATCCATGCATATATTGCTTCCAGGGAGACACAGAGTGGAGAGAGCAGTGTCTGTGATGTTTGGTGTTGACTCCAGACAGGCGAGAAGTGAAACTGGGTCATATATGGTGTGAAATGTTGTGCTGATGTCAGAGTTGGACATGGTTGAAGGAGAGCATGAGGTTGTCTGTGCTGTTCAGGGCTACTTGGAGTTAGATCTTGAGCAAAGTGCAACTGGCTGATATGATTTCTGATAGGACTTTGCATTGATGTTTTCTCCTTGACTTAGATTTTTGCTTGCCTTGTACCCCACTTTTAATGCGCTTTGGATAAAAATGACTAAATGTACATACTAAAGATTGAACTTATGGCTGGCAAATCGTCCACAACAAAACCAAGTTTATACTGAAAAAAAAAAAACGTTTCCTACTTATACTTTGTTAATATAAAATTATATTGTCCTCCTTGTTCTTTGTTTTTATTGCACCTGTTTTCGTGCCATGCCCGCACATAAGCTCAAGTTTAGGAAAGATATGGCTTATAAAAGATAACAAGCGTCAGGTCCAGGAAAGAGAGACTGATGGAGACTGATGGAGATGCTGATGGAGAAGAAGAGAGATGTGGATGTGTAGTGATGCTTGGTCCAGACAGCCTAGCTCCCATGTGGTTCTGTGCGGCCGTCACCTTCCTTTCATCTGTCTCCTTTCACCGCTTAATATGGCTGCGCTTCGGTCCAAGGTTTAGTCCCAAGTGTCCACCCACTTGCTTACCCTTTATGTGTTCTATCATCATCATTTAGACACTGAGGCAGCAGCAGTTAACTATTGCTGATTCACATGCATAACAACAGCAGCAAAAAAATAACATTAATGCTTTAATATAGGGCATCTAGCAGCACATTTGGGGCCAAAGGTAAATGCTAAACAGTAAAGTGAAACAGTGCACAGTCAAGTTTTATGTATCTGGCCATTTTACTTTGTTGATTATGATACAGATAGGTGTCAAATTAAAGGGGATACTAAATTAGTGGAGAAACACTTCATCAGATGCATCCATACACCAGTAATCTCTCAATACACCGATGTCTACTCCAATGTCCAGCGTAAAAAAGGTAACAAAATCAGTACATTGATATAGCCTACTATATTATTACTGCTTAGTTATGAATTAGATTTTGTTTTCTGGCTGCTTCATTTTCTCTACTTTCTGTTTCCAGTGTATCATCAGCAGCAGCATTTTGAATTTTTTTCCTCAAACCTCCAGTGAACATCAACCAGTACTCATTTAATGGTGTCAGTTGTGCAATAATAATGTGCTGTCAGTGCAGCTTTTGAGCTGTGGAGTAACTTTCAAGTTAATTTAGGCTGCATTATGCAACTTAAAATACAGTAGCATGAACTCGAAATCAGTCCAGTCAGCCCAGCCCCTCCTCTCCCTGCTCTGCTACACTCTGCCACTCAGTGGTAATTAAAGAGAATGCTCCAAAACTTACCAAGGAAATTCTTGATTTGTTTAGGAAGGTGAAGCTCTTATGAAAACTTGTAGAAGTGAAATATCTTTGCACCGCTCCCAGGCTTCAACAGCACCTCTCCATATTAAAATAATAAGACTTTGTGGAGTAGAAGAGAGAATATTGGATTTACAACGGAAAGTTTTCCGCCTCCGTTCAATGTTGTGCAATTTACTGTATTGAAAGTGTATTTAAAAAGGAAAAATAAACATATTATATAAGGGTTTTATCCTAATGCACCTAATGTAAAAATATTTTTTGTTATGGATCAACCTGTGGATTATTTTTTCCATTATTCGACTGATAGATTTTTAGAAATGCAGTTTAAAGTGCTCTACTGAACTATTAACATAGATGCAGGTTTATTGTAGGTGTGTGATGGCCTAACTGATCCTGTCTGCATCTTTAACTCACACACTGTCAACTGCCATGTGGAAAAGTACAATAGTGCTTTTTATCATCAATGTTTTGACCCTTACATGTTTTTTTTTTTTTGTTTTGTTTTTTTTTTAGGGATCAAAAATCATAATATGCTGTAAGCGTGCGACAGCAAAGCCAGACTGATCCTCTCTGCATCTTTAACTCACACTGTCTTATATTAGCCCCAGGGTTGGGAAAGGTAGAACTACGTTTAGACATCTACATATTTTTTGGGAGATTAAAGTTATAAATCGGACACATACTTTCATCTGCACAGAGTGATGGTGTTCCTGAAGATGGTTGAACATATTTGATGTGTTCCTCATTTGGCAGCCACTTTGCCTTCATAAACTGGATGCCCATCCTCAAGAACAGCCCCTGGTTTGTTTTTGGGATATACAAAGTAATCTTATCTGCTAATTTTAATTTCACTTTTGAGGGAAAGATATTAATTAGATCAGGCTCTTTCCTCTGCCATCTGAATCAGACATGATCCATGAATCACATTGTGATTTTTGCAGTTAATCAGTTAGAGAACAGTATAATTCCATAAGTGCTGAAACAGTGAACAGTTGGACATGTACTCTCAAACGTTTAGAGAAAGTCAAATTAAGTTCACCTGTAAAGGTTATAGTGCATTTTAGGAGTTTGCTCTAGGAGTTTGCAGGAACTGTGGCTCTGTGGAAGAAGTCTCAAACCACCAGGTCATTTCCTAAAGTTCACCATCAGGCCGAACTGAGTAAACAGACAAGGAGGACATGTGGTCCTTCTAAAAGAGCTTCAGAAGAGACATATGGTTCATCTTTCACTATGTGCATGATACAACCAAAACAGCTGAACAACACTGGAACATCCGACTCTCATTGAGTGGTCCAGCCATAATCCAGACCTCACAGAACATTTAGAGACCTGAAAATGACAGTTTACAGATGCACCCTAACCAATCTGATGGAACTTAAAAAGATCTCAGGAAGAAGTGGATAAACTGCCTAAATCCAGGAGTGAGAAACGTGTGGCTTTGTCATTATGGATTATTGTATAGCCTATAAATCATTCAGATTGATTATGATATGACCAGCTTGTACATATTTGCCCATACACAAATTTTTCATATTACATTTGAAACCTCTAGTTCTCAAATCAAAGTTAAATGAAGATACTAGAGTTGGTATGATTCAGACTTACATAAGCATTGTACATGAGCTACAGTGGTGGGTCACACTTGCTTGTTAGGCAGTTTCATCAAAGAGCAAGGCCCACTCGTTTCCCCAACCACTCACTGTATAATTCTATTAATCGCACCAATGGCCACTTGTTAGTAACCCGTTGGACTGAAATGCCTTTTATTTAATTAAAAAATAATGTTATGGAAAAAGAAACAAGCCAAGATTTAGTAGTTAGTGAGCGTTTCACATTCCCCTCAAATATTAAAGACAGTGAGTGGTCATTATATTTAGATGTCATTGAGCAAATCAATGGCTGTTACCTGTTTTACCAACATCATAGCTGTGGGCCAGTAGGTACCTGCTCCACATGTGAATATTGAACTTGTCTCTCATCTCAAAGCCCTCAGTTTTGTCACCCAACCATCTGTCCTATAAATACTTTGTTGACTCTAACACCGTATCTACACTAGAAGCGTGCTATAAGCATAGCATAAGAGCACAGCGATTTATCAAGCCTTAAATATGGGTTGATAATAACAAACTTGCCATTCAATAGCATAATATTTAGGTCACCTGGAATGGTTAGAAATCTCTCTAGCTAATCACTACTTCTGAATTTATTTGCCTATGTAATCTATCATTAATACTAAATTGCATATTTTTTACCTTGCAACATTGTAGGAATTTATTTTAAAACTAACTGATCATTTTTAAGTATTTGAAAATATGTTTTGAATAATGAAGCTATTTTGAACCATTCACTGTTTTGTGATTGATTTTTGAATGATGGCCAGCCATACTGTGAAGGTTTGTGTTTAGATTGCTGTTTGGTGTTTGAAGACTTCAGTATTTGTGAATGTGAACAAAAATGTGTATTAAAGAAAAACAATCCCAATTATAATATGCAACTTAACTTTAATGCAGATTAATCACTTTGTGAATTACATTTCCACTGGTCTTTGCAGCTCTGTCAAATACAAATTAAACAGTGTTTGATACATTATGAGCAAATAGATTTTACCTGTGGATTTCAGTGAAATTCACTTTTGGAAGACACAATGAATGCAAGTGAATGCATCTCTGGAAAAGTCCATCAGTTCTTTCTTCTTAATCCTCCTTCATCACTTCTCTCCAGCTGATGCTTATCTTGCCAATTACCCTTTCTCCTAACCCTTACTACACAATAGTGAGAGTAATGGACTGAGTAGGAGCATTCATAAATGGCAGGGAGCTCAGTGACCCCGATGACAGTCTCTAGAGATTAATCAGGGAGCCAGGAGTGACATCTACCATATAATTTAAGAATTAAAGATTTTACTCCAGCAGGTTTGCTCTCAGGTGAACCAGTACAAAGAATTTATCTCAATGTTTTATCAGAGGAGTAAATGTCAGACTGTGCCAAATTATCAAACTTTAAGAAAAAAACAGTTGCATTAAGAATTTTACAGGACAATGTTTTTATCATCCTGTGGCTACTTCAGGATACAAAGTTAGTATTCAGCAAAATGTGTTTGGGTGTGCGACATCAGAATGCAAAAACCAGATCTGCAGACACCAGCTTCTCCCCCAACAGCTCACAGTTCTCTCCACCAGAGGGAGACACAATCACACCCCTCCCCTCAAGCTATCCTAATGACAATGACCTCAAGAGTGGTCATTCTAAAGAAACTGGCAGTCACAGAATTGTTGTAGGCTACAAAAGCTGCTTAATCCCACTTGATTAATTTTCAGCTATTCAGATTCAGATAGAATCCTGTCCCTAAAAAGATACCATGAAAGATCATTCAGATAAGACTAAAGTCTAACTCTCAGTACCTGTCTACAGCTGTGCCACAGGGTTCAGTTCATGGCCCTCTTGTTTACGAAGCACCTTTGGGTTCTGTCTTTCACTTAAACCACAGGTTTTTCTAGCATTACTTTGTCCATGATGCCATGGGCCTAATTACAAATTTCCATCTGAGTCTATCACATCTCTTCTTGGAGGAGAAAAACACATCTTCATCTCAATTTCTTCACAATTGAAGTTCTGGTCTTCCCAACCAAACTGCCCATACAACACAGCATCAACATCAATTTAGGATCTTCAGTAATTGTACCTGCAATGTCTGCCAAAAATCTGAGGGTCATCATTGCTGACCATCTGAGCTTTACTGACCACATCTTCAGCTCTTGGAATGCAGATTTGCTCTCTACAACATCAGAAAGATCAGACCCCACCTTTCCTGTATGCTGTTTCGACTGATCATCCTTGATGTTTCTACAACTTGATTGTAGTCCACTTCTGGGAAATTCAGTTGATTGGACATGATTTGGAAAGGCATACACCTGTCTATATAAGGTCCCACAATTAACAGTGCATGTCAGAGCACAAACCAAGACATGAAGTCCAAGGAATTGCCTGTAGACCTTCGAGACAGGATTGTATCAAGGCAGAGATCTGGGGAAGAGTACAGAAACAAAATTCTCTGGTCTCATGTAACGTAACATAACGTAAATATTGAACTCTTTGACCTGAATGCCAAGTGTCATGTCTGGAGGAAACCAGGCACCGCTCACCAACTGGCCAATACATACCTACAGTAAAGCACGGTGGTGGCAGCATCGTGTTGCAGGGATGTTTTTCAGCGGCAGGAACTGGGAGACCAGTCAGGATAGAGGGAAAGATGAATTCAGCAATGTACAGAGACATCCTTGATGAAAACCTGTTCCAGAGCGCTTTGGACCTCAGACTGGGGGGACGGCTCGTTTTTCAACAGGATAACGACCCTAAGCACATAGCCAAGGTACCAAAGGAGTAGCTACAGGACAACTTTGTGAATGTCCTTGAGTGGCCCCACAATAGCCCAGTTCTGAAAATGGCTGTGCACCGATGCTCCCCATCCAAACTGATGGAGCTAAGAAGAATCTGAGAACCTGCCCAAAAATAGGTGTGCCAAGCTTGTAGCATCATACTCAAAAAGACTTGTGGCTGTAATTGGTGCTAAAGGTGCACATCAGGTATGCCCAATACGTCGATTGCGATCTACCGGTCATTCGCAAAGGTAGTGTTGGTGGATGTGGGCATTGGAAATAACAAAGAAGACATCAGTCCATCATCCATTCTCACTTTGAAATTTGTCACTTGATTGACGTACAGGGCAGCCAGTCTGACATCTGACCTTTTCTGACACATGGGTCACCGAGCATGCGCATGCATAGAACGGTGCCAAGTGCTCCAAAACTCTAGCAAGCTAGCGATATAGCCTCCAATTTATTTCTTTTAAACTTAAGAAAGGGTTTAAAAATGAGTGTGAGAGCCGGACAAAGTAAGAAGTCCAAAACTTACCACTTCTGTACGGAGTGTGAGGTGGATGTTTTTTCAATATGTCATTTTCGAAGTGCATTTGCCTCATCAGCCAGTCCGGCATTTTCGACTTCCCTCCGAAAAACAAACTAAGAAGAAGAACGGTGAAGAAACTAAAGTCTGAGCTTGAGGCTGGCTATCAGCAGCTATTGTCCGGACTATGCATCCCTGGCTGATTCTATTCCGTGCAAGTCATCAAAGTAAGGTAATGACAAAAAATGTGCAATATGGGTTCATGTAGTTATGCAAGCTACACCAACATGTTGTGCATTTAAAGAATTCTCAATATATGCATAAATATATGTTTTGTATTTTTATAGTAGGTACATTATTTTGACTTTGGTAATTTTATAAGTAGCTCACAAGATAAAAGTGTGGGCACCCCTGGTGTACATGATTTTTTTTCCCTTGCAAATTGCAAAAATAAAAAAATTAAGTAAGGAATTTAATCCATTTTGAAATAAGGCTGAATATAAGGCATAACAAAATGTGGCAAATTTTAAGCACTGGGAATCATTTCTGGATGCACTGTACACAATATTGTTCTGACTCCAACAAATCCCTCTATTTACAGAAAAGTGCCACCACAACCAGCTTTGTAGCCACACGGTTGCTGAATATTGGTGGAGGTCTTCTGCTGTTCATATGCTACACAATTTTCAGTGGCATTTCAAAGGTGAAACAAAATAGCGTTGGATAAGGCACACTCAGTGTTATGATGATGCCAGTGTCTTTAGTGGATCATGTAGTCCTTTCCCTGGCTCCCTTGAGGCAAACATTGCAATGAAAAGCTGATCCAGGACCTTCTAACTGCAAACAGTTAGTTCGGCTGCAAAGAAATAAAAATTACATAAAATCCACAGCATTTGTCATTAAAAAGCATTTTAAAGACTTAATACTACAACACAAAAAAACATGACTCCCATCACCTTGAATTGTTCCAATATATAGCACTATATCAGGCCAGGCATCCTGTTCTGCAGTAGTTCACTGACTATGTTACAATCTCACTTTCATCATTACACAAAATAAGGTTTTGCACTGCGTCTTTTTAGACTTTTTAGCTTTTTTTGTTCCTAACTTGTAAGTCACTTTGGAAAAAAGCATCTGCTAAATTTGTAAAAGTAAATGATTCTATACTGGAATTCCATTCTTGTTATTTCTACAAGAGGTTTTTATTTTTTCGCAGCTTTGGCAGAAGAGGTTTAACTTTTTACCTGACTTGTTTAAGTTTGCCATTAGAGAAGCGGAGTGAAGGAAGACATCTACAAAGTTGCCTCAGGGTAGAGCTAGAAGAAGCACTAGGTTATGTATGAGAGGCATCTATGGCAGATAAATGGCTAATAACTAAAACAGTAGAATATTCATACCCCATTCATGTAATAATAGCCGTTACTTAGAGATTTTGCCTCCTTTCTCTTTATTTAAGTCAGCACGGATTTACAAATCTGCTTTGCAGTGGTTTATAGAAGAGAGGTCAGGAGCAAAGGTCATCGTCTGCAGCTGAGGCCGGATAAAAATGGTCAGCTCTCTGGTGAATTAAGTGGAGAGTGGAGAGATTTTTTTAAGATGTCGTATTTGACCTTCACCCCTGCCGATTAACTCAGGTCTGATCACAAAATGCCTCTCTGGCAGGGACAAGCTTCCCCCCAGATACACTCTATAAATCTCCTCTAAAGGAATAAGTTCAGAGGTGCTCAACAAAGTAAAGCTGGGGAGAGGATTTAGATAGGAAGACATCATAGGTAGGAAAAAGCTGAAAGACATAGGGATAGGACAGAATATGAAAGGAAATGTCAGGGCTGCAGATTATTTTAAATGTCTATTTATAGACACCTACTACATTTACCCTGCTACTACAAGAAACAACTGGTTAAAAATCACTGCTTTATATCACAACATCCAAATATTGTACTTAACCTTTAAAGTTGGGAAATGTAAGGTTTACAGGGATCTATTACCGGAAATGGAATACAGTACCTGTATTTAAATTTTATTACCATTTAGTCAGTGGCTGGGTATGAGAGAGCATGGGCTAAACTTAGCAGCTCAGGAAAAACCCAGGCAAAACTTGAAGAAATGATCAGAACTGTTAAAACCAATTGACAAGAAATGGGGCTTTCCAAGTTCTCCAACCCTGGTGTGGCATTGACTTGAACAGATGATCCGCAGGGAACATGGGCTTGAGCATCCGCCAGGACGGCTAACGCATGAGCTTGGAAATAAAGTGACTACAGGAGCAATTGACCAGGATCAGCTTCTCAGGTTCACTGGAGGCATCATCCAAGGTGTGCACCCTAGGACTACAGGCAGTGTCAACCAGGACAGGCTTCCCAAGTCCACAGGCAGTGTTGACTTTGTTGGTCCCCTCTGGACCACAAGTAATGTTGGCACAAGCAAACTATTTGGAACACAGAAGACATCATAGGTGCAACCATGGGTTCAGGAATCCAATGTTTTCAACTTAGGTTTATCACTTAGCAGCAAGTGATCAGGTACCTCTAAGTCTAAATCATGTCAAATAAGGGGTCAAAGTCCTGGGGTTTTAACTGGGTGCTACTGGAGAACTGTGGCTTGGATCTAACAGTGGTCTGAAGCTTTGGACTGTCTGTATGTACCTTGGGGGTGCTGGTAGATCATGTCTCATGGTGGCAGTATCTGCACCTAACTGGGGCTCAGCCCATGCTGCTATTTTCTTCTCTGGGTCAGAAAAGTCTGAGGCAGTGGCCTGGAGGTGAACAAACGTATCCCTAATCACTTCACCCTCCCTAGATATGTCTGCTGCAGGTCCATGTTTGGTCAGATCATACTGTAATGATTTCACTGTTGGGGCACAAATGCTAGACACAAAGTCATGAATGAGAAAATTCATGGGTTATTTAACAAAAAGCAAACACAAAGAAGCACTCCAAAAAAAGCATAGTGAAAATACAAGGAGAGAAGATAACTAGTGTTCAGAAATGGCTAAACAAGAACAGTAATTTAAGCTGCAGAGCATAGGAATAAATTGCATAACAACATGAGAACTGAACTGTGAGCAGGTTCAAAAACACCTGGAGGAAAAATTAAGGGAGGGAACACTAGGTGGACATAAATACTCCATACTGAGGCAGGGCAGAGAAGTAACAAGAGTCTAATGTAACAGGCATGAGAATAAAAAATTGTTGGCTAAATAAGCAACTTGGGCCTAAACAGCGTGGCTAATAAAGTGATAATGATCAGACATGGGTGAAACCAAGGGACCCATGTGAGCCCAAACAAAAAACAGACATGCAGGCATGATCTATATAACAGCATGGAGTAGCTTTTTAGCCGCTCTCATGGTTCCCTGCAGGCTTTGTCAAAAAATAAGAAGATGAATAAAAATTGTTTCTAAATATTAATATCGTCGTGAGCCTGAGTCACCTATATTTGTACTTGTAACAATGTGTTCCATTTACACCTAATAACATTTTTTTTCAGCACATTTATCAACATAAACCACAGTTCGTGGAATTAGTATGAGGTGGACAACACTGCTCCATAACAAAGTCTGGCAACTAAACAGTTCTTGAACGGCCTTTGCTTCACAACTCTCTCAAGGCTGCGTTTAACCCTGTTGATCGTCCACACTTTTTCCTTCCACTCAGTTTTGCATTAATATGATGGATACAGCCCTTTAGGTTTGTGGCTTTTGTGTCAATGAATGTCTTCTGGGCAACTATCAAGCCAGCAGTCTTCCCCACGATTGTGTATCCTGTGTAGTCTCAGAGACCATTTAAAGGCTCAGGCAACAAGTGCTTTGAGTTAATTGGCTGATTAGAGTGGGACACCATGAGTCTACAATATGGAACATTTTCATAATATTCCATTTTTTCTGAGATACTGGATTTTGGGTTTTCATTAGCTCTACACCATAATCATCAAAATGAAAATAAATAAACACTTGAAATGTATCACTGTGTGTAATAATTCTATATAATGTAGGAGTTCCCATTTTTAAATTAAAAAATGCTGAAAAAAATTAACTTGCATCGCACTAAGGGTTGCATGGACCAATTGCGTCTCACAGTGGCAGCAAGGCTGACCCATTTTGAGGGGTCCTATAAATATGGACAACAAATGTGGCATTTATCAGCGCAGGGACGGTTATTATTATTTGTTGATTCATAAAACAAAAACTACTTGATGTCTCTAAATCAATATGTTTAATTTTTCCAGAATTTCTGTTGTAATGCCTAAAATTTTAATACAGCATCTAACCTTAAAGGTGCAGTGTGTATAAGACTTAACGATGATTGAAAAATTGAATACCTTTAACATGAAGGAGCACTAACAAAAATACAAAGATCAGACATGACATTATGATCAGCTGTTCTACTTTTTAGGTTAAAAACTCAAACTTTAGAACTACCCACTTTGACCTCAATAATAAACAAGTAGCAGACTTAGCACCTTTCTTACAGTTTAACCTCAAGTGCATATTACCACCATTTGTACCAGTAACAATCATTCAGTCATAAACAAAGTGACAGAAGTTTAGACAGAAGGTTTTATTGCAGCCTAGAAGTTTTTCAATTGAGTTTCTATTTTTAAGTGTCTGATCTCTCAGAGATGATTTCATCCGAGTATATGTGTAAACTTAACATGCTGCGGCAACTTTTCTGTGACCAGTGGGATGTTAAAGGATTTACTTTAGATATCTTCCAACTTAATCTCAGTGAACCTTCTGCACTCACATTTAGTTAGTTGTCAGTCTGCAGCCTGGATTCAGCCATTTGTTGGTGTCATAAACCTCTGTTGTTGTCCAAAAACTATTAAATACAACACAACCAGACAAACCACTCCACTAGATGACACATATGTTCATTCCAAAACCAAGACCCTCATAAATATTACCTACAATCTCTTTAATTCCACCTTAAATATTGTGCATACACAGTTCACCAGCCACAATACAAGGAAATGCCATAGTGCCACATTTCGTAAAAAATAGAAAAGGTCACTGGGTATAGAATTAAGAAATGTCTTTTGCAAAATTTCATCCAATCGTCTGCAGCAAATCATGCTGAGCTCAGGATGGTATTAATATCCAATGTACACTGATACATCATGTTTTCTTCTGTCATGTGAAGTTGATTATTATAGCCAAAGGTTACTATTCTTGCATAAAAACAACAATAAAGAGAGCTAATGCAAGAAAGAGGATGCATACAGTACCTTTTAATGTTTAATAACCCATATTAAAATACTGGGGTGGATGATGGGTGAGAGGCTGTGCTCCAATCACTTGTGGAAAATTGCTGATCAAAGTTCTAATCCATCGATAACAACACACGAAAACAGTCCATCAGCTATGATTTAAAAAAAAAAAAGTTATATCCTGTCCAATCGTCATTACCGACAAAGGTTTTAATAGATTTTTCAGTTTCTTGAACTGAATGGAAGGAAAAAGTTCAAAGTTTAAGTATCGGTTGCTTTAAAAAGTTATCTTGCAAAAAGAACGTATTCTGTTATTAGAACACTCAGCTACTATGGTTTTATGATCGTGTGGGAACCAGCAATGCTTTCAGCAGTAGCAGGTTTTGTCTCCAGGCCTAATTCAAGATATATGGGTTAAATTAAGATATTGTCTGAGATGACTGAGATTTGCTGCATCTCTCTTTGATCATAAGGCTGCAATTCTGTTTCTGTCAGTCCTGCTTGCTTTGACTGGGTATCTTTATCAATGCATTGCCGTATTCACACCTGGCAGTTGCCATCTCATGAATCTGTTCTGTGGGTGTGTTGCATTCACATCCTTTGCTCCAGCTGAACAGTATATGCTGCAGCAAGACGCACCAATAATAGTAATCATTTGTTTTCACAAGTTGAGTTTTTTTTTTGTATCCTCAGCCACTTGAAGCCACTTGTATGAATACCCTGTAGCGATGGGGCGGTGTAACTGTTATCATAAACTTCTCTACTTTCTCTGGGAGCTAATTAGCTCTCTTCATTCTTATTGCACCACTGTGTGTGTGTGTGTGTGTGTGTGTGTGCGTGCGTGCCTGCGTGTGTGTTCTGGGCCTAGTTTCTCCTGGTATTTCCTGTTCTTGCTTTGTCACTTCTTCTCGCTGAATATGTTGAAGTTTATGTTGTTGTTGTTTTTTCCCACCCGAATTGGTGTCTAACTAGATTTTCTGTTACCACTGATTTTTCTTTTCTCTGAGGTCTGACTCACTCTCTTATTCCTTCCTTCTGGAACACTTCTTCTCTTTCGCTATGCTAGACTCTTCTCTAGTGCGCACAAAGCTTCCAAGGTCTCCATGCATATTTCGAACTAAACAAAGAGACAGTACTTTGGGACTGATATCGTGTGTGGTGCTCGTTTCCAAAAGGGATAATGAATCTATTTTTAAAATAGCAAGCAGAAATGTTATTCACATTGTTCTCTTTTTCAAGTAGAACCAAAAAAAGTACATGGCCTTACTGTTCAGTTGCCAGTTAATAGCATTTTCAGTGTGTGGGGAACAAAAAAGTTACAAAAGATAAAAACCTCTATAAACAAAAAAATTGTATCTTTGTAGATGAGATATTTTCAGTAGACTTGAGGACAGGGTTAGGACGGGTATTCCAGAGGCTTCATGTTAGCCTTCTTCATTCATTCTGCAACAAACACTGCAACGATAGGACTTCTCACTAACATTTTGTTAAACGTACTGGATTGAAATGTCACTACATTGCACGTATTGTTTTATATTTTAGAAGACCAGTAGAATTAAGTTGTTTTGTCAGTTTCTTTATTTGATTATAAGGCAAACCAAAGGCTGCAGGAATGCAGGACAGACGAGCTTTTCCTTTGAAGATATTTTACGTTTCAGTTTACTAAAACCTTCAGCTGTATCTATAAATTGTTGTAAGTAAGAATGTTACATTCTTAAGAATGTTAAGAAAAACACACATTTACTGTATTGAATCTTCAGTAGAAGAAAACATTTAATTCCTATTTTTGGGGGCAAATACAGAGGAGATGCAGCAACTAAAACATGTTCTTAATTTTCAGATAACCCACGCATGGTAAGCCATGTTCCAATCACAATCCAGGTCCTGGACGTCAATGACAACAGTCCGTCCATCTCTGGGGGCAACAATGTCATCGTAGTATGTGAGAGCACCAAAAATGGACAGGTAGGTTTGTTTCTTGCTGTGAGGTGGCAGTGCTAACCACTCTACCACTGCGCTGCCCTGAAACAGAATAATGTAGAATTAAATTATTTATTTATGTGATGTGCACAAGAAGGAAAAGTATATTCATTCTGGCAGATCAACTCCAGTCACCTCAAAAAAATGAGAATGTCGGGAGCTGAGGAGTAGGAGAAGGAGGATCAGTCCCGATGAACATACACACACTTACACTGGTGACATGACCACAAAAAAACAGAATGAGTTGTTAAGGCACAGTAGGTGAACATCTTCAGATGTCCTCTGAACTTCAGTGATCTTCCCCCTTTAGTAACAGAGTTGTTGAAGTATATTATGGAAAAAATTGAAATATAGCATGAGTCGTTTTGACACGCCACAAAAACAAGCCAAAGCACATGAGAATGAAATCTTAAGATGGGAACAGGCCTTGAGATGTTCGTCTTGCAAATAGAAATATATACACCACCGAGCACATGCATGAAATCCCATTCATCCCCCCTCACTCACACACACACAAACATACACATACAGCGCACGCAGGCATTCATGTTGATCTGTAGCCTCTTTGTTGTGTGTCTGACACCATCAGTGGGGGATTTATCAGCTGAGCTGCAGACTTTCAGCTTCTTGAACTCATAAATTATTCAGACTGGGGAGCGTGCCGATGCTTCCGCTGCTAGGCCAGATAGGGGCAGAGACAATGATATTAAACCCAAACATGGTCCTGCCTCACTGACTCCCTTATCCCCCATTCCCTCCGCCCCTCTAACCCCACCACGGCACCACCCTACTGTCAGCCTCTCTGCCCCATAGTGAGGCCAATTCTGAGTCAGGGATGATAAAATGCTTTTTTGAGCAAATTGCAAAGGCACAGATCATCAAAACAGCCATTACACTCCTCACATGTACAGTCAAACACACATCACACGCAGTCCCTTGGCCTTGTCATGTGTTGAGCCCTGATATGCTCTCTTATGTTACCATTCAACACTATCTCTGGCTTTTATGCAGATTTAAGCTCAAGTGTGTGTGGATGTAATCCTGTAGACTGGCTTCTGGCAAGAGACAGCACATGCCAGTCCAGTCAATGATAGGGTATCATTTATTTATTTATTTTTTTACTTGCTGGCATAGCAAAAAAATTCATGCATGGCACATCAATCTTCAATTGGGGACTCATTTGTGTACAATATTTGCATAATTGATTTCTAAACGATGAGACTGCATATTTAGGTTGTGGGGCATACAGCGCACTGAATCCTCATTTCTTGTTTGCTATAATAAGTGTTTGGAGACCAGTGGCAGACACAAGCCTGAGGGCTCAGGGTGCACTGTAACACTTGAAAGGATATTACTGACAGTTTCTCAAGAGCAATGTGATAGCATTATTTAAATTACTATTTTAACCCAAATAGTTTTTGACTCAAGTTCTAATTGTTGATACCAAATTAAATAATTGTGAATGGCAAGTAGTCCTAAAAGAAAACCCCGTGATCAAACAGAAGACACAATGAGCTGTAATTAGATTTAGTGAATTAAGTCAGAACACTCTTATTCAGTCAGACGGGTGAATATGCTGATTTATGGGCGAAACCTTCATATCATTGAAGTCCCCTGCAACCAGTCCATGCCTGCCTGTGGCTGACAGGATTTGCTTTTGTTGAGCATATGAAAATGCAACTTTCAATGCACTTACTGTAGCATTTATTATCCCCTTTTAACAAACATAGATATTTAAACCAAAAGCGACGAGAAAGTAAAAACAGGAATGATTTAGCCAGATGGTAAGAATATGTGTGAAGTAATGTGTTCTGTTTACTAAACAGAATCCAAACTTTAAAAGGGGAGACATATGCTTTGGGTGTAATAAAGTAATCAATGAATCCTCAGCACTGTCAAGACTTGTTGTTGTGTGTGTGTGTGTGTGTGTGTGTGTGTGTGTGTGTGTGAGAGAGAACCCTCTAACGTTAAATTCTTCACTGATTACAGTAGTTACACTGAAGCAAATGCATATAAATGTCACAGTTTCAATGCCGGAGCGCTCAGAATAGTTAAAGAACAAAGTTTTACCAAAGTGAAATTGTTACATAGCTGGTCTCAAAACTGTGGGAAAAAACCTGAGGTCATGGTGAAGGGAGAGACACAATGAACAGCACAGTGATACAAGTGGGCCGCTCCTAACAACTGCTCCTGGATACTGCAATTGTGCTCATGTCCAAGAATTGGACATGATTTGCTGCTGACTGGTCGGGGCAAAATTCATCCTCCTCCCAAACAAAAAACAGCTGGGATAAGCACAATTTCACACTAAGTAATAGAAAAAGCTGTAAACTAAATGTAGGAGAGTAAAAGGTGCAATATACAGTATAGAAGTATTTTTTTATGAAGTAGATCTACAAATTTCTCTAATCTAATCTTTTACAGAGTTGTGGATATACCATTTTTTAACAATATAAAATTTTCCTCATTTAACCATAAAAACCCTAAACATATTACATTATGTATTTGATCTATTACTATTAAGTAGGTCAATCTACTTGTGAGGTTAATGGACACACAATGCGACTGCTGTCCATACAACCTGATGTTCTGCTGGTGAAGCCCAATAAAATCAGGTCAGGACAGATTTCTGTGCATCGTGTCAGGGCACGGATGGTGTAAGGCTTGAACTATAGCTCATTGTATTCTAGTGATATGTGAACACATCTTTACAGATCTATAAGAGGAGGCTATGGGTAAACACAGAGGAGCTGGTGTGCACAACTCTTTTATAGTGCATTGTGGATCACAGAGTTTAAAACATCATAAAAATTAAATAAAGAATCACAAATCACATTATTTAAGCTTTCTGGGCCAGTGGGAGTCTGCAAGTATGAAAGAGAGCTACACAAACATTGCTTGGATACAACCCAGTGAAGCATGTTTTATTATCATTAATTATTACACATCTACCAAAATATGCATTCAATTATGTCTAGATAACAAGTGTAATAATTAATAATTCACAATTTACAGAAAACCTCACTAGCAGACCCACATAATTAAAAAAATTAAGATGCCATGTACTGGTTTGTTTTGCAGCTAGAAATAGTTGGCGTATACTTTGAGAGACCATGAGGAAAACCATTTTCTAAATCTTATGTCGAGTTGATGATAATATTAGTGATGCGGTGTATAAACGGGAAGCTGTAGCCAACTAATTATTATTTTGTGTAAAGAAATGAATTGTTAGAGGGGGTCACTGACTTATTGTCAACTCAGACTGGGGGCATTGAATAACAATCACATACTCAGCCTCTTTTCTTTTTTTTTTTTTTTTTTTTATAATTTTGCAAACATTAATTACCCGAGTTGTCCCAGATGCTTACCTGATTTTTTTTTCTTCTCTACTTCTTCTTATTTTTTCCCATCTTCTGTTTCTCATCTTTCTGTGTCTGTCAGGTGATTCAGACCATCCGAGCAGTAGACCTGGACAACTTTGCCAATGGAAAGTTCTCCTTCTATGTGCCTGCTGAGCATCAGATCAATGCAAGTTTTACTGTGAAGGACAATAATGGTAAGAATTCAGTGATCAGACAAGCAGCTAAAAGTACAGATACAAATATATAGTATATCAAAGTGTTATGGAGAGAGAGCCTGCTAATTACCAGGACTAAAGTAGAAAGTCTAAAGTCAATCATGTCTCAAGAAATTTTAATATTGTTCTATTTTGCATCCCACGTGTTAATAAATTAGGTACAAGTGTGAGGGGTTTTCTGTCTAGGTGTCAGATGTGTCCTATACTGGGATTTCAGTATCTCCTTTTCCCCAGTGACAGCTGGAATAACCTCCAGGACCTCAGCAACCTTAAACAGGATAAGCAATTTAAACTGTGGATGCCAAAACATTTTGTGTAAAGTCTTTCTATTAAAACAGGGTTGTTGTAGACCATCTGTCCATCATAAAACAGAAGACGTGCAATGGTAGTAATTAACTGGTTAACATTTAGCAGTTCCTGCCAATATATCTTATTTATATATATCTTATTTTCTGAGGTTTTGAGTTAGATGTAAGCTTATCAGATCTATGTAGACCACTCTCCATTTTTCCTTGAGGTGGGCAATTTAATGCTAAGTTAGGGGCTTCTACTTTTAGAGACCAAATCTATCACTAAACTGTTGCTAGCTTAGTTGCAAAGTTACTAATATATGCATAAAATTATGACCAGGACTAAAAATCTGTGGAATAATTTATAAAACTCCGCTCTAGCTTATTTTGGTATCCGGTACTTAGATTTTCACTGCAGATACAGTATCTTTCAAGTATCGCGTCGATGCCATATCATATCATCTTAAACACCTCACACACAGTTCTTGTTTGCTGTTTATCATAGCAAGGAGACAAATTTAGTTTTAGAAGGGCAAAACCGAAGGCTACTGAAAGAGTTGGGGAAAAACGTTGAGACAATGAGACGATTGCAGTTGCTCAAAGGTGACGTAGTGGTAGTGACACTTTTCCCTGACCAGTCAGTAGTCTGCTTTCAATTTGTTTCCTTTGACACTTTATTGAAAGTAACAGGTATCAGGTACTATCCACAACTTTTGGCAGACTGGGCAAACTCAAAAAGGGTGAGTAGAGTCTAGCTGGTGCCATAATGTGGAAAAATATCATAAGCCCCTGTTTCTGCTGCACTGATTATTTTCTTTTTGTAAGTTTGACACTGCTGTTTCACAGTAAGCCTCATGCTGACAGGGATAACCAAGTGCTAATAAAAGAAACTGCAGCCTCTTTTCTATGTGGCTACATATTATGATTATGGCTGGAGCATAATGAAGCGTGGCTCAGTGTTGGTTCTGCTGCTAAAAATGCTAATTTCAGTTCTGTATAAATACATTCTACTGGTATCATTACCACAGTCTTGACTTTCTGCTTGTGGGGGAACAGGTACCAGCCTCCACCCTCCCCTCCTAGTTAGATCTGATATATTGTCCAGGAAACCTGAGGCGCTGTTTCCTTGGTTACCCAGCTGCTGGAGTTTTCTGTTTATTTCCTCTACTGATTTAGCTTTTGATTCTGGCTTTCTAAAACGGAGGGGAGCACATGTCCTTTGTTTTTTTTAAATACAGCTTCTTTTTACAGTATCTAGGTTCACTGTGTCCCCCAACCCCCTGTTACCCTCTTTTATCTCGGTTGCACTTTACCTCTGTCAAATTCCACTTTCTTTTCAATCCTCTAATGTCTCCTCAATCACATGTTTCTGCTTTCTGCAGTTGACCTGGGAAACATAGAGGACTGAGGAGGGTTGACATTGATCTTAGTAATAACACACAGTGACAGTTTTTAGATGGAGAGGTTGGACAGTCTGTGAGCCAAATGCCGCTTGGTGTTCACGTTGCCTTTATCTGTTACCTCTTCAATGAAACACAGGGACACAGGTTGGATATTAGCATTGAAGGTAAAGTTTTTAGTCTGGTTCTGCATTAAATGCATGTTTTGTGACTGTTTGAAGGGATTCACAGTTGTTGTTTGGATTTTTATCATACTGTACTGTGTGTAGGTACGTCCTTCCTGGACACCAGAAACATATGTACAATGTAAAAATTTAGGATTTTATGGTGACTACATCATGGTACAGCATGTTTACTCTGAAATTCTAACAAAATAGCAAGGATCATATGAATTGTCTAACCTCATCCACTAGTCGCTCCTCTACCTGCTCTGTCTTCCTTCCTGTTTTCTTTCCAATGTAGGAAATGTGCACATTGAGACCTACACTTAACCATAAGACTCTGCTCTGCTTCAATTTAGACATGGAACACTTTTCCTATCAGACAGAAAGTTAGTTTCAGCTCAGCCACATTCTTGTCTGATGGGCTCTTGAGGTCATTCTCAGCATCTCTGATGGGTTGATGTCTGGGGTCTGATTGGGCCCCTCTAAAAGGCGGACTCTGTGTCCCTGAAGCCATTCTGTAGCAGTTTTACTCCGTTATTTAAGATAATTTACCTGCTGCATCAACCAGCTTCTTCTGAGTTTCAGCTTGCAAATAGCCACCTTGTCATTATCCTGTAGGAGACCTTGATAAACTATGGCAAGAGGTCCAGTTCCAGAGGCAGGAAAGCACCTTCAATTCATCATGAAGCTCCGTACACTGAACTTCTTTGTTGAGTTGATGTTTCCATGTTGGTTCTGTTTTTACAGCATATGTAGGGCTGTGTGTTCACCCAAACAGTTTTACCTTCAATTCATCTGTCCGCAAGACATTTTGTCAGCACTGCTGAGGGATATCAAGGGGGTTGGCAAACTTCAGGTGAGGTGTGATGTTGTTATTGGCAAGCAATATTTTTTTTCTCTGATGTCTTGCCATGGATACAAAGTCTGTTTTACAAATGATTGACTCACGAACAGCGTTTTTAACCAGCTCCAATGGCTCTTTCATGGCTCATATTAGCTGATGCTGTGAAGGTAAAGTATCCAAGCAAACAAATTGGTTATTTTTTCATTGAAGAAAAAAATGTATGTGGTCTAAATGCTTAGTGTATGTCTTATGTCAGGGAAAGAGCTTCACACAAGAATGATTGAAGAAATCTTTTTTTTACAGGTTTCAGCAGATCATCAAAAAAAGTGCAGAGAGTGCAGTGGGGTTTGTTTTATTAAGTAGAATCACCTTGGGATATTGGGAAATTAATAGTTGTATTTTGTTGTCTATTAAAACAATGGGATAGTTTGAACACATGTGTTTTTTCGTGGAAATATTAGCTTTTGTTGCATGTTGTTAATGTTTTGTCAGTGTACGAATTTCTATATTGAGGAAACATGTTTTCTACCTCAAATTACTGGATCCTTGATTATTCGTCTGTTACAAGAAAGTTTAAGAAAGGTGTCTCCTATTTGTCATTTATAAGATTCTGACTCCTGTGTACTAATAGTCTGTATATTTTTTTGCATGTTTGCACTGAGGAAATTCCTGAGTGAAGCGTTATATCTGATCTTGTGTCACCACTTTGCGAAGAAGCAAATCAAAATGATTTAATGTCCGTGAACAGAAGAGACTGATACTGAAAATATTTCAATAGTTTTAGATTATTAAGAGAGATCTACTCTGGCTGTCTGATAGTGTGAGTTATTTATTGAACTGGGCAAACTTCTATACACTCTGATTTCATCAGTACAACTAAAGTATTGCACTGTATTGTTACAGTTTTCCTCATTTACTAAAACACTTTTGTCTACCCGGACATCACATTTTCAATGGGATGAAATGTGTGAAAACGGCACAAAAGCAGAAAAAGAGAAACAAAACATAGAATAAATGTGAATGAAAGATAAGATTATATTTAAGTCTACTGTAATAAAAATGAACCAGAGAATTAAGTTTAAATAAATAACTAAAATAATAAAGAAGATCATGTGATATGAAGATCCAGTTACATATAAACTCACCTATCTGACAAATGCTTGTTATACACTGAAAGAATATTGAACTTTCTAAAAAGTGGAGCAAAAGGCTCTTTGGAATTTTAAAAAGTATGCAAACTTCTGTTGCAGTACATGTTAATACATACTGATGCTTATATAAAACATTTCTTTCATTTAAATGCTTAAGGATCTGATAGTAAGTAAAAAAAAGTAAAAACATTAGGGACAATAATTTTCTAATTACTAGATCAGCAGATTTAAATAAAAGGTGTAATTTAAGGTTTTTAAGAGCAACCCCAATTTCCATGGATCTACCAAAGATATGAGTGTGAGGCTCTAAACTAATTCGATTCTTTGTTAACTACAAATTTTAATTACTAAATTTCATTATGTCTAGCTAAACTTTTTTTTTTATAATGCACAATAGTAAATCCTATTGTAGTTGATCAAACTATACTTTACAGGGGTACTGGATTTTGGAAGCTTAAAAACAATGGCCATATATCACCACCACTAAACTTCCCATTTGTAATTTGATTTAGCATTCTTACCTGCTCTACGGAAGCCTTTCCTTTTATAGTGACCTGAGATAGCTAGTTCATGTGAGAACTAAACTAAACAGGGCAGGAAATGTGGATTAGTAAGTAAGTTGTGAGGCCGAGGGAACCGAAATTGCAAAAATGCTAATTCTTGGTTTGCATATGGATTTTATGTTTGTTTGACTTTTTAAATCATTTTTCTTTGCAGAACATGAAACACATGTTTTTTTTTAATATGTTTACACTCTGTCAAATTGGTTATTTGTAGGTCATCAGATTTATCAGCTTTTCCCCTCCTCTCTTACTATTGTAGATTGACTTATCACCATGAAGAATGATTTTTCTCCTCCCCCTTTCTCACATCTCTCATTATATCCATAATTTCTTCTTTTCTTGAACAAACTGTTTGCAGACAACACTGCCAGCATAGTATCTCGTCAACGTGAAGGCTTCAGCCAGGACAGAGACCAGGAGTTCCTCAGCCTGGTGGTTGTGGTGGCTGATGGCGGGGAGCCTCCACTCAGCAGCACAACCACACTCTCTCTCAGGGTGTGTGTTTGTCAGAAGAATGCCAAGGGTCGCAACAGCAACAATTTGTGTCAGGCCCAGGCCTTCTTGTCCTCAGCTGGCCTCAGCACTGGAGCCTTTGTGGCCATACTGCTGTGTATTGCCATTTTATTCGGTAAGCAGGTTTTTGCAAATATGTCCAGTACATTTTCTATTTCCCCTAACATCTCATGCTTACAAAGACACTGAAAGTGCCACTGATATACATGTAGAATTCTTCAGTCTTGTGCCGCTTGCCACTCTATTGTGTTAAATGAATTTAAGTTGCAATATGAGAGACTTACAGGCCAAACAAGCACGACAGTTGAGGATTGGAATTGCCCAGCTCTGATTACCAGAAAAATAATATAGTATTTAACATTATATTATGTCAGCATTTCTTTGGCTTAGAATGAGCCTTTTAGAGGCTGCCATGTTTGCAGCGTTGACAGTTGTGGCCACTGGTTCCATCATAACTCCACTATGACAAAATTATTGCTAGCTATTCTGAGTAGCAGGTTGTGAATTTAACATTAATTATTATTTGTCATTATTTTTTTTATTATTTATGCAAAAAAGAATACTATTAGGCGTATTTTATCGGATGTGCACATGCACTCACTCTCAATTAGAAAATAAATAAAGCTCTTCCTATGACTGCATCTTGCACTTACATCTCATTAATTTAAAACCGCTCTTCTCATGGCACTTTGCTTCAGTGTCTTCTCCCTGACTTTGAATGTTTTGCTTGCTTTGTAACTCCCATGTACTGTAAGTTGCTTTGAAAAAAGACTAAATGTAAATGTAATCCACATAATCAATGTAAGTCCCACCACTTTTTCAGAAGACACCAATCTGCAATCATTCTTTTACTTCACTCATGTCATAGTGTGCCCTCTATGTGCCCTGCTTTTCACTTTATCCTTTGTTTTGTTTTGTTTTTTCATTGTCTCTCGAGCCATAGTGATGCTGTTCACACAGATACGACATAAGAAAACAAGCAAAGATCCTTTGATTCTTTCTGAAGAGGACATCAGAGAAAATGTGGTGACCTATGATGATGAGGGAGGTGGGGAGGAGGACACTGAGGCTTTTGACATTGCTGCACTGCGAAATCCCAAAGTCTCTGAGCCTCACAGGAAGTTCCACACCTACCTTGGCCGTGAACCAACGCTGTATGGAGAGGACGACGAGGTTGAGTGTGATGAGGGGGAGATTGTTGTGTTGAGGAGGAAGAAAGTTCGGGAGTTGGATTATGGGAGCTACAGCCCAGAGTCAGAACCTGCTGCCTGGTTTGTGATTGACTGCATTCCTCGAGAAATCAGTCAGTCAGCTCCTTCACTTCTGCTAGATGGTCATGACATAATTCAACAGATCATCCAGGAGAAGGTGGCCAAAGCAGACTCAGACACACGGGGCCCACCTTATGATTCACTTCAAACATATGCCTATGAAGGCTGTGGGTCCTTGACTGGGTCAGTCAGCTCTTTGGGCCTGACTGTTGCATTGCCTGAATTAAACTATGCTGACTTGGAGAACTGGGATTCAGAGAGAGAAACGCTGGAACGAATTGTTATAGAGCAGCTGGCTACAGGCATAACTAAAACAGACACTTAAAGTTTAGCACTCAAAGGTCGTGTGTGTGTGTTGTTTTCCTTTTTGCCAGATTTGCTGAAGAAAACTAGGTTTTACTTGTGCCATTTGAAGCAAAGGTGCAAAATGACTGCTGCACACGTAGCCAATTACAAATGGTGGTATCATGGAAATGGGAGAAACACTTGACATGGATAAGTAATGTCCAGACTGAACTGGGAAAATGAGGGACATAACTGACAGAGGATTTCACTTTTAGGTAAGTTTGCAAACAGTTCTCTCACGCTGCCCTGTTTCTTAGGTACGTCGGTGGAAAAGACACAGGTAGTGCTGGGCCCAAAGGATTCTGGGCTTGCTATTTTTATAAATGACAAAATGCTTTCATTAAAACAAAACCTCGCACAGCTACTCCTGAGATAAGCAACAAATTGACTGGGAGCACAATGACCCAGGACACAGGAGGTTCAGGTGACTAGTCATCTATCAGCTTTAATAATAAGAACATGGAGTTTCATTCATTTATGAATCATAAAGACATAGCAGCGTAAGGCTGAGAGTGGCTACACTGATTGCTGCCTGTAATAAAGGATCTAGAGAAAGCTGATGGTCCCCCAGGAAGGTGGACAAATTGCAGGGTTTAAAAAGGTCAAAGAATGCTTCAAAATCCGATATCTCTGCATGCAGATTTTGACAGCAGGTCTCTGACACATCAGTCTCCCAGGTGTACCGAAGTTTAGCTAATCTAAACTCCAGCATCATGATCATGCTTCAAGCCTACAGACCAAGCTGTCAAGAATGTAAGGGGATCTCTCTAAGCTATTGTCCACTGCAAAAACCTAACAGCACGATCTGAGCTACAACAAGTGATTATTTAATTTTTATTTGCAATTTAACTATTGACCACAGAATTCTCCTCTGTCTTCAACACGGTGTTTGTCATTCTGCAGCTGTTCTGGTTTCAATCAAATACCCTCCCACCTCCAAACCTTGCTGACTTTTACAAATGTGTGGATGTTTGTGATTCAGTATGCTGTTTATTGGACTGAACGGTCTGTAAAAGAGCTGTAACTTGTAAGGCTGTTTCAGAATTGATTTCAATAAGAATTGAACGAATAAGTCAAAAGGAATATAACCCGGACCATGAAGACATTACACCAATGTTCCCCAGTGTATATTTTTATAGATTAATAAAAAGACGAGTTGTTTTGGAAAAGTAGTCTGATTATGTGCTTTGATTTGATTTGGATACATTTGTGCAAAACATGGAAAGTCTCAGAGGAATCCTCATTGTTTGTTGTAAAAATGTATTTTCTTGACCCTACACAATTTGTGAATTGTGATCTTTTTGCTTTTTCTTTTCAATAGCTCTAACTGGATTAACAGGGAGATATGGAATATACTGTACCTCACACAGTACCTCAGCATTATTTATGTGTATTCACTGGCTTCGTCTGACACACAGTGTCTTACTGTAGTCGTATTACTTTATGCAGTAGTATAGTATTGTTATTGCATCATGTCCCAACTAATTTTAGTTGATCCCTTCAGGTATTTGGCCTTTTGCTTGAGGCAGTGCAGCTACCTGTTCCCCATTATATCATCTGACTTGCAGTTGGGACCAGTGAAAGATGCTAAAGGCCCTTGCAGCATTGTACAACACATCCATTAAATAATTCTCAGTCATCCTAGTATTAAGTTTAGCTCATCATCTCATGTTGCTGTAAAAATAATAAATTTTTACAGCAACAACCCCCACCCCCCCGTGTCTGCCATACTGGACGTGTCGCAATTTGTCCCAACATTTTTGTTTCTGCTTTGTATGTAGCTTGATAATGTAAATCTGAATATTGTTTTTTCTTCTAGTCATAAACCATAGCTGGCTATTGCTCATCAATCAGCATTTTAAGTTAATTGGTGGCTAAATTGTCTGTAAGTGTAAATGTGAGTCTGAATGGTTGTATGTCTCTCTGTGTTGGCCCTTAGACAGACTGGAGACCTGTCCAGGGTGGACCCCACCTCTCACCCAATGACAGCTGGGATAGGCTCCAAGCCCCAAACAACCCTAAATAGGATAAGCAGTGACAGATAATAGACTGATGGATGGACCAGTGCTGCTTTATGATACCTGTGGGCTCTCGTTAACTTTTAATTCCTTACTTATGTATGGAGATGAGTTGAACACAACATAATAATACAAATGGTGGTAGTCAAAACCAGAAAAACAGAAACATGCCAGGATGGTAAAGATATTGATCATCCATTCTCCACATATCTCTGACCGATTTAATCATATAGATGAGCGCCAGTAGACACAAATGGGATTGTGCTGTTTGCCGCCATAACACATTTTCCACACTAGTAAGCCTGCTAGTAAGCCATGTTCATCAGAAAAGCAACCATGACAAGCCTCCTTAACAAGCTACAAACTTATATTTTCCACGCCACGGTCACATGTGAAACCTAGTGCAAATATCTTAGCAGACAATATTACATGGACACTGTAGTCCAGTCAGTGACACGTCCTGTATGGCGACCAAAACGAAGTATCAATTTATTTCATGACATGAGGAAAAACCCTCCACAGAGCATTTAGGACTAAAAAAAAAACAAAAAACGCTCCCTGTAGCAGCTAATAATTAACTTAACTTAATTAATTAACTTAACTCTGGCTGAGGTCAACTGCTGTTTCCGCGTTTAACAACAAACTTTGAGCATCACTTAATAAACAACTTTACATCAGCATCTAAAATAGTTTTATTTATCTAGTATGTCTGTTCAGTGCCTGTGTGAGAGAAAATTCAGCTTGAGGTTTGTCACAGCCTACAACCTGTCGGACGATGTTAAGCAGTTACACTGTATTTCCCACATTCCCTTAAAGGGACCGGCTAAAAGCCATTGATCCTTAGTAAAGTCTACTCTTTGACCAGAGTGGAAGAAAATAAATAAAGGCTGGTTAAATTCTGTTTCTACCATGTTTAATTTGTAATAAATGTAATCAACACAGCCTGTTTGCCCCAGGTCAATAGAAATGCTTTGTGACTTTAAACTAAACAATGGCGATATGAATATCAGATATTGGGTCTTTTTCTCACTGTGAAATCCTCGGTTTATTCTACTTATTTTGATTGACTATTTCTCTCTACTTCATTTTTCTTCTCCTCATTTTGCAGTGTCAGTGTTGAAAATACATTAAAAGTGGAGCTTTGTCACCTCTAGTCTAACTGGATAAGAAGTGACTCCTATACAGCAGAGGACAAATTGTGTTAAAGGGTTCACAGTGTTTCATCAAAGACTGAAGGGAATTTAAAGATTGATGGGCTGAGCTTCAAAAGTCCTGCTGCAAATAGATGGTGATCTGAACATGGTGAAACTAATTTAATGGTAAATCGGTGAAGCATTAACCACATACAGACCTCAGTGCAGTGTTCCTTGTACTGAGCAGCTTGGTGGGGATAAAGAGTCCTGCCTACTTCCAGAACAGCATTCCCACGACAGAAATGGGGGGGGGGGGGTGGAAGCTTTATTTTTAACCTGCTTAATTTTTTTTTTATCTGACTGCAGACCATGCTTCATTTCTGCTGTTAAATTAACTGTACAATGTGGCAGATCTGAATAAATCAACTCCTCTAATGTGATAGCTTTCTGTATCTTTATCTCTCTTGTCTCTCTGCGACCTCAAAGTTCAGCACTTTCAACATGGTTTACAGTCAGTGAGTGGCAATCCTAGACTTTATTGGGCCCTAGGCAAAAATGTATGCAACATAAACCACTATGCTTAAGATATGGAAAATACAATAAAATAAACACCACACTACACTGCACAATAACTAATACATCAGTGATTTAAAGTACACTTGTCCAAATTTCTTTGCATCTAAATTCCATAACTTAGCATTCGTAGCTTGATAGTTAGACACAGATTTCATCGGTTTACCACAGAAAATTCAGCTAACGCTATTGTTATTATCTCCCCTCCTCCACTTACCACCATCTTGCTTTTTCTCCTGTTGCTCTTTTTTGCTCACAGAATGATAACTCCTCTTCATTTTCATGGTCTTCCTTGTTTCATAGACCTGTTAGTTTACACTTAATCATGTGCTGCTTGAGAGTCGGGGCCCTCTTAGGGATGTTTAAGACTGATACTGTCTTCGCACACAGTCAGTGCTGTACAAATTTACATTTTTGTCAGGCCTCTGGGGACCCCTACTGGCCTGGGGCCCCACTTCATGTCCCAAAACATGTATTATTACTACAAAGTTATGTATTATGTTTTGTATTTTCTAAATCTATTTTAGTATTTTTAATATTTTGATGTAGTCCTTATTCTAGTGGTTTGATGACTCTTACAGACATCTGAATTTCCTCCTCATGGATCAATAAAGTGAAATTTTTGTAATTTATCTATGCCTGATTCAATGGCTGTTGTTGAGCACTTTTGTTTCTATTTGTCATGGAGAGGTTGGCAACAATGGGTGATACAGGAGCCAATGGCACAGTGTTGCTGTTTATAGAAGTTACTTTTCAGCTTTTAATGAAAGTAGGAGGCGTTTACAATGAAAGAATACATTTAGGGAAAACATTTTGTGAAATGTTTCACAAAGCACCATCACAGAAGTTTTTTTTTTTTTTGATGTTCATGTTCAACATTTATGGCCCCGAATGTTTCATAGGGAAAGTTTTATTTTGTTTTTTTTTCAAGAGCAATATCAGCCTGGATTAATTGCACAAGACCCTCTGCTAAATATTTGCATTAGACAAGATGTGGACTGAATCGTCACCAACTGATGAAAAAAGGAAAAAGAAATTATCCACAGCGTGGCTGTAAATAATATAAGCTTGTGTCTGTGTTCAGTTTGGGTTTGGGGTGTAAATCCATGTAAAAAGAAATGACTATCCCTATATTTAGCTGCTATAACACTTTCTGCTATGAATAGTAGTCTCACTCCTGTGTAGATGTGAAGGTGTTGACCCAGGTTACAATGAGATCATTAAAAATAAAAATAAAATTATTTAAGTACTTACCACCACTGCAAAAATTGTTTATTCAATGTATCACCCAGAGCTACTTCTCTATATAAAAAGCAGTATTTAAACCATGTGACATGGGTGTTAAAACCACTTGACAGATGCTTTCGTCTGGAGCACCCATTTTCTTGCAGGTCAGTCCACTTCAGCCCTCCATGATTATAAGGTATCAGAGTAAAGTCTGCCCTTTCCCTCCATCCAACCAGAACAAGATGTCCTGTAACTAATAAAGTGCATAATTACCGGTGATTATGCCTGGGAAGAGGACGAAGCTCTCCTGAATCCACAGCCGACAGTTTGCTAATTGAATTTCTATTTTTTTCACAGGTGCATTTTATTTTCAGTCAGTCAACATTTAAGAACATTTTAGGACAAACTACATCACACGTAATGTGAAATGAGTGTCTGTAGGGATGTGACAAAGAATAAAGTCAAGGTTTGGGAGTGGGAATCTTTGGTTTGGATTCTGATTATTGGTGTTCTGATGTGATTCACGACAATTGTCAATTTAAGCAAACTTTAAACCTTAGCCCAATAAGCTACATGTGAAAAGTAACTGGGGGAGTCAAGTGTTGTTTTAAATATCTGTAGCAGTTGGAGAGCAGTGTCTTTGCTGTAAGCTTTTGAGACTTGGCTTCATTCAAAATGCTAAATCCATAGGGCAGTTGCTCCTCCTGTCACATGTCCTTAAGCAAGACGCTCAAGGAAAGACACTGAATCCCAACTTAGCTACTCTCAGCTCCCAACGTAGCTGCATATTGTGTGATTGTGAGTGCGAATGGGTGAATGAGAAGCAGTGTAAAGTGCTTTGGGTACCAACAAGTTAGAGATGTGCTATATAACTGCAGACTAATTACCATTTACTCCTCCCATGTTCTGACAACAGCTAATCAAAGTGAGCTCTCTTATTAAAAGGTCCGTTGCCAATCCAGTTGCTCAGCTGCCATCATGTTCTGAAACTAATCGGCCCCAACATTACTACAACACAACTACAAGAGTTTTAATATAAAACATTGTGTTTTTTAATAAAACACATTCATATTTGAAGTGGTTCTTGTAAAATAGACAATGCTGTGGGCCTTCTTGTAGAGGGCTTCAGTGTTCTTACCCCAGTCCAGTTTATTGTGTAACATTCCCAGGTATTTTTAATCCTCCACAACTTCCACACTGTGACCCTGAATAGAAACTGGAGGCACTAGTGCCTTGGTCCTCCTCAGATCCAAAACCAGTACCTTTGTCTTTGCCACATTAAGCTGAAGAGGAAGAGAGAGAGGACTTGTCCCTTGTGGGGCCCCAGTGTTATTCACCAGTTTAAATAGGTGACGCTTAATCATAACATTCAGGTTAACGCATGCAAAAATCCAAAACACAAGGAAGAACACTGAACATACAGTCATTATATTCATTAGCCTGTCTATTCACAAGAGACTGAACCCAACTAATTATACTGTGCTAACAGTCCAAGTTTGTTGTTTAGAATTATGTAACTTGTACAGTTTCAGGAAACTATAAAAATATCATATCATATAACACTTGCTGACAGCTGATCAAGTTTGCTGCTGTCGTTAGTTACTGGCATTGCTTATTAAAATAACTGGTTTGAAAAGTATAAGTTTCATTTCTATAAAAGATGTTTCTTCGGTTCAATTCTCCTCACATATAAAGTCTTGTCTTGTTATATGTCATGCATATTTATTTGGGTCCAGGTGGAAATATTTTGGCGCAATATCCAGCACACGACGTGGCAGTGGAAAACTTCACTTAGCATCCCACAGGGACCTTCCACTTTATTTTGCTCTTGTCTAATTTTGAAGCTAAGAGTAAAGTATCCATGCCCGCTTATTTATTTATCAATTTTGACAAGTCTGCTGCATTTGTGCTCTACAAGTTGCAAGACTACATGAGGTTCTTTGCTGTGCATCACATTTCTTAACACAAAATACAGAAACTAAAGAATTGTACATATGAGGAGAGATGAGCTGCAGGAAGTGAAATGAAGAGATGCTTGGGATCTGTGGAAGACACTGTAAAAAGGTACTGTTGTCAGAATTCCTTCACCTTCAAACGTTTGTCTTTGTCCCAACACCACAATTTAAATGAGGAAAAAAAAAATTTTTTCAAAAGAGATATTGTTGTCCATGGATTTGTAATATAATGAAATCACACAAAGGTATAAAATAGGAGGATGTCTAACTTTTTGACTTTGATTTTTGAGATAATTTAGAATTCAATTCCTTTTATTTACAGACGCCAGATCACAACATCTCATGGCACTTCAAAAGATAAAGTCAAGATCTTAAAGAATTATGGAAAAAAAAAAAACCTTGAGCAAACACTAGGTGATAATGGAGAGGAAAACCACCAGTTAACATACGAAATCTCTGACAGAACCTCGCTCAGGGTTGAGCGGCTGTCTGCTTTAAATGGTTGGGGTGAGTGGGGAGTGGAGAGAGAAAAGAAATGAAGAGCAACAGAAAGCAGCAAACAAAATACAATTAGGAAGGTGATGACCAACTTCCAGGTGCTACAACCAGATGTTTCCCACAACACAGTTTCTCCACATCATAGTTGGGAAAAAAGGAGAGAGGGAGAGAGGGAAGAGGCACACAGCCTGGATGCTGATGTGCTTGGAAGAAAAAACTGATGGTTAGATGATGTAGATGTAATGATTTCCAGTAATAGACAATAAACTTTTTCTTAAGCACGACTGCATGGACTGTTTTGTACATGGGTTTATTATTTTGGTGATTATGTGAGAATGGAACCTATGCACCAAACGTGTACAGTAATGTGTCATATTTAGAGATGTATAGTCATAAACTAAGATTAGTGAAGTCTCACCTCACCTAGGATTCCAATGTACCCTGTGCATGAGGAGCAGCCGAGCCCTGTCCTCGGTCACAGAGAGGGAACAGCAGGTCCATTAATCTCTAACAGTTTTCTTCAAGTGCCAATAAAATTCATCCAGTTAAGCCATGGATGTCATGCGCCCAAACAATTTTACACATTTGCCCATTTGCATCTAATGTTCAGTCACATATGCGAGTGAAGTGCTCTCAGTGTGGGCTGCAAATGCAATTAACGCTGTAGTTAATTGGCCGAAATGAGCGCGGATGCTGATGCAAATTATTAAAAATGGCAAAGATTGTTCTGACTGGTCTGACCAAAAAGGTTCAGTTGCACACTTTGCAAAGACTGTAGCCAACAGCCAACTAGCATTGTATGAGAGGGAAAAAACTCTCCATACCAGAAGGTGGCAGTGGTCTGTATTGATGATCTTAAAAGGAAAAACAACAGACAGGACTTTTTATGGCAAACAATTTCTTGTGGTACAGAGCTGGTCTTGAATGCTGCTGATCAGTTGCTTTTAGTTTCTTCATTGTGATGCTAATCTTAATTTTGAATGTTCACATGAGATAAAGATAAGAAATGAAAAGCTATCTGCATGAGCCCTCTTTGTATTGTCATTTGCTATCTTTCGTCACTTTTATTTCACTTCTCATGCACAAATTAACAGCCTATCAAATTGGTCTCTTTCACCATAGGTTTACGGCACATGTTCAACATGTTGAATAAGATAAAAGCCAGAGTCAGGGGTCTGATTAGTGCCAGTGTTACAGGACATACCAGACAATTACTGACAACACGACAATGGCTGACGGCCAATTGACAGTCGACAATAATTTGCCAACCTGTGACCTTGAGTGTAATGCTCTTATACGTCATCTTTCTCAATGCCTCTAGCTCATTGGTTCCTACTAAAGACAGCCTACAGCTCAATGATATATACTAGCTTTTCTTGTTTAAAAATGTTTTGACAAAGTTGGACAGTGTGTTTTTTAATAATTTTACTAAAACAGAAGAGAAATTCCATTTATCTACAGTAACAGATTGAATAACATTTGGTGAGATTGAATCAAAATGTGTTTTTTGATATTGAACTCTGATTTTTTTTGGCACATGGAAACAATCAGGCTTTGGATACACACTGTGTCCAAAAATTCAATGAATGTATCCCCCTAACAGAAATACAGAAAGCAGCCAGCCTTATTATTTAACTATGGTCTGTTTTTACAGTCACATGAACTAGATAATTTCATATGCAGCTAAAATGCAGCTAGATTTACTTAAGAAACAGCGAATTTTGAGCTTTAAGTCCACACATTTTAGCCATCACTTGACAGCTTGTCAATCAGAGCTCCTGCAGCTGGCCTAAAGGTTGCATTAAAACTGAAAATGTTGATGCTGTGACAGCAGAAAAGTTAGACCCCATGCCAAATATGTACAAGTTCAAGTTACTGCATGTTATACTCAATCTCTAGCCTCATGTTTTCTTTTTGTGAAAAACTCTGCAGATATGATCCAGACAAATGACAGGTGACTAAAAGCCACAGTGTAGCAGCTGTGACAAGCAGCAGCTGAGCTCCTTGTTGTTTAACAGAAATTTGGCTCCATCTACTGTTGTGAGGACTCAGTGACATTCAGGGCTGCAGGAGGCCTCACAGATGCTGATTGGCTTCACATCAGCTGATGTTGCACAGGTGAGTCTGATCAGCAGCTACTTCAATTCAGGTGTTAGCGCTGCTCATTTTTCATAACTTTAGCTGGAGGTCTTCGGTTTTCATATCCTTCCTCTCAGAAAGGTTCTTTGTTCTTTATATTTTAGCCGCAGGCAGATAAAACCCAACATAATGTGGAAGTGTCTCCAAGCAAGACACTGAACTCCAACAAACCATCCCATCCCCAGCCGTTCAGTGTCGGTCCCAAGCCTTGTAGATATTGGGGAGGGCCATCCAGGGGGAAAAAAAAAAAACCTCAGCCACATCAACATGCTGACCAAGTGTGGCGACCCTGAACTTATAGGATAAGTCGAAAGGGAAAAAAACAAAATACATTTAAAAGGTTGACTTGCATATATGAGTCAAAATCAGATTAGACAATATATTCACGTATTACTTTTATAAAATTGCTGAGTATGACGTGGGAAGATTCTCATGTCCCCTAGTAAAGTGCCAAATTTTCCTGATGGTTGTTATCCCACTAAATTGCCTAATTTACTGCAAAACATTAAAGGCTCTAAAACCTAGTAAAGTTATTTGATAAAAGCTCTGGTATAATATATCAAAGTGCACTTCATTGAAATGAAACAAGCTTCAGAGCTTCAGTACTATCCACCCATCTTTACTTTATTTGATTTTAAACTAATTAATGTTACATTTGCATGTTTAACATTAGCCCAGACATTAAAACATAAAAGTTAGATATACAGTATTTACCTAGAGTATGTCATTTAAAGGGATGTTAGGTTTAGACACTTAAAAATGGAAAAGAAAATGGATCATTTATAAACACAAGAATGTGTCTCCTTTTCAGCCAGGATTTGGTGAGGAATAAATGGAACGTACTGTTTTAGTCTATATTGTCTCTATCTAAAGGTCCGTCAAGGCTGAGTGGTCCTGATGACAACTGTTCATTGGTGCAACAAAGGAAACCTCACCTCATGCTGTTAAATATAGTTCACATCCTAAATGTCACTTCCTGTCTGCAGTGTCTTCTTCATTACATCCCATGTGAAGAGCCAAAGCTGTCTCCAACAAGCAAGTTGTGTTGTTTACAAAAGCTTGATCAATCTTATAGCTTTAGCATAAGGCTTTTCTGTATACTGTAACAAATCTTTGTATTTGGACCCAGAAAACACGGAACATGGGGGGAAAGTTAAGAATGTGTATTGACAACAAGAATTGTAAATTGACAAAGAGTGATCTGTTGGTTGGTGACTGTGATGGCAGTATTCTGAGCAGTTGAGGGGAGACTGGACATTGAGGACAGAGAGAAATATTTCTTCAGTGCAAATATACAGATAAAACAGAAATGTCTGTCTTGTAGAAGGAGACAGCAGGGGGCAGAAAAGGACGCAAAGTTCAATCAGAGGGACAGGTGAGTTGATTGGGAGCCAGCCAGAATGGAGAAGCCAGGAGAAAGGTGAGATGGTTGATGTTGTATGGATGAGATATGTTGAGGAGAGCAGGATGGTAAATGCTGTGATACTTCTGAAGGAGAGCTTAGGGTAAAGGTGGGAATTTCACTGTTGCAGTTATGTACATGTAAGTAGCAGGGAGTAGCAAACAGATTTACACAGTTACAATACACAACCCAAGGTCTAAATAAACCATCCTTAATCCAAAAGTCCAGCAAACACAGTCCAAGATCCAAAATTACTTTCTTTATTCAAGGCCCAATAACAATAGTTAAAATGTTCCATTGTCCTGTTTTAAGCGTTTCAAAAAATTCCATTAATATGTGTTGAATTGATACTTGCTGATTAAAGTGCAGGCAAAAACCAGTTGTTTGCATATTTTATGTAGTGTTTGGTTGTGTTTGGTATGTTTTTACAGAACTTCATCATTACATAATAACTATTTCTTCTCATTGGTTCTTGCCACACTTTATCCATATAACGTCTAATGATGGATTTAGCCTCAGTCTTACTTACTGAAACTTACTGTTTGTGGTGGTTGTTTAGCCAGTATATAAACACCCTCGTTCCCTTACAATCCTACATGGACAGGAACCTAAAGGAAGTTAACCTGCAAACCCGTATCGTTCAGCCTGTAAATTGCATGGTACGTTTCATGTGTAATGTTTTGCCTACATGATGCCCCAGTCCTGATGCTTGTGAGTTACGCTAAGATGTTCGATGAAATTAATGCTTTTCCTTGGTTGTTTTCCTCAAGCCATAGAAGTGCAAATATAATGGCTATAAGTCAGACTGTGTATACTGATAAATGGTCTTTTGTACTATTTCTGATTTATTTTTTACACTGGGAATTAAAAACTGCAGCCCATGTGTGTCCTGTCTCTGGGTCTTTGGAGCCATCTGTAAATAAGATTCATTTGTCACTAAAGTTCTGTTCATCCAGGCACCAGTTTGTGTTTCTCTTTTAGTGTTTGTTGTATGCTCAAATCAACAGATGGAATTACAACTAGCCGAGGAGGACTGGCTGAGAGCGAGACGGATGAGCTGTACTGTATGTTGTTTAACCCTGCATTCGTTTAACCCTGCAGCAATTTCCCAACATTCTTGCCATACAGCTTTTGCAGGGTGTGAGTTTCTGGGTCCCTGAAAGTTAACCCAGTACACCAGCATTAGCTTTTGTCTCCTTATACACAATGGCATCGCTCCCATTTCAACCTGCAAAGCAGCAACTGGAGATGTTTTAAATGCCCCACTGCAGATTCTTACAGCTTGGGCTTGTTCTATGTTTACGCAAAGTAGATTATGTCCCACGTACAAGTATATCAATTGAGACTTGGCTATTGATAATTGAACGCCCACTTGTTTGTCCATTCTTCCACGCTCCTTGTTGCAGCGTCCATTTTCCTCTGTATGTTCTGACCCCCTAATCCAGAAAGCTCCATCATCTGCACATAGTGATTTCCCTATACCTTCCTCTACCTGTTCAAAGATATCATTAATCATAATGTTCAATAGCACTGGATCACAGAAAGTACCCTGTGGGTTTCCATTTTCAACAGAATAAACATTAGATTATCATGCAGCTACCTTCACTTCCATTCTACTTTCTAAATTAATATTCTAACATTTTTTTGTATAATGTACCCCCTATACCTAATTTATTTAATTTGATAAGGAGCCCTTCGTTCCATAACATAACAGAAGCCTTTTCAACATAAAAAAAGACAGCAACAACCAGCTTTCTAATCTCTGATTCCCGTCAAGTAACAGAATCCATTATGCTCCTTCAAAATCCTCTTTGAAATGGAGAGAACAGATGTTTACTCTTTCACTTACCGTTTGTTCTATAGTTTTTCCTAGTTGATATTCACGCCATTGGTCTATAGATTGATGGGTCTTATGGGTCTTTGCCAGGTTTTAGAATTGGTACTGTAAGTGATTGATTCCATGCTGAAGGAATCTTGCCTGTTTCCCATATTCCATTAAACAGTTTTAGTGCTACTTATCTTCTTTATCATTATCTAAATTTCTGACAGCTTTGTCTCTCTGCCATAGTACTGCAATACTGGCTCCAGTGTGTACATTTTGTTGACCTCATAGTTTTCTGGACTACCACCTGTGCAACTGGCAATTAACATTTCTAGTGAGTGTTGTTTTTTTAAGAAACACTGCACTGATAGTTTTCTAGCTATTCCTGCACTACCCTCTGCTGAGTACCTGGATCACGTGTGTTCTCAATCAGAAACTGGGAGACACCATCTTAGAGGAGGGTGGATTGGAAAAAGACAAAGCAAATTGGTATCTTTCAACTTATGATTGACTGAACACAGACTGAGCACAGATCCAGCTAATCAGAAGTGCAGTAATAATTCTACATATGCCATAACATGGAATGTGCCATAACATTCCACCAAATACAGGTGTTAAATCTAGTGCAACCTCATTTCATTTACCTTATAGTATTTTAATATGCTGAGGACTCCAGTAGTGTGTCTTTTTCCTGTCACCAGATGGCGATATAGTCTTAGATGCACACACAGACCTTCTATCAGGACAGTGCTGGCAAATAAAAATTTATTGTACAAAGGTTTGTACTTTTTTTGCTCCCTCCTCAACCTGCATCATGCTTTCTTTGCATTATTAGTTTTTTCTTCCAGGTGGTAATGGAATAACCCACAGTCCCGAGCAGTGACTGTACACAAGAATTTATTTTATTTAAAATCTCCTAAATTATTGTGTCTTATTAAAAGTTGTGCTGAGATGTTTAAGTGCAAATTGTGGTTTGCCTTTCTTTTCTAGGAACATCCAACTCTAAATGACTTCATATAAGCACAGAGCTCTATCTGTTGGAACAGAACACTTAAAGCCAGACAAGTTGGTGCAAGTCAGATTCTGACTTTGCTCTTTCCAGGGTCAATTTGGAAAGATTCTCAGATCCCCCTCAAATACTGACTGAAGGCTGTCAGTGATTCTTGGAAAAGGTCATTGGTTCAGGTTTGCGGTATGTTTACTTCTTTTGCACTGAAGCAGTGTTTTCATCAGCAATATCTTTTAAATCTGGTGGCATGGTTTGGCAAATGCTTCCAAATCAGTCTCTTCACAGATGAATTATCTTCAGTGGGAAACAACCTACACTTCAGTGGTGTGGAATGTATTTAATATTGAATTTATTGCTATCTTTGTCACCTCCTGATAAAATGGTAATGAATATACAAATGGATACAAACTTGACTTTTGACACTTGACTTGGAGGCTGAATTTGTCACAGTGTCACTGCAGATTGAGAATGTATGCTTAAAGTAAAAAAAGCAAAAACAAACATCAGCAATTTGATTTAAAGCCTTTAATAGAAACCAGTTGACCAAACCAGACAATCTACAGACAATCTAAAGTATATTGAAAAGAAGCTTACATTAAATTAAACATAAATAACTGAATCATAAAACAGCAGACAGGCCTTTGGTTTTTTAGAGTCAAACTGCCAGCAAAATGTTTGCCGACTGTAGCTGGCAATAACTGCCAAAGGCCTGTGCCTAAACATGAGACTATACACAGGCTGCGTGGAGTAATGACACAGTTATATGCACTAATTTCATTCAAAATGACCCAAACTGGGCTAAAAGTTAACATGATCTATCACTGCATTTTAAAACTGCTTTTATTCAAAATAACTACAAACAAACACATATTTATTTAGGAAATGTAATTGTAGCCAGAGTTTTTCGGGAAACAAAAATATGCCATCTTAAAGCACAATATCTAATCTGCCTATTGTTATTAAACCTTCATGGTTATGTTTAGACTCTCACATCGATTAGTTAAGGTTAGAGAAAGATTGTAGTTTAAATCACTTCAGACAGAACATGCTTATTGGCTTTTAAACAAAACCTTGATCTTCCTCTAACTTTAACATGATGCGTTTCAGTGCTTTTTAGATATATCATTGAAACATGCTTTCAAATTAAAGTAGCAGTTTTTCCTAAAAATTATGTCTCCTTAAAAAAATGTAATTGCATTTGCCTGACAGGGCTGAAACCCTTATATCGGGGTCATAAATCTTCGCCCAGCTGTGCGATCTCGTTTAGCAGGAAGTCAACATCCATCTGCTGTGTAGCGGGATTGGAGAACACACACCGGAAGAAATTGACTTTGGTTCCCAAAGGCTGATAGCCAATAAGAACAGAGCCCTTCTCCATCATTCTGCGTTTGATTTGAGGAGCCACCTGCAGAAACAATGTGAAGATTCTGATCAGAATGAATCTTTATTACACTCACACCTCGCTAGTACTGGGTTGAATCCCCTTTTGCCTTCAGAAGTGCCGTAATTATTTGTGGCATATAGATTCACAAAAGTGCTGGAAACAATACCTAGAAACTTCCAGTGCATCATATATACTCTACTCGCTGAAGATCTGAGGATTGTGGAGGTCATTAGAGTGCAGTGAAAACTAATTTTTGTCTTCAAGAAAATAATTTGAGACTATTTTAGCTTTATGACATGGTGTGTTGGGCTGCTAGAAGTAGCAGTAGAATATGGGTCCACTGTGGCCATAAAGGGATGGACAAGGGATGTTGTCAAGAACAATACTCAGGTAGGCTGTGGCATTTAAACAAAGCTCAGTTGCCACTAAGGTGCCCAAAGGGTGCCAAGAAAATATCACCCACACCATTACACTTCCACCATCAGCCTGAACCTTTGATGCAGGGCAGGATAGATTCATGCTTTCATGTTGTTAATGCCAAACCTGACCCGACCATCTGCATGTTGCAGCAGTAATCTCATCAGACCAGCCAGCATTTTTCCTGTCTTTTGTTGTAAGTTTTTGGTGAGGCCACGCAAATTCCAGTCTGTTTCCTGTTCATAGCTGACAAAAGAGCAACCCTATGTGGTCCATCTGCTTTAAGTTTTCATGTGCGGTGTATTCAGAGATGCTCTTCTGCAAACCCTGCCAACATGTAACAAGTAATTATTTGAGTTGTTGCCTTTTTTATCAGCTCAAACCAGACAGACCATTCTCATTTTTGTGGTAATCATTAGTATAAAATGAGTGTGTAGAAGGCCAGTGTGGTGGTTAAGTGGTTAGTGCTGCCGCCTCACAGCTAGAATGTTCCAGGTTCATGTTTCTCCTAGGTACTCCAGTTTCCTCCCACAGTCCAAACACACATATGTTAAGTTAACTGGTGAATACAAATTGCATGCAGTGTGAATGGTTGTCTTTCTATGTCTCTCTGTGTTGGCCCTGAGATAGACTAGAGGCCTGTCTGGGGTGGACCACACCCTTTGTGAACCTGAACAGGATTAGTGGTTAAACATAATGGATGGATAAGTATGTAGCTGTGGGGCTTGACAATGATGATATGTACTAACCTGATGGAGTCTGGTGTCTCTTTTAGGTCCGGGTGGCAGGCTTCTCAGACTGGGAGGGATGTACCAGAAACACACATTACTGTGCTCTGGCTGTGTGAGAGGCAAACGGAGACAAACATGCTCATTAAGAATTGATCAGTGACTTAGAAATTTTGTTTTTGCCTACCACTTAATATTTCTTTTTCTAAACTATCTGAACCAAACTACAGTAGATCCAGATATATTTTTACTGTATACACATGATTGGTCTTCCTTTGGGCAAGTACAACCACTGCAGGACCCAAAACAACATCTTCTTTTAAATGTTGGTGTACTGTTATTTGATGAGCTTGAAAACAGTATATAAAAAGTGTCATGTGGAAAAGTTTGCACACTTTACACAGATATCACTACTTGCAGACAGAGTTTCTGATACATATTTGAAATAAGTACATAAAATAATACCAGCCCTAAAAAATAAATACTTTACTTTGTTTTTAAAGACCAGTTCAAAGCCCGCCCTCCTCTGCAGTTGATCGTAGAGATATTCAGCATTCTCTAAGCATTTGTTGACCTGAGATCCAAAGCCCTCTGAGCCCTGAGAGATGGAGTGGCAGAGAAAGATAATTGAAAATTAAGAAAAAAACAGCGCTGGAACTGGACCAGATGGGTCATCAAGTTCCAAAACAAGGTGGTTATATTCCGATGTGCTTTTAAACAAGTGTTGTTCCTAAATCCGGTTCCTAAATTGTTCTTGAGTCCTTAAATCACCAGCTCAGTCTACTAATGAGTTGATTTGACATTATATAATGAATAAAAAGAAACAACTCTAAATAAATACCTTTGCCTTCCACATGAGCCAAAATTTGAAGACATCGACATGTCTGCCACACTGGATGCTCTTATCTCCGGTGTCGAAACTCACATCGTAGGGTTTGTCTCTCTGGAAAAGGTAGTCAGCCCCCAGCTCATTACACTCCTGTAAGAGACCCTGCAGAGGACATAGAGGTGGCACATGAACAAGAGACAGCTGCGGTTATAAACATGGACAACCTTAGGAGATGGACAGTTTGGAGTAGGCATCTCCTGAATGAATGAGGGTCAGCATCAGTGCTTAACCAGGGACATTCAAAACGACCTGTATTGATTAATATCAACTTCCCTACTTAGTTTTGCTCACAAGCTCATTAACCACATATGCTACAAATCCCCCTGTATTGGAGACATACATGGATTATCTTTAACAGACGTCACCACGTATGCTTAACATTGGCATTTCTTTGTACTGTGGCTGGTCAGCCGTGAATCTCTGATGGTGTTATGGCAATTGACATCATTTTGGACAATATATGGCGGCCATATGTTTCGGAATGAAGAATTACATCATCCAGTGCAGCAGTGTGTCAGGGTGTTGTGTTTCTAAAAGGTTTTGGACAGCAGTGGAGGCTTACAGCTCACACAAACAAGTTCATCCAGATGTAGACTGGCTGACTGAGCAAACACGAGTAAGAAAGATTCAGTGTTGGAGAGTGAACTACAAATGTCGAACTCCTCATCACTGTACACCTTTTCACATCAATCTGTCAGTTAGGGTTAGAGATGGTTCAAGTGTTAAACTATTTAAATTAAAGAGTGGAATTTGTTTCTTACTCTCTTTTTGATCAGGATGACCGAGCACTGCAGAGGTACCCCCATCATTTTGTGAGGATTCCATGTTACAGAACAGGCTCTGAAAAATACAGAATTATAACAAAAACGTTGGTCGGTTTTGCTGTAATCAGCGAAAAAAATTAGAGAGAGGGAACCAGCTCATGGTACATCAGACCAACTGTGATTCATCTGGAACAACCCTTTCAGTGTTTTGTTAAACCTGTTAGCTGGAAACATGTTTTGTTGTATTATTGAAGATGAATTCACAGTGAGTTTTTAAAAGAAAAAACCATTAATGCTGTGTGAAGTGGTCAGGCTGTGTGTTGATGCAGTTACCTCTCAATTCCCTGCAGTTTCACCTTGTGTCTGTCTGACATCAGCAGGCCTCCGCCCCACGCTGCCTGTCACGACACAGTCACAAATGTTTAAGAGCATGTACTATATGTGGACAGGACACATGATCCAGCCACTGTGGGTTGATTGGTAAAACATTATCGTTTCTCTGCTGATAACTTCTGTCTGTTGACACTATAAGCTGGAAATTTCGATCGTTTATTTAATTTTAGCACTAGAGATTAAACAGAACCCCTAATAAATGCTTGATCAAAATTTCAAACCCTTTTTTTCACCTTTATGCTTCTGATCCCTGTGCTACTAAACACAGTGCCTATAAACATCAGCCCTGTTAAATTGACTGATTCAGCTTGATTAAATCATGGTTGATTTGATTAATCTATTTTTTTTTTTTTTTGCACTGATCAACAGAAAAAAAAGACTATTGGCTAGTTCTCATTTAAGGCATTAATGTTACATATTAATGTTAAATTTTTTGTCACACCTGAGTCACTTGAAGGCAAAAAAGATCAGACTTGGGGCCACTTCAGCTGTAATGTGAACATAGCTTTTTATCTCGAAAGTAGTTTGTGAGAATGGTTCACATTTAGTCTTAGCTAGAGTTTGTCAGACAGCATGCAAGAGACGCTGAAGACAAGTGAAAGAAGTTTATTTTTTAATAATCTTTTCAGAGGGATGATTGGAGTCTTCTTTTGGTTTGGTCTTTGATCAATTGAGTGATTCACAGGAAATGGGACTTTCAGATAGAGATGTATTTATAATACAATCCTTTACACAACACATTTACTGCACTAAGCTGATCTCCAATTAAATACATTGTGTGACTTACATCAACATGCATCCACAAATTATGTCTTTGACAGATGTCTGCAATGTCATTGAGAGGATCAAAAGCTCCGTAAACTGTGGTTCCAGCTGTCGCATTAACATAGAAAGGAACCAAACCCTAGAGAGAGAGAGAGAGACATAGAGAACTGCATAAACCATATCTCCCACATGTCGGAATGGTGACTGTATCATAGAGACAACACGCTTCGGTGACATTTAGTGAAAAGGCTTTGGAACCGAGGATTTAAAGAAGGAATTAGTATGACAAGGTAGAGGGGCATAATGGAGAGATTTTGTATTTTATCATAAAAATGTATTTAGTGTTATTTATTTTGTTTTGTTTTTTAACTTTGGTTCTTACCTTTTGTTCAGCTGTAACAATGGAGGACTCCAGCTCAACAGGAATCATTTTCCCTCTTAAGGAACCAACAGCAGACAAAGGTTCAGTAAGCAGTAAGTATGTGCACTGCTTTCCTCATTGACTTTATTCAACATGACATATGTACAGTAAGTTTGAAAAGCATATCAATAAAATATATTTTAAAGAGTCCACATGATGGGGAAATGTCCCTATGCACAAACAAAGCTGCACCAGGTAAGCAAACACTACTTTTGTCGTGGATGACATTAACTATTACCACATATGTACTCAGTAACTATCTAACTTACCCACCTTTCATCACATTTCACCATGACCACATTGTCACTGCCTATCCCCAGCGCAGCTGCAGATTTCTTTACTGAATAGTGACTCTGTATGGGTGAAAGACAGTCTTTCATTTTTATTTGTCTCACTTCAAAGACACTGTAACACGCAGGCTTTTTATTCAACTCGGTAAAATGGCTGCATTGTTTGCTTCTGAGAAGTAATTCCTATTTGGCATGTCAACTGAAACTCGATAGAAGGAACAGCAGCACATTCTGCACGGAAGTCAAACTGACGTAATAGTTTCAGGAACACACAAAGAAAAATACAATTACACGCAATAAAGTTTCAGAAAAGTGTAACCTAGATACAGTCCATCCAGAGAGTACACACACTTAACTATTTCCTCATTTTCTTATGTTTGAGCCTTATTCCATTATTTTCCTCAGAGTTTGTTTGAAATCTTGAGGAAAATAATGAATTTGATCCATTTTGGAATAAGGTTCTAACATAACAAAATGTGGAAAAAGTCAAGCGCCGGGAATACTTTCTGGATGTACAGTAAGGATGTGTAAGTATCTTTGCTTCAATCATATATAGTCCTGTCGGATATTCATGGAGCAATTGGGAGAGTAGAATGACTCAGATTTAGAAATACCTTATGATAAAATAGAGAAAATTAATAATACCACAGATTGAACTCAGCTTGATCATAAAAGCGATACCTTGGAAATATGACCTAAGTCATGAAGAGATTCTTTGTCATTTTTTCTCACATCCATTGATGGCATTTACACAAGCCTGCCTTTTTAGGGGGCATGGTACCTGCTAAAGTTATTTAAACTGTTGCATTTTTCACAAGCAAGTAACATTTTGCATAATGACAAGCAAAAAGACTTCCTTTCAACCCACACTGAGTTAAACAGCATATTTAAAGAGTTACTGTGTAGCACAGCCATGCACACATACTGTATAACATTTTGTAGTTGAGCATGAAAAAGAACTTCATACCGGAGTAAGAAGTATCCTGATTCTGATAATAGGGAGACATGTTTGAGCCCTAATACCTGAATGTCCTATTGGACAAAATGTACATTAAAAACTACATTATGCAGCAGAATAAAGCAGGACTCAGTTCACCTGTTGCATAAAATACTGATGCTGTGACCTCCGATGGTTTCTCATAAATATGTGAAAGGTACAGTTTCATGTCTGTATGTAACACAAACTGCTTGTCACTCTCTGATTGGTACGCTCAAAAACCTCGGGCTGCCACTGCTGTTCGGTGAGTCTGAGTCACGAAACTTAAATATTAAAATATTAAACATGCTCCATAATGTAGCTTTAATTCCTACACTGTATCCTAGCATTAGTTAGTGTATGAGGTGCATTACATGTTCTGAAGTGAAGAGGGCCAGCTGAGGCAGCACTCCCATCCCTCTGGTCTTCACCTCTGGGTAGAAGTAATATCTAGCCACGAGGATGCTGTACAGGTTGGATATTGTGCCTCCTTCAGAAAAGAGAATATGAATTTGTGAAGTGCCTTTGTTCAGTTGGTTATTTCTCTTGGTTCTACACTATTTCCTGATACTTTAAAGTACAGAATATAATCTGTAACAATTTTAGAAGTAACGATATAATCACTCCTTTTGGACTGTGTCTGCAGTGTGTCAGAGAATTATAATGTGTGATAGTTTAAACAGTCTAAAGCTCTGGGCAGAAAAAAACATTTGTAATGTGCGGTTACAACCCCGTCAAGTTTGTTTCAGAAATCCGGACATTAACAAAATATCTCCACAACTGTACAAACTTTGAGACATATGTCCACCTGGTGTGTCTTACCCGGACAAAAGAGTCCGTCTCCCTCATCGTCAGACCATCCTACAATGCTTTGCATCTTCTTCAGCAGAACGTCCTCCATGAGAATGAAGACAGGAGACACTTCATATGTAAACCTGGTAGAGAAATGTGATTGGATAGTAAAAATTATACCTACAAATTATAACTGATCTAATATGTTGCTTTTTGAACTACACATGGAATTAAATTAAGAAATTAAGTTGCATTACAAAAGCAATTGTTTCGGAATAATCAAATGAGGCTTACTGAATGTAAAATGACCACTACACCCAGTTTTAAGTCTGATCTTATAGAATCTAATTGAGTATACTGTGTAACAACAACAGGAACAACATGTGGGAATATATTTTTTTCATTATTCTAGTGTTTTAATAGTACTTCTTAAAAGAAGTGTTCAAATTCTGTGGTCTTTTTTTGCTAATCAACAAATGCATTTTATAAGGTTGGGCTAAATTGCTTGTAGGCATAAATTTGGCAGAAAAATTAAAAGGGATGTAGTTCCACCTCAGGAAGCAGGGATTAAGGTAAATAAACAGCTGCTCCAGCCCATTAGGTTTTAACCTTGTAATTATCTTGACTTGAATGACTTAACTTCATTACTGTCCAAAGAGAAATGAGAGGTAAAACCACTGAAATAACCGGTAAACTCTGCATTCTTTGCTGGCTGACTGTGGCTGAAAAACACAGGCCACTACATGTTCTTACTATCATATTTAAAGGCTTAAATTTGAGTAGTAAGAGACAGGACCTTGGAGAAGGGATTTGGAGCAACAACAACTTTCTTTTGCTCCTGACAATGTGTTTTTGTATACTATCGGTGACAAACAATGGTGGATGAAGTACTAAGACCTCATTTGGCGATCACCATTTACACTTGTCCATAAACGTGCATCTAGAAGGTCTCCAGCAGACCACTGGAAAAAGTACTTGAAACTTGTACTTAAGTATAGTATAGTAGTTGAGTAAATGTGCTTAGTCACTGCACCTGTTAAGAGCTCTTACATGTTAGTGTTGGCTGTAGAGGTCAACCATTCACCAGCTACACCAATCACATCCAGACCAGAGGACAGCTGGTTGAAGAAACGGGGATGGCCTATAAAAGCAAAGGTCAGAGGTCACAGATCAAAAATCCTACCCAGTACCCTAATATGTGCTTCACCCGAAAAGTTACTCCACGTTGTGGCAACGTGGTCCAAAACAACTGTGATTCATCCACTCAGTCCTTCCACTCAGAGAATCACCATTGATTCTGGTAAATCAAACTCACCAGAGATGGAGTGCTACACAGACAAACCAGAGCACAAATATAAAGACTCACTATGGCGTAGGGGATTTGTGTAGCCTACATCGAACCTTTTTCTAGATTCAACGCAGAAACAAAAATCAAGCTTTAAGAGGGAATGAAAAACAACTAAAATGAAAATATTAATAGGGTGATACTGTGTTCATAAAGTGCTTGTTCAGTATCACAAATGTTAAATACATAACTTATCTACATCCAAATAGTCATAAACAAATAACAGTAATCAGCTGGGAAGAGGTAAAAAGTATCCTACGCAGGGATAATCTGTCTGATTGCTACTGCTTCAAATTTATATTGTTACAAAATATAAGAAATCACCATAAATGTACATACTGTAATAATAAAATTGTAACTATTTATGCTGATAGTGATTTATTTTAGCTTCTGGTAGCATGTGGTGAACCAGTACCTTAGATTTTATGTTGTTTTTTTTCTTATTTTGTCACCTGTCTGTACTTATTGACTCAAAGAAATGTAAAGTGGACTCGTAAACATTACTTAAAGGGCGGATATTGTTTAAACAGTATCTCTTTGTTGTTCTGGTTGGTTGACAAACAGCATTTCTTCGTTAATTAATTTGTGTACATTTATACCATGTGCTCTCTCAGTGTTCTTCATTGCTGTTCCTAAAACAGTAAATGGATTCACGTGTTTGTATTAAATTCATCTTGTTTAGCTTGTACAGGAGGTCTACAGAGGATAAATAACAAATAATAGTTTCATTGAAACAACACAATGCAAAAAGCTAACCCCCCCTTTTACCCTTTTTAAGAATATTTGAAAATACAATACCGCTATATATATATATATATATATATATATATATATATATATATATATATATATATATATATATATATATCACTACAAATAAGTTATGCAGACACACATACCTGTATTGACCCCATACTTGAGCGTGTCCCTACAGTCCACCAGTATCTGCTCCAGAGTTTCTGGTTGGTCGGGCAGCTGCAGACTGAAGCCCTCCAGTCCCTCCTTCAGCTGATGGGGATGATGGAAGTCCAGGACCTACAAAAATTTAAGTTGTATTTTGTATCTTAATATGAATTATTGTTATTAATACGCATACGCATAAACATTTAAAACAACATTTATGTTGTTAAATCTTCTTCACATTTTCTAAACTTATTAGGGTTGTATCAACAGTAAGAAACTAGACACCATTTAATGTTTGCTATGCTCTAACCTGAATCTTCTATTACTGAGTTAATAAAAATGATATTTTTAAAAATTCAAATCAAGAATAACCCATTGTTTTCTATCCAGCCGTGTAAAGACTTAACTCAAACATGATGCAAACACAACCATCCCACATTGTATTGTTGCCTATGTTGAATACCTTGGCACTCCTTCGAGTCGACTTGCAAATATAGGCCAGCAAAATCTTTAAAAGCTCCTGCAGAAATTCTTTGGTCATCTCATCACCACCTGAAGCTGGGAGCAGTTCTGTGCACACAAACAAACACACACACAAATAACTTTTGCCTATCCTGGCCAGCTTCTGATTTTGCTTTTTATTATCTGTCCCAATGGGTTTAATTTAATTTATTAAAACTTTAACTGATCTATAGAGGAGATTGTATTGTCATCAAATGATCTTGTTGTTAGCTATAAGTAAATGTGTATAATCAATAAGTTCCTGTAGAAAAGCTGGTTATAAAGTTGGGGTAAATGTTTTAAAGGAATGTAAAGCTACATTCTATGTAAATATTTCTTGCTGTGATAAAATGATTAAATAGTATGTAGAAGTATAATTTTACACAATTACATGTAGAACAATTGTGGCTAATGTTCTTAAAATATCTGTCCACCGCTGTACTGCTACAAAGTAAATGTGTTTGGCTATAGCTCAAGCTAAAACAGCCAGCCTTTAAAATATTGAGCCTTTAAGTGCCTTAATATAACAACTTTACTTTATAGCAAAGCTCCTTTGAAAAACAAAGATTAGTTAATGTTACAGTGGGTTTAGAAAGTACTAAAGAGTCTCAGAGGCACTATTGTCCCTCTACGTACAAAGAGCGAGAGCTCTGAAAATGTAAAAGTAACCTATTCATTTGTTTTTTGGGAAACCGGTTTGTCCGGTTTGTTTGTTTGTCTTTGCAGTAACATATCTGACAGTGGCGACTAACATTGATATGATCAGTTTGCCACTGGTTTGTGGTGTTTAAAATCACTTTGAAGCACAAATATTCTGTCCACTAATGGCAAGAGTCTCCTGACCAGACTGAACCACACCTGGTCAACCTGAGCAAGCACCTTTACTGTAGATGTTGCTGAAGTCAGTCAGTGTCCGTCTTCTGTCTCTGACTGCTGCTGAGTCTGCCTGCTGTTTGTCACCAGCTGAGTGATCGATGATTCTGTCTGTGCAAACGTAATAAACATACACAGATTAGAACCTGACTGGTGTCCACATGAGGCAAAGTGAATTAGTTAAGTTAGGAAGCTTGTTCCACCATCATGAGACCACTGAGCTGAAGAGCTTTTGGTTCCTTAGTTAAGTGGTGACCAGCAGACACTGTTCATTGACAGGGTGGAGTGGAAGAGAGGGACTGTATGTATTGATGAGGGTGTCTAGGTAGAAAGGTACTGGTGTGGGCAGCTACAGGATTTGAAAAATGGTGTATCTTGTCCTATTTGGCTGATCAAAGAAGAGACGTGGGTGTGTGCAGCTACTGTGCATACTTTATAATAATACTAAGACTCCTGAAGTTTGCAACCCTAATTTAAGAAAGAAGTTATTTATTTATTCACTGATTTATTTTATGAAGTCCTGCAACCTGCAGATGTGCTGTGTGCATCAACTGGTTTATTTTTGTGGTTAAATTTCCCAAGTCATGGTTATGTCTACATGCCTTGTGTAACTCCAGGATTCTAGATTTGCTTTAGTAACTGATTGTTACTAAACTGATTCTATAAATTAGGTAATAGAATTACTTCATTTCTGCTACAGACTAAAGGGTGCTACGACACCACCCTTAGGGCGTACACAAGGTCAAGAATTACTAAATTGGAGTCTCAGCTGATACCCTGAGTATTGAATGTTGTGTGAAAAGACAGGTAGAACCAGTTGACAGTCCAACCACTAATGTCCCTCTGTAATGACACTGCGTGGATGTGCATATAGTGTAAGTTGTGATTCTCAAAAACACACTCACACACACACACACACATTCTGTGGACAGCACTAGTGTCATGCACAACTTGCAGAACATGTTCCACATGTTGATTTGGCATGAGTTTCTACACCGCTCTACCCATTGAGCAACCAGGACCCCTCACCTCGTACCTTGATGAAATCGCATGTAAATGATACAGGCTCCTACAAAACAACCACAAACCTGAACACACACTTGGTTTGATGTCTGTTATTCCAAAGGAAGCGATTGGTTCATTAACCTCGTGCCTCCACACCTTCTTTGCAGTTTTTTAGCAAGTCATGTTTTATTCTGAAAATGCTTTGCAGAACAGTGTGACAGTGTGATTGTACAACACGAGAGAGTAGAAGACAGTCATGGCACCTTTGAGGTATCTCTCTTTCTTTTGTATGACTTAAAAATGTTCTGGGGCTGTTGAATGAGAGGCTGGACTTGAGCTGCATGCAGATGGTCACATACTCTCCTCTCTTGGAGGAAGAAAAGTGGCCACACATTAGTTGGTGTGTTCCGACACAGCTGCACAAGCTCAGATATACATTGTAATCTCATAACTTAACCAATCTAGTAAAACATAACACAATCATACAGATACGAGATACAAAAACGATAACTGCATTCATGGCTGCTTTTAGCTTCTGTACTCTGTTGACAGAACAAGTGACACCTTTAGTGAGACAGTTTGAGGTTTTCAAACACATCACCCAGATACACTGCTCCCCTGGATGACATGTCCGTTCATTTTAAAACCTGTGTTGGAAACGTATGTAAAAACATATTTTCCAGTCGATATAATTCCACTGGAGATCTTGTGGATGCAGAGTTGCCCTGTTTTCCTCAGATCACATATGTTGGAATGAAGAAACATGCCACCCAGTGGAACAGCGTGTCGGTCAGATGTGTTTTTAATAATATTTTGGACAACAAAAGAGGTTTTAAATACAGACAAACAAGCTAATCCAGTTTGCAGACTGTCAGATATTACTCATGAGTAGAGACATATTTAAATTTTCTACAACAGAGAGGCAATCCTAGACTCTGAGGATAGGCCAAGTGAAAAAAAAAAAACTATCCTCACCAGAGGACATTAGCACATTTAGGAAGTACAGCCTTAAGACATTTAATTGTCTTTTGTCTCTTCTTTTTATTGACATTTTATTGACCAAATAATTCAATTCCCAATGAAGTCATATTGAGAAGAATTGTTTGCTGCAGCCCCACACTGAAGCTATATTGTGACTCATCATGTGTCATCAGAGTTGACGTAAACTCAACTGAAAATGAGGAAAAGTGGCACTCAACCCAACAGCTCATCTGTGCAAGAGGAAAAACATAGCAACAAAAAATTCCCCAATCTTGTGTCACCAGCTGTGATGTACTCCATTCATGTTGTGTCTTTGTGCATTCATCCTGTCAGCAGTCAAACAACCTTTGCTGATTAACAAAGTTTTCCACAGACCCTATAGTCTATCCTCCCTCTGTCCATATCATTGTTGAGAGCAGTACTACTACTTAGTTACTTTTCCATAAGTGGAAATGGCAAAATGGTACATCCATTTGTCTTCTGTGCTCTAATTATATTTTCAAATACATTTTATTGAGTTATCTTAGTTGAGGAGTAAGCAAATACTTTGATCAGTATTTTTTCAAAAGAGTCAACAGAGACTACTAGTTTTCCACTAGGTGAACTCATTTAAATAATAAAATAGAAAAACCACCCTAATGGCGTTGTTATGTTTTAAGACGGTCCTTCCATGGTCTACATTTGTCTTCTGGATGTATTTTCAGACTTGTTCCTTTTGTTCAGTCATCTGTATTCTGATTTTCATGGTAAACAACTGAAATATGATATATCCTCTACAGTTAACTATGGCACTATTGGCAATGACACGTTGACTTGCATATCTTGTTTTAGATTCGACCTAACTGTAAGCATTCATTTTATTCTCAGTGAGACAATGACAAACACACACACATTGACAATCTGTTCATCTTTGTATTTCATCATGAATGGGAACAGAGCACATGAACTGCATTTCTTTTAGAAACCCTCTAAAATCCCAGCTGTGATTGCATAACCACACGACATTATGAGAGACCCGATCGATGATTTGAAAACTGTAAAGTGGGGAAGAAGCTACATATAATATACAGCAATGTAGCTTGAATTCGGAGAAACTCATTCCCTAAGAGATTTTAAAATGTTACCGACCTTTATGACCAGTTCCATCTGTGATTGTTGTTAAAGTTTTGAGTGTCTGCATATTGTATTGTTTTGTTATGTTGTATGTTATCTAGCTAAAAAAGAGATGTCCCTTAAATCTTGGCTGTCTCCAATACCAGATATACTAAAACATAGCACAATAAAATAATAATACTAACAACTAATGCCAACAAAAACTTTAAAAAAGCAAACGTTCTGACATGTTGACTTATTTTTAGTTTATTGTTGTTTTATAATCAATTTCCATTATGTTGAAAACTCTCATACATGGTTGGAGCACTTAGTAAGTCAAACTCCTGCAGTACAAATGCAGCGATATTAGCTAAAAATATATATGTAGTATAAAAAGCAAAAGTGAGCCTAACGCAAAATGTCTCATTTCACATCAGTTATGTCGAATTATAATTATTGATGCATTCATACATTAATCGGTTTAATCTTGCTGCTTGTAACCACGGAGCTGATTTCAATAACCCAAAAGAATATAATAAATGAACGTACTGGTGGAGGGATTGGGAATTTCACACAATTCATAATATATATAAATAAAAATATAATTTTTTTGTAAGTGAAATAGGTAGCAGGAGCACTGGACATACACACCGTCTACATTTGATACTGCTGATCACGAATTGATCAGCAGTAAACTAATTGTTGATTAAAAGCTGTTGCTGCTCCTGTCTGTGGACTCACATCGAAAGGCTTAAATATGATTACATATTTAAATGCATCCCATTTCTGCTTAATCCAGTTTGAAACTTCACCCATTTGTTCAAGAGCATCAAATGACTCTTACCTGCCAGCTGAAGGAAATCCATATCAGTACAAATCAATGTCAGATCTTCCAGATGTTTCAGAGCAACTTAGATGATCAGTCCCACCGAGTCTACTTCTGTATAAAGAGCATTCAGATCAGAAGGGAGCCCAAATATATAGTCCACACAATCCTCTTAGCGGATTAACCTGTCGGCCTGATAGTTTCTTTGAACCCAGGGAAATTGAGTGACACACAGACAGGTACAACGGGGCGTGGTCTGCAACCACCTGTAGCTCCGCTTCGGGAGGCGAAGATACCTGAAAGATGCTGCACTCAGGGTGTGTAACGAGGAGTTTCGCTCAGACTTGTTAAAAAGCCAGTTCACCCAAACACAACGGGTAACTCCCCTTTCCTCTTGTGCTAAGTGTGCAAAAATATATCTTGTGCATAACATAAAAAATCTCATATTTTAAAATGATGCATTTCAAACATATCAGGAGTTGTGCAAAAGTTGTAATGAACCCCCCCCCCCCCTTTTTTTTTTTTTTAATTAAATTTTTTATTTTTTTTTTTTTGGTTGTTTTGGCAAGCCAAAAATTCGCTCAATGTCTCCCACACTTTGCCTCTGGCTGAGACTGGTAAAACTGGTGGAACTGGAACAATTGCAAACATCTAAATGGTTGGTGATAGTGACACCTGTCGGTCACACCAGGAACTACTTTCTGAAACAATAAGGCCAAGTGTTGTCTGCTTTTACCGTTTGACTTAGTGTTTCTCATTTGCTTTGACACTTGTGTCCAATGTGAAGTAACATTTTCAGAACAGTAAACACACGAGCTGAAACAGAAGCTCACTACACCCAAAATGACATATTTCGTTTTCTGCACTTATAAAACATTCCCTCAAGCAACACAACTTATGGTGAAATTTTACATTCGTTTAATCAGTCACAATGGACAACAAAATACTAAATGCAGTTATCAATGGTCCGTGCATGAAGTGCGATTCTTTATTCATATGTAACATAGATATTGGGGAGCGTTTTTTCATGCTTTTTTTAGTTGTTTTTTTAGAGTCGGTCTAACACACACAGAAAAAAGGAAACCTTTGTCAGCACTTGATGAGTATGATATTAGTTTATTCTACAGTGTAGTTTCAATTATGCGCATTTATTACCTGTGCTAATTTATTTCTGCAGCCATTGTGGATTTGGGAGGCTTATGTTCAATTTGCCAGAAGGTCATTGTGTACTGGTGCTGTTATTACTCATTATTTAATTATCTCAAATTTGAGAAAACGCTTTTGCTCTAGTAATTGAAAGCTGTTTTGCCCAGTGGACACCTTAATTAACATTGTCACTCAGCAGCAGGTTGGATAGTGTCGAGATATGTTTCTAATAGGTGCTGATGTTAGAAAAGTGAGGGTTCCAAAGATTTACATGGTTGTTTTTTTTACATATATTTTTCTTACTTCGTGTCTTGCCTCAAGCCTCCGGAACTAGCAACACAGATTGGCTGAAGACAGTGGGGGTGAACTCTTTACAGCTGCTTCATTTCAACTTGGTCTAAGGACTCAATCAGCCAAACTTACACTGCTGATATTTTCAAATGTTCCCTGATCTGGAGTTACTGCTGTGTGAATTTTAAAAATCGTTCCGCTGCCACAAGTCCGTGGATTCTATAAAGAAAAAATGACACTTTGACAGTTACATCCAATTGTTGGAACCAATGTATTCCTGTAGACACAGTTTGTTCTGCAAACAGAGAAACACAGTCAACCTGACATACAGCTGTGTGCAGTAAGATCAAGAATTAGCTAAACTAGAGGATGCCACACTGCTTTGGCTCAAAATGAGCTGGACCCTTTCTCTTACAACTTCTCCACCACACGTACAAAGGCCTATATACCATTTGTTGTCTTCATCCCCTCCTGTACTACAACTACTTAAGAGTTTGCAGTTGCCCTTCTCCCAGACATTTTTTCTCTTTTTCTCTTTTCTCCCCCCTCTCTTCCCCTTTTTTCCTGCATTTGTAATATTTGTCTCCCCTGTCATGTGTTTTGAGTTTAAATAATTTTAAAAAACATATTCAAGACAAACACAAAGCATCCCAATGTTGGCCCTCTTTCACAGTCACTAAACTAATATTTGACTAAATTAAAATGCTCTGGGTTTCAAACCATGTGCCGACTCAGGGACAGGGATGGGCTTTGCTTTGGGTGCCTCAGTAGCTGTTTCCTAAACTCATTTTGCAAATACAGGTTTATAAAACAAAACAAAAATTAATTTAAAAAAGTAATTTAAATGATAATCGTACTGAACACCAACATGATTATTTTCATTTTAGACTATTTTTACTTTTACTCCAGTACAACTCAGAAGGAAAATATTGCAATTTTGCTCTGCTACATTTGTTTTACAGCTTTTACTTACTTTTTCGAGATAAAGATTCTCAATACAAATCTAATAAATGATTAACCCCTTGTCACAATAGTTAAAATCTGTGCCAACTGTACTTTGTTTTTTGGTACAGAAAATAACTTCAGTATTCAGGGCTGTACACTTATTGGAGGTTGGAGGAAATCAGACCAGGAGATGCAGTGTATGTTTGGGTTCCACAGAACTTGTATTGCCGGTGTTTGCCCGGCTACATGCGAACTTTGCACTGGTGCACAACTGGCTGCAGGATCCGCGTCGTTGGACCAAACAAACACCGCCGCTAAAATCGACGAAGAAGAAGCAGCTGGCGTTGGGCGGAGCTTCGTGGAGGAGGAAGTGGAACCACAACAACACAGCACAGCTCCGCTTATGATATAACGCTATCTATAAATATGCATTTCATTTTCCCCACGTTTATACTTTAAATGCCAGAGGTAAGAATATTTCTTGGGTTTGTGTAGTGAGACGTTTTACAGGCTCTAAAATAGGGTTAACCTTTTTTCCCCTGTAACGCTGTTAGCTAACACTATGCTAATAGATACACCCATTGACCTAGATATGTACTTTAGCTAACGGTAAAACAAATTAACCGGGGTAGCTAATTGTTGTTTCTATGTGAGACTTTTATTTACAGTAAATTTTTTTTCCACTGCTGTCGAAGCTAATGCATGGCTACATTAGCTAACGGCCAGCTACTGTTTCTTTATCACTCTACGGCAGTAAATTAAGCCCGTGCTACACTGGTGCTAGTAAAGCCATTCAGTAGTGTTTGCGAGGTAAAGGGCTCCATAACAGTATAAACAGGTTTAATCACAGCTGTTGCATACTACCTGTAATGTAACCAGTAATGTGACAGGAATAATAAAGAAGACACTTCAGCTCCAGTGAGCTGTCAACTTTTCAGAAGTTGTTGAATTGAATGCATCAGTAAACACCGGCATTATAACGTTACAAATTGCTATTCCATAAAGTCTGTTTGACTACTACTGTTTTTACCCACAGTTGAGAAAAGACATGCTGAAGCACCTGGTGAATATTAATGTTTTGTATTGTCTTTAATAAACATTTAGCTTTTGTTCCTGTTAGCATTCAAGAATGTATAAAAAGTCATCTGGAAACAGTGTCCCGCTAAGCCAGATTTGTAATAATGTAAGACAAGCTGCAGATATATGACTGCAAAAGAAATTAAAAAAGCATCTCATAATGACAAATTGGTTTCTTGCCCACCACAGGATTTTACTTACAAAGAAAATGTCTCGGTGGTTTGGTACACAACTAGCTGTACAAATGAAGAAAAAAAAACCCCAAAGACAAAAGGACAAAGTTATAGCCAGTGATATACATTAAGATTTACAATGTACACGGGATGGTCCTAAATGCGTACAAAAGAGCTAAGCTCCTGATGATTATTTACCAGATAGGCGAGAAGCAGCCTATTGCATTTTTTGCAAATAGATTTACTAAAATATTTCAGTTTGACATTTATGTATGATATTTATAGATAATTAAAAAAAGCATTTTCTTTGTGTATATTGGTCGGACTAGTGATCATGTGTATTTTTCTCTCTCAAGCGTGTTGTCATGAAGCCTTTAAATACCTCTGGTACTTTACACACTATGGAGGAAACAAGTCGCGAGGCCGTTGCCACTGCAGTGCAGCGTGTGGCAGGAATGCTGCAGAGATCAGACCAGCTGGACAAAGTGGAGCAGTACAGAAGAAGAGAGGCTCGAAAAAAGGCTTCTGTGGAAGCCAGGCTGAAGGTGATGTGTTAACAGACAGTACAGTACAGATCACTATGCACACTGTGTTTTGTCAGTAGAGGGTAAAAAATGGAAAAATCCAGTTCTCCTCAAATCAGTGCAGTGGTGTAAGTATGTAAGAGAACCAGTTTGTTATAGAAAGGCTGCCATTTCAACCCAGCAGGACAGATGGGGCAAGTGATTGCAGCACTTCCCTGTCAGTAACATTGTAGTGACCATGGTTGTACTGGACAGTTCCCAGGTGTGAATGTGTTTAAAAGCAAATGTGATCTGAGCATTCCCTCCTAAGAGAGAAGTGAAAGGCTCCCTGTAAACGTAAACTCTGTGTCTTGACTGTCTCCTATGTTCCTCAGGCAGCCATCCAATCACAGCTGGATGGTGTTCGCACTGGACTGACCCAGCTGCACAGTGCCCTGCTGGATGTCAAAGACATTCAAAGTTCATTGGCTGATGTGAACAAAGACTGGAGGCAAAGCATCAATACCATTGAGAACCTGAAAGACGTCAAGGACGCTGTAGTTCAACACAGTCAGCTGGCTGCTGCTGTTGAAAACCTTAAAAACATTTTCTCTGGTAAATTTGGTTTAACATTACAATAATAATGTCAAATGATTTTGTGTCATGTTACCGTAGACCCCCATTGTTTAAAAGGGCAAGATTTCCATTTGACTCATCTGATGAGGACAAAAAAGATCTGGTTCAATAGAGTTGTCTCCTGCTTTCTCTCACTCAGTGTTCTGTATATGTTTGTGACTTTGCTGTATATGTAGTACCAGAAATTGTGACAGAGACACGGCAGCTGATAGAGCAGGGGGAGCTGCTGCAGGCCCACCGGAAGCTGATGGAGCTTGAGTGTTCACGGGATGACCTCATGTATGAGCAGTATCGTATGGACAGCAAGAACACAAGTGATATGAACCTTATCTCCATCTACTTTGAAGATGTAAGTTCAAGTGATGCTCTTTCAATATGACTGGAACATTCGGACACCAGTCCAAGGTATTTTAGTTATTATGTCTTTCTGTTCGTGTCCAGGTTCAGGGCTTGTCAGATGAGCTGGCCAAACAGTTATGGATGGTACTGCAGAGGGCCATGGGAACAGTTCGTCGTGACCCTACTATGCTGGTGTCAGTGGTTCGCATAATTGAGCGAGAGGAGAAGATCGATCGACGTATGGTTGACAGAAAGAAGCAGACTGCGTTTATACCACCTGGGCGACCCAGACGGTGGAAGGACAAGATGTTTGAGGTACGAGGATAGTGATATATCAGAATAATGCTATTTAAGTACTGAATGAAGAACAAAGTAGATTATGTCTTTGGACTCTTTGGGGTTGCTCCTCCAGTATAGTTTGTCTGTATAACCAATCCTCTTTTTTACTCTTTAGCTTCACCTAACTCATTGTCTACTTCTGACTATTCATACACTCCTTCTTTCTAATGTTTCTTTTAACGTTTTGTTTCTTACCCAGCTGTTTTTTTAATTCTTCATTCTTTTCAATTATTCTTCCCTTTTCATTTGTCCTTTTTCCTTAACTCCCTCCCTTTTCTACATGCAACTCTGATTGCCTATTTATCTCAAAATTTCCTCCTGCCCACTTTTGCTCCAATGGTGGGGTTCTGATTTTGCTTGGCTGCTGTTGTCTTTTATGTTTTTCTACTCAAAATTAAATTAGCATTTATATATTATAACTAAATTTATTTATGTAGTTCAAAATGTCCATGCACTTGCATAAAACTTAAAAAACAAAATGTATTTTGTGAGGATGGAGCAATTTAGAATTCATTGGTTATTGACTAATTGTTAAACTTTCAATCATCTTTACTTAGAGTTAGAGATTCACCCTTTTAACTACTTATATATTTCTTAACTCTCTGATCTATTTTTGTTGCAGGTGTTAGAGGGAACAGTCAGCACCCGCATTGAAGGAACCCAGGCAGTGACAAAAGAGGCTGATAAAATGTGGCTGGTTCGTCTTCTTGAAATAACCCGAAAATATATTCTGGATGATCTTATCGTGGTTAAGAACCTCATGGTGCAGTGCTTCCCCCCACACTACGACACTTTCAACAGGTAACAGACACAAACTGAACAAGTGTGTTGTTTTGTCAGCACAGTGCAGGTTCCAAACACACATCACATTTAAAAAATAACATTTTTACCAAACTGTCCATTTCCAAACACCTCAAAGAGAAATTTGTACTATTATGACAAGTTGAAATGCAAATAAAAGCTATACTCTCTTGAACATCTGTGTATCAAATTGTGTCCCTGAAACAATATATTGAATACTGTTACATTACCAAGTGTTAATTTAGTGTAAACAGTAATTTCACTAACTGTTTGTTTCAGGTTTTTCCGTCTCTACCACAATGCTGTGTCCAATCGTGTCAAAGAACTGGCTGCTGAGGACCTGGAGTCTAATGAGATTGTGTCCCTTTTAACCTGGGTCCTAAACACTTATAAGAGGTACAGACATTCAAGAACCAATTTTCCCAAGCGCTGGGTGTTTGTTGTACTTATTATGGGATATTCATCTGTTGGGAGACAGAACTTTATTAGTCACTAGCACACAGATAAAACTGGCACGTTTAGAAAAGGGGGTTTTATGAATTTTTAATGCACACTGGGACAGCAATAGTCAAAAACCAGTTTGTAAATTTAGATTTTTATTGTGCAATATTTGAAAGTGCTTGATGCAGTACGCTTAACCCTTTCTTACTTTCTTGAGATGGCCTAATTCCTAAATTCAATACAATTTTATATAATACAATACAATGTTATGGAAGGAGTCCAAAGAGATACTATTTGTATGTTGTGTGTTTGTTGAAAAGAGGTTTTTAAAGGTTATCCTTGAACAGACATGTTGCTATATCTTTTAGGAAAACTGCAACTAAATTATATTAACTGTTATCACAGGGTCATTTTAAGAATCACTAGCATATGTATCTGATCTGTGTGTCTGTGCTTGTGTGTTTCAGTGTGGAGATGATGGGCCACCCAGAGCTCCGCTCAGAGTGTGACATCAACCAGCTGGAGGCTCTGCTGCCTAAGGAGGTGGTGAACGAGCTGCTTAGCAAATATGTCCAGACTTTCACAGTAAGCTCCACTAACAAGTATCTAAACATTTTTAACCTGATGAAGGCTAACCATTTTAAAGTGTGGATCCAGCCTGAATAACTGTGCGTGTCTTCAGTCTAATATAACAGGCTGGCTTCGGAAAGCCCTGGAAACTGATAAGAAGGACTGGAAGAAAGAAACAGAGCCTGAAGCTGACCAAGATGGATACTATCAGACCACACTCCCCGCCATTGTTTTTCAGGTACCACAAATATACACTCACCACAGACTTTTTAATCCAAATGACAATCAGAACCAGAAATTTACTGTCAAATTGTTTTTATTATACAAGAAATTTGTCTCTCACACAGTTATATGATACACATACAGAAGATTTAAATAAACAGTGTTGATAAATATAGCCAGTATACAGATACAACCTGAGACCATAGAAGAGAAGTAACAAAGAAGCAGCATAGCAGCAGTAGCAATAATGTGGCACAGTTGTAGTAGGCTGTGGGTTCAGAGTCTGAGGAAAAACTTTCCTTGTGGCATGAGATTTTAGACCTGATAGACCTTTGCTGGGGGAGAGTTTTCAAACAGTGTCTGTCCTGGATGAAAAGGCTCAGCCAACATGAACATTTCCTGAAGTCATGCAGAACATGTGATTCCTGGATTGCTACAGTGTTCCCTGGAAAGCTACAGGGGGCAGTGGGGTGGGTGGTGCTCATTTCTATCTGAAATCCACAATCCTCTCCACGGATTTTACAGCATTGAGCTCTAAATTGTTTTTGCTGCACCAGGTTACCAGGTGTGTCCATCTGTCACCTGTACTATTTGAAGACTCGTCAACATCGGATGTGAGCCCAAATTTCAGGAGCTCAATGGACCTATGACTTAAGATGCAATCTTTTGGTGTTCACTGTGGGAAGTAGGGGAAAAAAGACCACAGCATTGTGGAGACCCTATCCTGATGGTTAGGGAGTCAGGATAGCTAGCTATCCTAGTGTAGCATGGTGGGGGTCTATATGCTGTTGGGCCTGGTTAACTACATCTACAGATTTGTTTTCTCTGTAGTGAAATGCAAGTTGATGTCAGCTGGGAGTGGGGTGTTAAGTGCCGTATAGGTAATAGGCTCCTTTGTTTGTAGGGTTGCTGGAGTAGGCCTGATCCTGTATAGGTATGAGCAGATCTGGAGAATATATTGTGTTTTAAGTGAAGTGGTTTATGAAATTTTTGCAATAGCAATTCAGCCACGATGAGTTATGGTATGGTGGACCAAAATATAGGTTTAAATGCTTAAGGGCCATGTGTTTTCTTGCTTCTATGTTTTACAAAAAACTTTAACTTAGAAAACCATATTATTCATTCTAATCATCAAGATATTTCTGATCTGAATATGTCTTTACTTCACTCTTTATCAGATGTTTGAGCAGAACCTGCAAGTTGCTGCACAGATTGATGGGGATTTCAAAGAGCAAGTTCTGAAGCTGTGCCTGAGACAGATGAACTCTTTCCTTATCAGGTACCTTTTTCATAAAACCCAGTTTTAGATTGATAGATTCATAGTTTCAAGTTCAATTATTACGAATGTCTGTCTGAATCTTTTTTAATATACCCTTAGAAAAAATAGTTTTTCTGCAAACATTAATCAGCAGCTGGAGTAATTCTAGCATCACTCATATGTAAACGTGTTTGTGTGTGTCTGTGTGTGTAGGTACAGGGAGGAAGCGGTGACCTACAAAGAGGAACACTTGAGAGACAGACAGCTGCCTCAGTGTTATGTACAGTACATGATAGCCATCATTAACAACTGCCAAACCTTCAAGTAAGATTCACTTTTTCAATATTTACTTACATTTAATATTTTACTTACACTTTTGGAAAATGATAACTTTGATCGTAATGACAATTGAACGTATTTTCATTATAACCATAACCTATTATTTAGGGTATATTATATGCACTTTTATAGCAATACCCTCGTAAAAGTGAAATGAAAGAGACTATATAAATAAAGAGAAAGAAGACAATATACAGTGTGCAGGCTCAGGGAAGGCACTAACAAGTATGTAGAGAATGATGCTTGAGATTTGTAAAGTTACACAGTAGAAGCAGTAGTGCCATGTGTACTTTTTATGCGAGGATTTAGTGTTAGATCAGCTATTCTCTAAGACCAACTGAAGTTCATCTCATCACCATATTATTCCAGTCTGTGCTTACAGTAAAGCAATATCTGACGGTGATTTTGTGTGTTCCTCAGAGAGTCAATCAACAGTCTGAAGAGAAAGTACTCTCAGTCTTCAGAGCCCACTGAAAGTGACGCTGCCATAGAGAGGACACTCAGTGAGGTGGCTAAAGAGGGATGTCAGTTCTTATTGGATGAAGTCTTCCTTGATCTTGAAGTAAGAAGGACTGAACTATATTAACGTCACATTTGAAGTGTTTGTTTTTTTTCTCATTATGTAAGTTTTTCTAAACAAGACAGTTTGTTGTTTTTCTAAAATATGTGCACAGAAAAACTTTTTGCTGCAAATCTTTTTATACATGTGCTCAGGGGTGTAATCTCCACATATTCTGCTGATTTACATTCATGTCACTGAGGATATGACAAGAGGCTAAATTGGCAGTTGCAAATTGTTATTAGCAATTTACATTTATATTTTTGGGAAAAAGATTTTTGTGACTTGTAAGTTTCTTCTGCTGTGACCTATACTATCACACAATAAGAAATCCAAAGTGGTTGAGTTGCACAATGCATTTTAAACCTAACAGTAAAATCCCTTTACAGTAGAGAAAATCAGATATACCGCTATGTTACCTGATGGTAACCTTAAACAGTAAAAAAGACCACAGCTTGATAAATTGTACTGCTTTTGAAAAAAAAAAAACTTCTACTGATTTGATTTTAATGTTGCATCAACCAGCATCACCTGAATGAGTTACTGACCAGGAAGTGGCTGACTGGCTCTCATGCTGTGGACACCATCTGTGTGACAGTGGAAGACTACTTTAATGACTTCAACAAGATCAAGAAACCTTTCAATCAGGTGAGAGCATGTTTTTTCCACAATGGCTTAATGAATTCCTATGAAACTTAATGGAAATGTTTGTTGTGAGGTAAGATTAAACAGACTGGCTGTAAACTAAATCCAGTGTGTGACAGTGTTCATATATTCTCACAGTGTTGTTTGTGTAGGAGAACTGTGACGCCCTGTAATTATAACAACACATATATGATCATTATATGATGTTCTGACACATTTACTGTGGTGTGTGCAGAAGATGACAAGTGAGGCCCTACGCAGGGTGGTGATGGAGTATATTAAAGCAGTTATGCAGAAGAGGATCACCTTTAAGAACGCAGACGAGAGGAAGGACGGAGCTGAGAGGATGATCAAAGAGGCTGATCAGTTTAAGTTCCTCTTCAGGAAACTGGCTGCTGTGAGTTCACATATAATGAATTCTCTGTACTATTTTTTTTTTTTTTTGTATAAACATTTTCTAAAACTTGTCTTATTGTGGAGAGGTGCTGTTAATGCCTCTTGTGATCCACAAAACAGCAATGGCACCGATCCAGAGATAGTTGGTGCTAAAAGGGATTGAGTGAGATTCCCTCTTTTAACCAATCGGAATTACAGTTTAGGAAGACATGTTTCAGTTTGAGGAGCATGGTTCACTTGATTGATTGTTGTGTGCAGGGGGAAGATACCGACCGGCTTTGTGGTGCCATCACTGCCATCGCTGAAGTGTTCAAGCTAACTGACCCCACACTGCTGTTTCTGGAGGTCACCACACTGGTGTCTAAATATCCCGACATCAGGTAAGAACATGGTGTCAGCCAGTTAACACGGCTGAGGATGGTGTATGTTTAATAAGTAATAATTTATTTTTCTACACTTTAACAGCTTGTTGCCTTTTAAAACGAATAAGAAGTACTGTGTTAGTATAATATTAAGTCTGCCATACAGCAGTGTTTACATATTGTAAGAAATTGCAGTTTCAGTATACACCCTGCTGTACAGCTTCTATTCATTGACATAGTCGGGAGAAACAGTGTACAGCCTTTTGAGCCATCCTGAGGGGATTTCTTTATTGAAAGTTAAAACCTTGCAAGTTTATTCTTGCAACTTTTGATTTTATGTTCACCCATACAGACATCTGTACATGCCTGGATAATACTCAACAGATCAAGCATTGGTTGCATACACACACATTCATTTAGCAATGAATTATAATAGGGATTTTGACAATGAACAGAATAGATTTAGTGTATTGTAAAGCCATTTTGGGAATCTGGTGGTTTGTATAAACATACAGAAATCAGTGTTTGATGCTGCTGCCATGGGAGTTTAAATTTTTTCAAGGAATACAAAGATGCTTTACAGAATAAAAGCAAGATGGGATAGAAAGAGTAATTGACTTGGTTGTGCTTCATATAAGAAAAGAGTATTTGAAAGAGTATCTGATGAAGCTTCCGAGTGGGAGTAGACTAAGGATGAGGATGAGGGGAACCAAATCTTGTGGAACACTTTGGGGATAGGGCTACTGTGAGACGGTGGTCCAGCATGCACAGTACCAGACCATAAACTTAGCACATGGAAATAAAATGTAGACAGTAATAAAGTCTGAATTGCACCCAGTTCCAGGGGCTTTAATGAGTTTTTACACTTTATGGTTTACCATCTGACCACCCAGAGCACATTGCTGCCACATTACCTCAATATTGCTTTTTGTACTTTCTGTTCTCTGTAGGGAAGAACACATTCAAGCATTACTGGCAGTGCGTGGCGATGCCAGCAGAGAAATGCGCCAGATGATCATCGGAACCCTCAGTGAGAATAAAGTGTCCTCCTCTGCTGTCAGCCAACCTATCTTTAAGGATATCACTGTGCCCACCATCACCATGACTACCATGACCTCCATGGCAACTGCAAAGCTGCTCAAATAAAGCTAGTTGCCACAATAAAATTTCCACTTTCAGCACCTTTAGACACATTAACATAAGCAAATTTGTTTACCAGACACTCGTATACTTAGCTTACTGTGTTTCCTGTTCTCACCCGTTTTATGTGCTGTTTTATTGTCTCACTAATCCTACTTCTGCTTTAACAGAATAATAAAATCATAATTCTAAAAATTTACTTTGGTATTACTACCAATAGAGGTTCCTTGTGTTTTCTTCCTTTTTTGTTGTTGTTTCGTGTGTCATGTGACACAGAAGAGAGGGAGGCCTGGTGGCTCAATGGGTAGGGCATCAGATTGGGATGCAGAAGGTCGCGGGATCAAATCGCACCCCACAAAGTGTGGCCCCACCCAGCCATCAAGGGCCACCTCGGTGCAGGTCCCAAGCCCTAAAAAAATTGGAGAGTTGCAGCAGGAAAGGCATCCGACGTAAAAACTCATGCCAAATCAACGGCAAACTGAAAGCCGGATGTCAGACAACGTTAAAGATAATACATGAAGTTATCACAGCAAAGCAATATTACACATGTATCTGAATATTTTGTGTTACCTTTTTAATTAATAATATCAAACTGTGACTCGCAAAAACAGACTATGCAGTGGTCATTGAGAAAACCACAAAGTGGACTATGCACTATATATATTGTGTATAGATAACAATAATTCTATTCATAAAACCAAATTTGTCCACTCAATGCAAAGGGGCAAAAACATTTAGCCCCTTTGCAGTGATTTTAAATAATTCTGCATTAAATTATGTTTCAGCTGCTGTCCAAGGTGCTGGACAGCCAATGAGATAGCTGTCAGTCTGTTGTCAGACAAAGATCAGCTATAATAAAATGAATCGTGTTTTAGCATGTGTGTTCAGTGTGTGTGTGTGGAGAATAGGGTGGTTTAAGTAAGAATGTCAACGTGTATTTCCTAGATAAAAGTTACACGGCGGGCGTTATACGCCGCGCTCACTACGTCCAGTCGGCGGCAGTAAAGTGTAATAACTGCCGATGAACAGAAAGACGACGAAGAAGAGGAAAAAGAAGAAGAACAGGACGTTACGTCTAATCTGAGAAGCTGCACACTGCTGAACATGAATAAACCTGTTTAGATTCGGTCACAACGTAAGTAACAAGCTGTCTCCGCTCCACATATTTGCTGAGATCCCGGACAGCTGGACTTGAATTGGGTAAGATGATTTATTCGCACAGCTAACGTGTCTGATGATGTTTACTGCTAAGCTAACGCTCCAACCACCTCAACGTTTGGTTCGCTACGATGAGCAGCAACTAGCATCGTTTATTGTAGACTGTAGCAGATTATGTTATTCAATAGGAATTTCTGGTTATACCGCATTTTACAGCTGGTCTTCAAATAATCCCCATTAACCCCTCTTACCGTGGCTCTTCCTGTTTATTAACGCGGAGCAAGCAGCAGCACTTCGTGGCAGAGGGAGATAAACAAGCCTGGGTCACTGAAACCTGCTGATGGAGGTCAGGTGTACAGAGTTGGCCTACATGTCGTTCAGCCGGCATACAGCTTTACAATTTAAGTCTTAGCTATTTGTACTGTGGAGAGATCAATCGTGACACAGACAGGTTTTCAGTTAGTACTTTAGTACTGAGGTTTCCCTAAATACCAGTGTTTAAATCATCCACACTGCAGAGGCAATGGCCCAAATATACTTATATATATATATATATATATATATATATATATATAAGTATATTTGGGACACATGGGCCCAAATATACTTAAAACACATTCAGTTATCAATACACATGTGCTCAAAGTCGGATGAGCCTGGCTGTGGAAGCCTATTGCTTCTGTTAAATTGTGATCTAAATCTTTCAATGGCCTCACATTGGCCATGATGACATGTAGTCATAACTGGACTGCAATGATTAAAAAGCTTTGGAATTGTTATAACCTAATACGAAAAGCTGTAGCCTCCATCTACAGAGAATTCTACTGAAGTTGACACTTAGGCCAGTACAGACTGACTCATTGTACCAGCTCCATTCTATACCAGTGACTACAAAGGACCTTTTGTTGACATACAGCTATGAACATTTCCGTTGCTTTGCATTATAATGAAAGAGGAGAACATTTGTATAAACCGTTACATACACAAGCTGAAATGTTGCATCACTTCAGAGACATGGGTAATCTTATCAGATTAATCTGTGAATTAATTATATGGCTCCATGGTACAATATGCTTGAACTCAGTATTAAAGTGATAGTAAAAACATGTTAGATATATGTAATGTGTCCAAAGTTGTAATATATCTAGTAACCTTAATTATCCTTAGTTAAAAGAACTTTGTGATCTCATTTAGACCAAAGCCTTCATGTTAAATCAAAAGCTTATCATTTTAAAATTTGCTAATTTATTCAAAGTATTTTATCTGTGTGTGTGTGTGTGGGGGGGGGGGGATTCATGTAAGCTCAACCAACTTAGATGTTTTATATTATAGATTAATAATTTTTTTTAAGTATTAAAATCTAATAACTATTGCTGTAAAAGTAATCTGATTGATACTCACTGCTGTCACTTGTGGTTAAAACTCTTCCTGCCAGATAGAATCCAGTGTGTTTCTTATAACAACAATTTTTTTGACGATTTCTGCCGTAACATGGTGTACGGCAAGTATTTGTTCCTGGCCCTCTGTCTATATTGCTCCCATTGCCAAAATAATTTGTATTTATGGAATTAAGTTCAATTGTTTTGGTGATAATACTCAGGTTTTAATTCCTGTGTAGGTAGATGATCATTTATAAAATGATACATTTATATCATGTCTAGATGACATACATTTTTTTTCCTCATATGTTCCTGCTCGCCACTTGAATGAATTTGATATATTTCCGATTATCCTCAGACCTGCCTTCTTTAAGAACTCGTAGCCCACAGAATGTCCCAAACGATGCAGCACAGGTTGTAACCAAATCTAGGAAGTCTGAACATGTATCACACCAATTCTACCCTTTTCATTGGCTTACTATTTATGTTACATCAGATTTTTTTCCCTTTGCAGGGCTGTTGTGTGTCTGACCTTAAAACTTATTTTTATACTTTGACTTTTAATTAATAACATGTTCTTAATTTGTGACTAGTGTTTTGATACCCTTTGATTTAGATAACAGAATACTGTTGTTTGTTTGTCTGTTTTTGTTTTATGTAACTATTATGTCATATGTTTTCATTTGTTTTTATTTGTTGCACAGCATTTTTACACTACAGTGAGAGAAAAATGGTAATATGTACAGGTCATTCCTGTCCTGTACATATTGCGAATTGACGATAAAAAAAATCTTGTTGAATATTCGTTGTCAGCAGCTTTACACTTGGTGTAAATCACTATATAGATGAAGTTTTTTATTATTATTATTATTATTATTATTAATACGCTGTTCACCTTGTTTTTTTCAGGTTTATCAAGAGTGCTGAAGTTTCTTTCATCCACTCATCATGGTGGATTACTACCAGGTTTTAGGAGTACGGAGAGATGCATCTGCAGATGACATAAAGAAAGCGTGAGTTATTCCAGTTTTTTCAGCTGTGATGCTCTGAAACATTTCAACAGACATCTGTACAGTGATGGTATCACATGGGACACAGGTAACGCCTCTAAAGGCTGCTCTGGTCTGGTCTAATAGAGCTGCATTAACAACTAAACTACTTGGTGAGCTCAAACAAACAGAGTCAGTAACGTGCAGCATTTGAGAAGACCTAGTCCTAATACAGATACTTAAACAAACAATAAATTGCCCCCAATAAGTCTTAAAACCAAAGATCAAAAACACATCAACCGGACACATCGCCCCACTGGGTGACACATTTATTAATTCCACACACTTTGTTGCAAAATGATTTTTTTCTAAATATTGCCTCAAATGTTACATTCTTGGTCATGAAATATCGGGTAGAATTATGGTGATTCTTGACCAGTTATTTTGGAATGAAAAGGCATGTCACCTAGTGCAACATGGTGTCTGGCTAAAGTGTTAAGGACAACAGAATACGGACTCATGTGGGGAAAACCATTAATTTAGAAAATGAGCAACTGTTTCATTTAACAGCCATTTGTCATGTGTTTTCTACCATGATTATACTACTCAATGCTAGACGTTCTTATAGACGTTTCACCTCTCATCTCAAAGGCTCAAAGCCCTTTAATGATTAAGGTGTTTATACTCAACTCATTTTGTTGCTCTCTAACGCTGTAGTCAGCGCTGTGGACCAGTCTACAGCAGCACAGATAAGTATTCTGTAGAAGGAGAAAACAGGCCAAACCAAATTTTATGGTTCTTTTGGAAAACACCACGATTTCTTGGAACATTGTCCAGGACATGTGCTGGATTCTTCTTGCTTTTGAAATATTTCTTTTTCACTAACGTTCCTCTTGTCAGCGGCATTATTAATTGTCCCATAATTATCTGTCCTTGTGCAGGTACAGAAAACTGGCCCTTAGGTGGCACCCTGATAAAAACCCTGAGAACAAGGAGGAGGCTGAGAAGAAGTTCAAGGAGCTGTCAGAGGCCTATGAAGTCCTGTCAGATGGTGTGTATCACATCTGTCTGCACAAGTGTGAACATTTGATAGTGTGCTAGTGTTAATGGAGCGAAGTTATAGCCATAACACATGGTGTGAGAGGAGCAAAGGACTTTGAATAAAACTCCGCATTCCACATTATTCTTATAGTAGTTGCATTCTCGACATTGTCTTTCTACTTAATTTTTTAATTTTTTTTTACTTTCCTTTACCAGCCAATAAGAGGAGTTTATATGACTGTTACGGCAAGGAGGGGCTGACGGGGAACAGTGGAGGACGAGGTAAGTACTACTTGCACAAAAGCCTAAAACGTACAGTAATCTGCAACACTTCACTAAATAATGACCCACTTATTCTGTCATCGCTGCTCATTTTGTATAGTATTAGTAACGGGCCACAAACTGAGTTACATTTTCCTCCTCTCTCATGGTGTTGACATCAATTTCTATTCATTTATTTATACTTGGTTTTATCAGAAGTTCACCAATTCACTGCTGAAGAAAATGTGCAGTGACACAAACAGCAAAAAAAAAAGAAAAGAGTCAGAAAGCACCATTTTTTTTCCCACTACTACTAAATCTTTTGGCCAGGAAAAATAAGTCTGAGGTGAAGGAATAATCAAATTACTCTGCTCCTGCATGTATACGTGCATTTCTAGTAACCAGCTTTCATAAGTGCATGTAAACTGTGTTCTGTAATTGCCAAAAAAAGCTGGTAATGGTCCCTTAAGCGCATGTAAATGCAGTTATTGTTGCTCCCTGTGACGTTTAGCAAAATAATAATACTACCTTTATAAAGTGATTCCAGTGGCTAGGAATACTACAGCATGTGAGACGGAAGCCAAACACATCGGGCATGAGTCCAATGGCCCATTAGGGAGTGTATGTCCAATCCTGGCAGAGGATTGGTGTTAGTCAATGATTATGCTGTTTACATGAGTTTTATTTAACATGATGTTTCAGGGAGCCATTTCCACAACGGAGACCATTACAACGAACCGTTTACATTCCGCAACCCAGAAGATGTCTTCAGGGAGTTCTTTGGTGGCAGAGACCCATTTGCAGATTTTTTTGGTAAGTTGTATTATTTTGGTGCAAAGGAGCTGGTACATCACTAAATTCAGCCTACAGCATAAGCATTCTCTATTGTCCTGTCCTCCCAGGTGCTGATCCTTTTAGTGAGGATCCTTTTTTTGGCAGCGGACGACGGCACCACAGTCGGGCAAGCCGCAGCCGAGCAGGTGGCTCATTTTTTGGGGGCTTTGTTGGTTTTCCGCCCTTTGGTGCTGGCTTCTCACCTTTTGACCCAGGTAAGATATGTATTAGAGAATGAACATACATTTCAAAAGAATCTCTGCAAATGCATAGCCATTGTAACATTACACATTGTTACACACCACTGTCACTCTCTGTCCCGTTTGTCTCAGGCTTTAGTTCTTTTGGCACCATGGGCTCCATTGGCCCTATGGGCCCTATGGGTCCTATGGGTCATATGACAACCATGGGCAGTCTGGGAGGTGGAGGCTTCACCTCATTTTCATCCAGTTCTTTTGGGGGAGGAGGTGGAGGAGGAGGGGGCGGCGGCATGGGCAACTTCCGCTCTGTGTCCACCTCTACCAAAATCATCAACGGCAGAAAGATCACTACTAAAAGGTAGATATTGACCAAGTGACACATGTGCAGCAGCTGGAGCTCAGTAGATCAGGATGTCCACTATATGAGGTGAATGCGTCAGTGAGAAGCAGTATGAAAGCAAACTGGGTTCAGATACGTTAGAAAAGCTAAATATAAGTGCAGACTATTTACTGTTACAAACTAAACTGGCTCATTAAAGCTTACAGCATCCTTCTCATGCTAAATGAGAGCTCAATAAGAAAAACGGAACACCAGCCAAACAAGGCAGCTTAACTCCCTCAGCCAAACTGCATGATTAGTTTTGTATGTCTGCACAGTGTGGGTACCCTCGGTTCGACAACACTTTTCTTAAGTCCGTAACAGTAAATAAAGTGGCACCATCTGGTGTAACCTGCCGCACATGTTCAGTGAAACAACTAATCACTACCAAAGAATTTTGCAACAAGATTTTCCCAGATTCAAAGTGATGTACAGTAAGAGCAGCTGGTCAACACTCACTTAGAGAAATGATGGAGATGGAGTTTGATAAACTCTATCAAAAGGATTGATGCATTCTGAATCATATCAGAGTTTATATGTAAAGATGAGATAAAAGAATTCGACAAAAGCTTAGCAAATACCTGGTCAAGGTCACCACTTGCAGCAGTGCAGATCTAGTAGTAGAATTCAATTAGGTCAGACCTGTGACCAGTTTTGCATGTCGTATGTTGTATACAAACACTAGCATCACAATACCCTGCTATATATACTATACTACTTTTTATCAGTATTGGTATATTAGGAGTGACACACGTTATTTTTTTCTCCCAGTGGCGTCGTGAAGCGGTGTGTGTGTGCGTGTGTGAGCAGCGCTGTGTTTTTACTTCCAGTCATGCTGAATGAAAGACACGGGTGCACGTACGAGAGCTCTTCCCCAGGACACACGGCTTGTAAAGTATTTAGGCATGTGAAGCAAAACGTGGCATCTTTCGCTTATAGGACTGCTGGTCAGGGCGAACCAGGGTGACGCATCAAACCCTGTCTGTAAGAGATGTTTCAAACCAAGAAGCCATAAAGTACAACCTAGCAAACCACCTTGCTGACAGACATGTCAACATTAAAAAGTAGCAGGGCAGTGAGTGTGATGTAAAACATGTTGTAATTACACTGTGCCCATCCCCTCAAATATAAGTCAAATGAGCAGAATTTATTTTCTTTTACAAACCCTGTGTTTTGGCAGGATGATTAAGGGTAACACTCTAATTTGACATTATCTTTTCAGCTAATTTATCACAATATTTCCATGTAAATACAGCATTTAAACTAGTGATGTTAACTTGACCATTAAGTAACTTCAAGGTCCTAAAAATCAGGTGTTTCTAAGTATGTAGATCAACAGCAAATATTATAAATGAGCAAAATATACTTGATAAATAGTAACTGGTAATGGAACTCAAAACACGCACTTTATAGTTTTGGTAATAATTTCTGTGCACAGTAGAGGGCAGACCTCCACCCAGGAGGTGTATTAAGCCTTAATAAACACTGTTTAATATGCACTGTATAAAGTTAACTATCAGAGTGAAACAAAATCACATAAACCCAAATGTAATGGATATCAGAATATACAGACCATGTAAATGCTTCAACAACCTTTAAATCAAACCTATGAAATTTAAACTATAATTTAAAATAGCCTGCAAACTACGGGAGTGAGTTAAAATAGAGGATCCTCGCCCAAGGCCTGCACTCTCCTGAGCACGTTTTATAAATATCCATCAGGATTATTCAAAACTCATAGTGTTCCTTCTTCAATGGTCTGTCATCTATGTCTTTTCCTGATGTTTAAGATTTGTGCGGCGGTATCATTTTAGGATGTAATATCAGTATCAGAATTTGGTTACAAGATATTTAGGCAGGTATCTGTATCTCAGGCATAATTTTGATATCATGATAACCCTCCCTATGAGACTTCTGTGACCCAGCAGGTTACACTACACATTCCGTTGTAGAAAAAGAAAGTTGAAAAGCTTGAAACTTCTAATTTCAAGTGCTTTGACTGTGTTCATAATATTCCATAGGATACATAAAAATACAAAACCTTGAATAAACATTAAAAAACAAAACATTAGCATTAACATGCAACTAAAAGGACACTTATTGAATGTGTATAAAAAGGTAGAAGAGGTGTGTGCATTATGTAGAAAAGTGTAAATGGGCAATTTTCTTTATTTGGATATGTGAAACTATGTCTAGTGAATCGGGTCAATTTTCAATCAGCAACCTGGATTAACTTGTATTCTTGTACCACAAACCTCCATTGTTGTCCAAAGGTTATTAAAAACACAACAGGCAGACACCCCACTCTACCTGGTGACCATATGCTTCATTCCAAAATGTGTGGTCAACACAAATAGTGTCAGTTCAGCCTCCTTTCATGTGCTGCTTTCTTTCCAGAATCTTGGAGAATGGTCAGGAGCGGGTGGAGGTGGAGGAGGATGGCCAGCTGCGGTCATTAACCATTAATGGTAAAGAGCAGCTGCTGCGACTGGAACACAAGTGAAGAGCTTGTGTCACCTCAACACAACAAACTTGAGCTTGAAACAGATGGAAGGCGGAAAAAACCCCCATGATGATCTAATAAGAGTGCTCTGCCATTGTCTGGATGTACATACTTAGGTTGTGTTTCTTCCCCCTCCTGTCCTCTCCCTGCTGAATCTCATCTGTTACCCAACCATTCAAATCACAGGATTTGGATGCAGCCTTTTCTATGCATTTTGTTAATGTATTTCTGAATTGGAGCTGTTATATTTTGGCTCAGGGTGGTGTAATTGTTTCAGTGTTTGGGACCACGGTATTGTTCTGTTGTATATGACCAGACCTCCCCGCCCCCTTTTTCCCCCACTTCAAGTATACTTTCCGTATGCACTCTATGTGGCAGTGTGTGTGTGCGCGCAGGTGGCACACACACACTGTTTCTAAAACAAAGCATGACTTTGCTTTTTCATCTGAGTAGTAAAAATAAAAAAAGTTTAAATTTGATTTTAAAAAGTGGGTAAGAATAATTAAAGCATCTTCCCGTTCTTTGTTTACTGCTTGTTTAACCTCTTAGTAATAATTCTTTTTTATGAAAAAATGCTGGTAGGATGAGTTATGCAATTTTCTATGTTCTAATACCAAGGTTGTTTTTTTTTTTTTTTTGTGGTTTTGTTTATTTAATAATGCATGTACACCTGTTGATGTTAAGTCTTAATGTTAAATCTGCATTATTATGCACAAGTAATGGAAGGCATTCTATAGATGATATATGAATATAAGATGAATTTTGTGTACTCTGTAAACAATAAACCTTCATCCTGTTTTCAGGATGCCAAAGTAGTGGCTGCTCTTGCCTTTGTTGCAGTTTCTGTTCCAACCTTCAGGTGTCATCATGTGGCAGTTAGATTTCACGTTGTCTTATTTTTTAGAAATGTGTTTTGAGTTTTGTTTATGAATTCTGTTTCATAAACATACCATTGTCATAAACAATTGTGTTACAAATAAATATTAAAGACCATGTATCTGCAGTGCTGTGTTACTTTATTTGCAATGACCAAAGGTTGGTAAATTTGTGTGTGTGTGTGTGTGTGTGTGTGCGCATAGTAAGTTTACTTGAATATCAAAATTTTCTGCTATTACTTTAGTTATAAAACTTATTTAAATCAAATATGGTATTTTTACCCTCGTCTCTGAGCAAAACACTGAACCCCCAAGAGCCCATTCCCCTCCCCAGCTGTGCAATGCCAGTCCAAGCCCGGTAGAAATTGGGGAGGGTTGCGTCAGGAAGGGCCTCCAGCGTAAAAACTGAGCCAAAACTGAGCCAAATCAACATGCGGACAATGATCCGCTGTGGCGACCCTGAACTCACGGGATAAAGACAAAAAAAATTGTGTTTTTACCCCCAGTCATTTATTCCCTACCTATGGTTTCTTTCTGAATCTGGTTATTTAAACAAGGTACAGGACAATAATCAAACTTTCTTCATAGTGGAAATGAGTGAAATGCACAAACTACCCAGCAGTATATAAAGTAATTCTAATTCTAATTATTATTCAAAGTATATGATCATCAAAACTGTGTTCATGCAGATGTCATAAGAGTAAAAGTGTATACTCAAGTAAGAATTCAAGTACTTTTTAATAGTATAACAATGTACCAAATGTAGAAACTAAGAACTGTGTTTATTTTCTTTAATATTTGCTCATTCTAAATTTGATGCCAGCAACATGGGGTTTTACAACTGATTAGGTTAATTGCAACAGTTCAGTATCATGAATTGGTCTAAAAGGAGCATTTCAAAGAAGCTGAGTCACCACTCTGAAGACTTCCCAAGAAAAGGTTATGGCACTGTTTCCAATTGTCTTTGTTTTCTGCATAAATTGGTCGTGAAATGTAATCTGGTCTTCACCAAAGTCACAAATACAACATACAACATAGTATTACTCAACTGATAAAACACACACAATCACAATCTTCTATATTAAATTTGGCCAAACCCATTAAAAACACAAACTGATGTTGGGAAAAGTAATGGCAACATCAGGCGTCTTATGTCACTATGGAGTTCAGGCTATGAATCATTTAAAACTACCTTGAGTAATCTTTCTTGACCCTTCACATCAAACCAAATCAGCGTTTAAGAAACAACATTAGCCACTTTCTGCAGAGCCCAGACCTCAACCCAGTAGAGGTGCTGTGGAATGACCTCAAGAGAGCTGTTCACATCAGACGTCCTAAAAAATATGGCTGAGCTGAAGCAAAGAACAATGCTCCAAAATTCCTTCTAAACATTGTCCAGGTCTAATCCACAGCTACAGAAGCACTTGCTTAAGGTTATTGCTGCCAAAGGCAGTGAACCAGTTAATAATAAGACACTGTTGCCATTACTTTTTCCCAACACTTTGTATGTTTAATAGGTCTGTTCAACAAAGACATAAAGGATTATGACTGTTGTTTGTTGATGTTTGTGATTTTGGCGACGATCAGATCACATCTCACGACCAACTTATGCAGAAAAACGGAAAATCGCTGATACTGCAACACATGCTGCCATTCAGACAAAGTCTTTTTCAAGTAAGCTCTTGTTTCTTTTTTCAGCAAAAATACAACAGCAGGGCTCAGAAGTGAAAAAAAAGTCCAGGTGCTAAACTGGCAGTAAAAAAAAAAAACGCTAATAAAGCTGTTATGTAGTTCACATTATCTGTGTATAATCTGCATCTCGTTACACTTCTGTGTGATAACAGGAGCAGCACATTTGAAACTGGGGTTCAGTTTTTAAACTAATATGGTGACAATGAAGGGTGTCAGAGCTTTGCAAGTCCACTATGTGTCACAATGTTCCAACTAGGAAGTTGGCTGGGAACCTTAACTCCCCTACGTATACCTCTCCTTTATTTCCTGTGTAACGACACTACGAGGTGAGGAACCTAAAAAGCATTTTCAGTATCAAACACTAGATCGATCTGCATATCTACAGAAGTTGCTTAGTTACATTTTGTGCTACAGTAGTTCAGACTTGGCAAGTGGTTGTTCCACTGTTTGGCACAATGAGAAGTCATCCACTTAGTCTGAATGAAGACTGAGTGAAACACACAGGGCAGGCCTGGGAGGGGTTAAGGGTGGTGTACAGTAAAATCCATTTTGTGTTTTGATCAAATGTGTCATCATCATGAAGCAAAAGGAATCAGAACATACTGCAGATCATCTCTGATATGTTTTACTCTGAATTACACCACCATCATCCCATCTCTGATGTGCAGCCTGTTAACGATGAGACAGCTGTGTGACTGCTCTGTGCAAGAAAGACAGTTTAGCCACAAAAGGTATTATATTCCATACATCTGTTATTCACTGTTTTACCTGGTTCCTTATGACCGAAGGCTCAGATTTATTTTGAATGGCAATAGAAGTAAAAGGGGAAAAAAATCATTAACTGTGCAAAAATACAAAAATTCTCCTACAATTTAGAACAGGGCTAAAGGCGGATTAAGATATAGGCAAGCTCATTTCTGTGAAACATTTCCCATTATACATTTTTCTTTTTTGCTGCCTCCATGCTTACATGGTGGTTATTAATAGTCTTTGACTGTCCCTGTACAGTAAAAGCTCCATTACATTAACTGAACTATAGAAACCAAGTTCGATAAACTTAAGATGATACAGACTGTCTTCCTGGATTTACCTCTTATCTAACTTTTATTTTTTCAAGTAGTCCTTACTGAGGTTTGCAACATCTTTTTTGAGACATTAAGAAGCTGCAGCCGTAGACAGCATTTTGTACCAGAGCTGTTGCAAAGTCAACATCTTGCTGGGAAGTTTATTTATTTGACTTATCATTTCAAAATAAATCAATTCCGAACAACTCAAATGTAAATACAAAGAGAATGCAGCTTGCAAATTTTTTATGGAACCTATATTTGTTTGCAATAGTATAAAGGCGACATATCAAAAGTTTAACAGGAATTTGACTGATTAAAGTGTTTCTTGTGAATCGCCAACACATTTCTAAGAATTTCAGGACAGGGATAAAAAGACTAAAACAAACAAAAATAGGTTTCAGATAATTGGCAAATTATTGCATTCGCTTTTTTGTTACATTTTATGCAGTGTCCCGACTTTTCTGGAAAGGGTTTTGTAAGTTAAAAGCAGAAAATGGACTAAATCATTCAGGCATTACTATGTATTCAATGATGAGTGAGGTTCGTGAGAACAGGACATGTGGGGGTGAATGGAGGATGAATGCGCCTCACTGCCAAACGAATGTGATGTCATGCATTGAGGGAGGAATTTTTGCCTGGACTTTAGTGCTTTGGCCCCATGGCCATGGTCATGTCATATTCTTAAGATGCGCTTCTGAGAACTCGAAATGAACAAAAGAAGTTAAAGAATAGAAAAATCCAGCGAGTCAAAGAGATGGGTTCAGCTGGAAACAAGCTGTTGAGCTGGAGCTGGAGCTGTCCTTGGTGCTGAACGCCTCAATCCAATTACCCCCCCCCCCCCCCCCTTCTCTCTCTCTCGCTCTCTCCCTTTCTCCTTCTCTCTCCCTCTCTCTCCTCTCTCTTTCCTTTCTCTCCCTACCACCCTCTCTCCCTCTCTCTCTTTCTCATTCTCTCTCTCTTCTCTCTGGGCTGATCGCTCTCCGGGCCAACCGGTTCATGCTTCCGTAACTCTGTCAGCAGCGGGTATCTCTCTGTGTGTGTGCGTGTGTGTGCTGAATCCCTCATGGCTCTAGGCGCTACGGTCACACTTCCCGGGATGTTTTGTTTCCTCCACTCGCCACAATGAGGACCTCCGGCGGTCTGCGCGCTCTCAGGAGGCTTCAAGAATCAGGGGCCGGAGGGGAGGCGAGGCAGCTGGGGTAACTACTTGGGTGCTATGGTGGGACTTCCTGGAAGGCCAAGATTTGGGGTTTACCGAAATAGCAGTTTCACCAGAGGTAGGATATACACCGAGAGTGTGTGAGTGACGGGATCAGTTTAATGTATTTGAAATGTGTGATACTGAGGACGTTAATCAGACGAAATCAAGTGAACTGAACTTGATTTCTATTGACATACTTTATTGGTATTTTATACTTTATATATACTTTTTACCCACTTTCTATCCATCTTATACTTTTTAAACTCCCTGTGGACACTTGTGCATAAATGATCAGTAAAGCCTGAGAGTCCTTAATCTCTTGAATCCGAAATGAACGCGCTGGTGGTGAAGTCAGGTTCAATTTGGAAGGGAAGGACTGGATAAGAGCGACTTGTGGTGCTGAAGCAGCTTGGTCCCTGACGTAGCCATGTGTCCTATGAGTGTCCCAGGAGAAGATAGACTATCTATAATTAACTAAGGCATACTTGAGCCAGGGGAAACGAAGCCACCACTGGGATTTGTGGAACTCCATTACACAATCAGATAAAGGTTGTGCAGTCAGAGGACTTCTAATGACAACATAAGCCTTCATAGACCAACAGGAGAAAAAAAGCACAGTTTAGAATATTTTCACTCTTTGGCATTGGATTAAAATTGGTATTCATTATGTTACAAAAACAACAACCGTATATGTTCATTATGTTGAAACATATATTTCATTACTGGATTTGTTCTACTTAAAAACCACAGGGCCACCGGGCTCACAAGTAATTGGACAAGCTTACATAATCATAATTGAAATGGTCAGTTTTAATACTGGGTAAAAAAAAAACAACAACTCTGGAAGCTGTGAAAATAGAGCACTAATTTACATAAATATGCAGCTGTGGTATCTTTTGTTGGTGGAAAGCTTCTGTGTGTCTGCTGCTCACTGAACCAAAATAATTGACTGTCTCTAGTGAATTCGGCCTTTATCCAAAATAATGATATTTTAGTAGATTAGTCAGTTTGACCGGCACAGTACAGTAGCTCTGTTGCTTTTACTCTTTCAATGGGCACGGCCAGATCAACCACAGGGGCCAGATCAACCACAGGTGCCCTTGCAGCAAAATGAGCTGCAAGGCTTCTACCGTCATTTCCTTCCTCTGCATCTCTCTGCATTATCAACTGTGAGTCCAAACTTTTGCAAGTGGTTAGTGGCATGTGGACTTGTGAGACACCTATTGTACAAAGCCATACAGTCTCTAAGAGCTCAAGGTTTAATGTGTCTAAACTGGATAGTAACGCTTCCATTCACCTTTTGAATATCAATGTTTTTTTGAATAATCTTAATTTGAGGTGCTTTTTAGGGAATTTGACATCACACACACTCTAACTTTTCAGCTTCAACTTCTCTCATATTTTTTCTACTTTTTCTTTTTTTCTTCAGTGAACTTTCATCTTTTCGCAACAAGTTATACATTCAAACATTGGCGTTTTTGTGTTCTTTCAGGAAACGTAACTAAGATTTCTGTATTGTATCAGTGTTCAGCTACTTAGACAATTGTTAAAAATCCTCTTTTGCAAAGTCGACCTACTGATATTTCAACTTTAACGTGATGTTTTAAAATAATTCTACTTTTCTTGAGGTGTTTCACTTAAACCTTGTACTCAGCTATTAGATTTCTACAGTTTCCAGGATTTTTATGCCACTATTTCATATTACAGCGGCTTGAGGCAAAATGATTGAGCTTTTTTAAAACAAGTTAAGCTTCAATTCAGCTTATCTTTTTTAAAAAACAAATTTTAGCTTTTCTACATATTCACAATAATAATTTCAGTTATTTCTGCAAAAGCAATTTAGCAAAGACCGTTTTTTTCAGCACTGCATGGAAAATCCTTTCCGTGATGGAGCATTCACAGTGCATTTTCTCTTTGGAAATGGATTCTCTAGTTTATTTTTGAATTATGTGAAGTGAATATGAAGCATCACAGCACAACTTAAACTGACAATGTTTTGGCCTTAAGGTGGATACTGCTTTCTGATCTGATCTTGAGGCCACTTGCTTTGTAGATGTGGCCTGTGTGAAAATCAACTGAAAGACCTTAATCTTTAGCTCTGTGCTTACATGTTGCAAACTGCTAACAAAGGAAATATTTACTAGAACACTGCAACATAACGAGGAGGCTGACTATTAAACACTGAGGGGACCTAGACAAAGAAACCCACCAAAGCTGCCCAAACCAACCCATCTGAGATTTTTCCTATTTTTCTTAGTTTCTAGTGACTGAAAAATTTGGCTTATGTCATTGTGCTGATGGTTACACCTATCATTGTATGTATGACAGTTTTGGGAAGCTACTTTTATGGCTCTAGCTAACGGTATCCAGCTGATATACAACGGCTAGATGGGGCCCCACTTGTTTCTGGGGGCATGTGCAGTGCACTGTGAGAGGCCACCAGGGGCCCTTTTATCCTAATTATTATGGCGAGCCACAAACATTTGTCTTGTTTGCCTCTAGTAATACATTTTCGAGGGTCAGAATTGATCTTTTTGGGAAGCTCACAGAAGAGAGGACTGGGGGTAAGGATCAGTAGGGGCCCTGCAGTACTGTGGTTGTATAACTGGTTGCATTTGCAGATGTTGATAATAGTGCATGTGCTGGACTCTTTTGGTCATGTCCTATACCTGCTTCTGTTCAGACTTATAATGATCTCACAATATAATCTAATAACAATAATGTATCATGTGTTGTTTTTCCAGATATGGATCAAACCAGGATTTTAGAGGTCTGAACATAGCAAGAGGAGCTCCGGGGGCCTGACAACCACCATCACCTCACTAAGCTTTACGAGCTCCAGATGTTCACGCACACACTCCACTACAGCCTGTAACTCCCCAGCACAGTGAGAAGGCAAAACACACAGAGCTACCATGTCGGACAGAGTGAATTTTAGCACACCCAAAGTCAACCCCCAGCCCGCCGCACCTTCTGTGCTCCCCCCTGAGCCCATCAACATCATCCGCACCAAGGCCCGCTCCCGACGGGTCAGGCTCAATGTCGGAGGTCTCACACATGAAGTCCTGTGGAGAACACTGGACCGCCTGCCCAGAACCCGTCTGGGACGGCTAAGAGACTGCAACACCCATGAGTCATTGCTGGAGCTCTGCGATGACTACAACCTCAATGAGAATGAATACTTCTTTGACCGGCACCCCGTGGCCTTCTCCTCCATCCTCAACTTCTACAGAACTGGGAAGCTGCACATGATGGAGGAGATGTGCGCCCTGTCTTTTGGCCAGGAGCTGGACTACTGGGGCATCGATGAAATCTACCTGGAGTCATGCTGTCAGGCGCGGTACCACCAGAAGAAGGAGCAAATGAATGAGGAGCTAAGGAGGGAGGCAGAAACGCTGAGGGAGAAGGAGGGGGAGGAGGAGGAACAGGGCTGTTGTCCTGACAAGAGGAAGAAGCTGTGGGATCTGTTGGAGAAACCCAGCTCGTCTGTGGCTGCAAAGGTAATAGCTGCACACATGCTGGAGATGTCTTAGTAAAGGAAAATTCCACTTTAAAATAAAATCCCATACTGTGATCCTTTGTGGTATAGAGATTAAAATTCATGAGCCACTTAGCATCTCTCAGGTCACCGGAGGCTTGGTACAACTGCACAAAGAGGGAACATGTCCACGACTCAGACTTCTTGAAACCTTTTTCTAGTTACAGTGCTTGTACTATGGTTCGTTTGCAGAGTTGTGTAATGTCCTCTGTGTCTTCATGAGTTTATCTCAGCTTGGACTACAAATTTATAACCTAAAGTGGGGATGTGGAGTGTGCTATTTAGTTGCTTAGTGCTTCTGTAAATGTAGCATCTAGCATGTTTGAATCTTGATCCAAGTGAAGATTTTTCAACCTCTGCTGTTTGTCTTTAAAGCACTTTCCTTGTTGGACAAATACTCAGCTTACATCAAACCAACAACAATGTATACCCAGATCACTAAGACATGACTCTGTCCTAGAAATTCAAGCGTGTTTTTCTGCTTTGGTACTTAGAAAGTGACTGATGATGTAGCAGAATGACATATCTATGCTGACATGTTAGTTCCTAACAGGTGAAGGACAATATTTTAATCATTTAAATGCCAAACAGAAATTGTTTGGTCTGAGTGGTAAACCACAGAGTGAAGCTGAGCCACTCTGAGAGACAGTGTATACATGTAATTTGCTTATACAAGTAAACAGTATATTTTTACTTTAATTGAATATTTTTATTTATACCTTATTTCAGATTGAACATTTTACCCAGAATATGTGGCCAGCTTTTAAAATATAAATTCCTGTAGTTTAAAGTACAGTATATTATCTACTTACATATCAAAGCTTTACTTGCCTGCTCAGCTCAGCCCTCCCTCTACCTGCTCTGTGCTACACTCTGCCATGCTCCGTAGTGCTCTTCAGGTGTTGGTCATGCAGAAATTGCTAAACTTCTCTAATTGAGTAGAAGGGTGAGTCTCACCTAAAACACAACACAGCTGCCAGCACTGTTTTTCATAGGAGATGTCGACAACACCTCTCCATATTAAGATAAGTTCTTTAACATATTTCTCATATTTATAATTAGTAAAAAATGCCAATTTATTAAACTGAACTAATAATTTGATCAACCTATTTCAGAGTCCATTCTGCAGAATCACCACATTTATTTTTGAAATTCACAAAACATTTTCCTCATAGGGGCAGCATGGTGGTGGAGTGATTAGCACTGTCGCCTCACAGCTAGATGGTCACCAGTTTGAATCCTCGGCTGTATGAAGTTCTCCCTGTGCTTGTGTGGGTTTCCTCCAGGCACTCCAGTTTCCTCCCACAACCCTAAGACATGTATGTTAGATTAACTGGTGAATCTAAATTTGTCAAAAAGTAAAGTGCAGCACCGGCAGCAGCAGCAGCAGCAGCAGCAGCAGCAGCAGCAGCTTAACTACGTTTACTTAAAAGTGAATGTCAGAGTTCCAATAGAACACAGATTTCAGAGGGACAGACTCTGACATGTTTAGTCATTGACTCTCAGTGAACTGGGGTGTGTCTCAGCTTCATGCAGAGCCATGTGAATAAAACATCAGGCATTACATTAAAAAGCCATCAGCATCACAAGAGAAGGATCATCACTGCTCTATATTCTCCGTACCATCTCGGACTGTCTTGCAGTCCTTTTCATTAATACCTACTGTATCTATGCAGATGGTTTAGCTTGTATTTTCTCTGTGAGACTTCTGCCTTCAACCTAATACAGTGGAGAATAGAATTTAGAAAAACAGTGAGGGAGCGAGAAGACTTTTTCAATTGCAATTTTAAGCATCTGATTACTTTTTTCCTGCATAAGTATAGATTTTCAGTGAGATAAGCCTAATGTGTGTGTGTGTGTGTTTGTGTGTGTGTGTGTGTGTGTGTGTGTGTCAGCGCAGTGTGGGCTTCATGCTGCACTTTGTCTCTCAGAAGCTTTGTGTAGCAGTAGACAGTAGAAGCTTAAAAAAGTCATTTGACAGTTTGTTTACCTCAGACAGCTTACAGTGCTTGTTTTATTGTCTGCTGCAGAGCAGGCAGACAACAGATAGACAGTTTCTAAAACACCATGCAAGCAGAGCATTAGTCCATCACTAATGATGGGACTGCAGTGGATATTTTTCGGCTACGGCTAAATATACTACAATTTCCAGAGAGGAAAGGAGCGGAGAGGAGAGGAGAGGAAAGCTATATAAGGGACATAGCTACAAAAGCAAATTGTTAAGGAAGTCAACAGGGTGGGGCTTGATATTGTTAAATGATTCTTTGTTTCCAGCTGACTGGCTGGAGTTTAGTCCAGACCAAGTGTGCTGTCCTCAGTGTGAATGGAAACTGTTCAGAGCTGAGGTTTTATTCAGCTCAGCTCAGTTCACACAGACCTGCACCACAGTGGCAGAATACTGAAGTTTGAAATCTGTGATGATTTCTTACATTCCTGTATCTTCACCCAATAGAAAGAAGGTGAGCATTTATAGCAAATGTTTATGGAACGTCATGCTTGTTTGATGGAGCTTTCAGTGAACCTGAACAGCAGCAACGTTTGTGCTGGAGAGCTGATCCACCAATTAACAAACATACACTAACATTCGGTTTCGGTTCTCAACGGTACAGACAGCAGCTCACATTAAGAGGAGGTTGGAGAGTCAGAGGAAGCTGCAGCAGCAAATTGTGTTGACATGAGAATATGAGCAGGGTTATACAGAAAAACTGCGATAACTTGTCCATCTCTGATGGCCATGTTGTACATATTAGCTTTGAAAATATTTTCTTTGTTCCAAATCTTGTTGATAACATTTGGGACCTACATTATTTGCATTTTCAAATTGAAAATGAATTATTTGAGTTTGTTTCTGTGCAAACGTGACAGTTCATTTCCGTGTGCTATGAAAATATAGAGAATTCAGCTTTGTAATGTACAGGGCCATCTAGAAAAAATTCAGAAACCATCAGTGCTGCTTAACAGCACTGTGCAAATGAGCTGTGTTTTCATGAAGTCAAGAGAAACCAGTAATGACAAGCAGACATACATGTTGCTGGGTTGCTGCTGAGCTGCAGGGAGCAAACTTTAGGTAATAATAGTGTAGGTATATGTAGTTAAGACATCAGTGTCATCTGTAAATAATAATGATTATCATTTTATTATTTTTTTATTTTGTTTTGCCTAAAAAGTCCAAGCTATTGTTGAACCTTAATCCACACTAGCTTACTGCTCATTATGGCCAAATCATCCTTATTAATATTTAAAATATGTTTAAAAATGTGGTTCAGTGTAATCTCTACCACCCTGTGAAGTTGTAAAGTGAATTTAGTATTGGTATAACTTTATAAAATTTGTACTGTGTCAGTGGACTCATCTGAGTATAGGAGAGTCAGCTCAGGGCTCCAGAGACACCTTAGGTGTTTGTTTTGCTTCAGCTGAGCAGCTGTGAACTCTGTTGACAACTCCCAGAGCCTGATATCTTTTCCTTTGTGTTTGTGGATAGGGAAGCTACATCTACAATTATAGCACAGAAAATAGGTCCAGCATCGAGTATGACAATTGTACTGTAATATGGTATCGTGGAACATTAAATGCATGCACAGTATAGTCAGGTTGTTTTTATGATAAGAATCTATTTTGCAGGTAGGTCTGGACTCTACAGCGGCACTGGCCCTCAGAGGTCCATGTGACCGTGTTGGAAGCGTAGTGTCAGCAGGAGGGAAGCTGCTTAGGGACTCACCAGACGCGTGTCACTCTGTAGAAGCAGGGATGCAGCTCAGGTCTCAACCAATAGGAAGGCCTCTTCCTGGTGACATGCACGGCTCAGTGCTACTGCTCATTGCAACAGAAGCATTACCTGGCCATTTGGAAAAGACTGTGCACCATTTGTTCCAGAGCATGTGGCTCAGAACACATACAGCCATGCGTACACACAGACGCACACAAACAGACACACACATACAGCTGAGTCCAGATGGACAACTACACATAATAGTTTTGAATTTTTTGGATAATACAAGTATTAAATGTTCCAATAATAGAGATTAGTTTCATACACTTTACATAATCTGTGTAATCTTCTTATTTTTGGCTCTGAAGATATTTTTGACTTGTAGTGAAGGATACGCACAAACACACTTTTCTTTCTTTCTTTCTTTCTTTCTTTATTTTGTTTTCTTTAAAATTAATGTTTCCACTTAGATATTTCCAATTTTAGTTTACAGAGAAATACATTTTCTTATTCTGTGCATATTTCATGTAAAATAAAGTTCCAAATTTTAACTCAGTGAGTTTGGCTAAAAACAACAAGGACTAGTAACAGCACATCTCCATGCATAGTCACCTTTTCCACCCACCATAGTGGACATCCACTTACACACGGAATATGACTTAGGAGTGTGGCCTAATCTCCTTTGGGGCTTTTAGTAGGACTGTACCTGCAAATAGACTAACTGTTGGCTGGTTGGAGAGTCTATCCTGTCCACTGTCTGACCCACTGGAACAAGCAAGGTGGGGGGGTGTGGGGCTCCTCTGGTATATACGCAAGCAAATACACAACTGCTACCTTTGAGGGATAAGAAAAACAAACTGTAGAGACAGAAGGATGGAATTAAATATGCTTACATTTATACTTATGCATTTCTCAATTTCTCCAGTTCTATCGAATCAACATATGAAGTTATTAATTATTATTATATGAATGAATGAGAAACTTAACTTTTTATTGTTTACCCAGAGCAGAAATGGTGTCTCTCTAATGAATCACTGTGATATAGTTGACAGAAAAGTTATGCAAGAAGAAATATTTTCTTTCATGAACTTATGCACTTTGCTGGGCAGAGGTGAAAATATTATCCTGCATCTCAAGATGAGATTAGAACATTTATTAACAAAAATGATTGTTCAGGGTGTATATATATACCCATATTTTATTCACAATAGAACATAAAAACATATCAGATTTTGAATTTGATGGCAGCTGGAAAAGTAATGCAATAAATCAAATACAAATAGGGGAGAATTTGAAAACTAAGTGGCAACAGGTCAGTAACATGACTGGGTATAAAAGAGAGCCAGAGCCTTGTGCACAAGGGACAAGGCCGAAGGTCTTGATCTTCGGACCCTCAGGCAGCACTGCATTAAAATAGGCCTGATTCTTTAATGGACATCACTGCATGGGCTCAGGAACACTTCCAGAATCCACTGTCAGTGAACATAGTTCACTGGACAATCCATCAATTTAAGTTAAACCTGTATGATGGAAAGAAGAAGCCCTATGTGAACAAGGTCCAGAAATGCTGCCATGTTCTGAGTCAAAATGAAAATCTGTTCTGTGGTGGAGGGACCATCCAGCTTGTTACCATCAGGACAGCCTGCATCTCTGATGGTATGGAGCTGCATTATTGCCTATGGTGTGGGCAGCTTACCGATCTGGAAAGGCACCATCAATGCTTAAATGTACATAGAGGTTTTGAGCAACACATGCTGCCATCCAGACGCTGTCTCTTTCAGGGAAGGCCTTGCACATTTCAGCAGGACAATGCTAAACCAGATACTGCATCCAGGAGAAGAGTCCGGGTGCTGAACTGACCTGCCTGCAGTCCAAACCTGTCACTAATAGAAAACATTTGGCACATCATAAGACAAAAAATCCAGCTACAAAGGCAAAACTGCTGAGCAGCTAGAATCCTGCATCAGACATGAATGGGACAACATTCCTCTCGTAAAAACTCCAGCAACTGGTCTCTTCACTTCCTAGATGTTTACAGACAGATGTTAAAAGAATGGGGGATGCTACACAATCAGCCTGTTCCATCAAATTAAAATGAGCTAATATTTTCCATAAAATGTCTCAGTTTCAACATCTGATATGTTGTTTATGTTCTACTGTGGATAAAACATGGGTTGATGACATTTGCAAATCATCACATTCTGTTTATTTTTATTTTTTTATGTTTTACACATCTTCCCAACCTTTTTGGAATGTGGTTGTCTGTATGGGTATGTAGGTAAATATAATAAAAAGTTACAAACACAGCCCTATTTATTTTCTTTTAGTGTTTCTTATGGTGGCTTTATCAAAAGTCATGTTGTTTCTAAAATGTAGTATTTGTTTCATGTTGTTTCTTGTTGAAACAACTGCTTCTGTAACAGGATGAATACACCAGTTTTCCACAGTAGCTTTCTATGATTTGTTTTTGGGAAGTACATGTATAGAAGTGGTATTAAAGTATATTTCCTATTGCCTTCACTAGAGTCAAACATCTGCTTCACTATATTAAATTCCTGCTTCTAGCTAAAAAAATAAGATGAAGTCTGGAGGATTTTCATTTCAGATGATGTCATGCTGAGGAAATCTGCACGAATCTGCAACATTCATAGTATGAATAAACAGATGCTATTACCTGCAGGGGTTTTTCAGCTAGAAGCTGAGAAACGTTTATTTGCAGGACAGAAAGTAATTCATTACCATTAATTTGCTGGAACCGTATGACTAAAGTTAAAAGTGGGTACAGTTATCCTTTAAAATCTGGGAACCGAGCAACTGTTCTGAACACAGCTTTACAGGCACGTGCGGCAGAGAGCATACAGAACATTATCTAAACCACTGTAAAAGTTATTACTGAGCTTGTTTTTTTAAAATGTCCATTAGATTTTGGAAAGCTTCTCTCTGCTTTACTTTAGACTTTACAGTATCATTTTGTGTATAAGTAGTTTTGTACCCACAATGGATGATTATATCACACATTTCCATTGTGCTTGCTTACATTTTCATGTCCATTAGTACTTTATATAATATGGTAAATTATGGGATTAGTGTGACTTTTTTGCAACTGTGGTGATCTAGCATCAGATGTCCTTTAAAAAACTTTAAAAAAAATCACCCACAGCATGTGTCTATTTGAAACACATTTTTCGAAGAAATGTTTGCACCTGCTTCTTTGATTTGATGAACGCCGGTGCTTCCTTTCCTGCCAAACAGCCTTCCCTCGGAAATGTTGGTTGGCTTCCTGCATAAACTCTCTGCTTCACGTCTGTTAGATGAACATCAGGACGGAGCCATTTGAAAACGTTACATTTATTCTGCTTTAACCAGAACTATTTGTGTGCTCAGAGTGGTTGTTTTGCAAGGTCCACTTATTGTTAAGCCTTTGTTCACAGATACACCACACATGATATTTGCTGCAGAAAAGAATTGTACAGCTCAGAATTCTTTCATCCATCAAGCCATCCAGGTCCACGAGCAGCAAAACAGATCAGAACAATAATGTTTCACAGACGGGATCAGGTTCTTGCAGAATTTGGTTGTCACCAAACATAACTCCTCTCATTAAAACCTAAAGGTTCTACATTAGGATTATCCCTACATAGAAAGTGTCAGACTGTAGATCAGTAGCAATGTCCATTCTTGAGCGTAGTGGCTTCCTCATTGCTATTCTGCAATGTTGTTTGGGGTTTTCTTCTGATGGTGGGCACTGATATCAGCCACTGCAAGAGAGGCCTTTAGTTTTTTCAAATATTACCCTGGAGCCTCAGGTGACCTGTAGGACATTTCCACAACTTGCTCTACAGTACTTCTTCAAAGTATTATATCAGCTTCAGTGTTATAAACTGAATCTGTGTAGATTTACTAATTGTCATTTGTTCCCCCAATATTTACAAACTTTGAAATTGCATTGTGAAATTCAGAGTGACGTTCTGAACTGAAAGTCAACAAAGAGTCACTGGTTGTGTGTCTTTCAGTACTGTGCATTTTTTCACAGTAAGCATTAGAAGATAAGTGGCTCCTCAGGTCTAAAGCAAACTGGCCGTGTGCCTTGAAAGGGGATCAGCAGAATGATGTGTATTCACTAATGTACTGTAGCTCTACAGTAGTGAATAGTTTGTTTCAAATGAGAAGGATTTATGACCCCAGCAGGAAAAGAGGCTGGTACAAAGTGGTTTGACGTCCACAGCAAAGTTTATTGGCAAATGTTTCTATGGCAGCCTGTTTAGTGAGTGTAGCAGTGAAGACAGGCTGTCTTTGGGCTTGTTTGTTTCTTCACTGATTTATTTGTCTCTAGTGTAGGGGGAGATGTCAGTGAAATTTCCTGCCGATAATTAATCTGACAAATATGAATGGTTGGCTGTTCAGAAGCAGAAGGGTTGATTTCACAAGCATCCTACTAGGTTTTTCCCTTTTTTTGTGTGTCTGGGGAAATACTAAAAATGTGAGGGTCTGTTTGATTTGGCTGCTGTTTTTCCATAGTGTTTTCAGATGTCTTCATCAGGCTAAACATGTAAGTTGGCCACAAATCGTCATTCTTCATTAGTTCAAACTACTGTGGTGTACTGATAAGCTTGGATTTACCCATTCAAGAGCTTTATTTATTAATTTTACTTACTTTTATCTAGATCAGACACAAATGCACAAATGTGTCGTTTTATAATTACATTAGTTACACTTGGGTACACAAGTTTGCATCCTCTTCTTTTATTTAAAAAACAATACAAAAAGAATTACATCAATTACAGAATTACATTACATGTGTCATGGCAATTCTATAACACAAGTTATTTAGTTATTTAGTCATTTAGTCATTTAGTCATTTAGTCATTTAGTCATTTAGTCATTTAGCAGACGCTTTTATCCAAAGGCAAGCAAATGTCTAAGTCAAGGAGAAAACATCAAAACATTTTTTTGCATATTTAGAAATTTAAGAAACATTAGAAATCACCTTTATTTATTTCTGATTAAGTAGCATTTGTACTAACTGAATGTGCATTAAATATTAGGATGATGGAAAAAATTCTTTGTTTTACTCTTTTGGACATTTTAAAATAAGAGGATGAACACTATGGCACCTGGCTGCATCTGTTTTTGTGTTGCAGTGAAACCTGTGGATGGCTCTGTTTTAGACAATGCTAACAATGAACAGCACTTCTATATTGTACCTGTTGTAGTCATTCTTCACTCAATTATAGATGGAAAAATGGTTTGTAATTTGTAAGATTTGGTGCATCTTACTGATACATATGATGATATAATGATATATACAGTAATGCTGTGCTTTGTTTTTTTTTTAGTTTTTTTGCTGGTGTGAGAATGAAATGATGATGATTGGAGTTTAGAAGCACCGATTCATTGGTTTTACTATTGGTCCTGGGTTGAACTGATATTCATCTTTGGAATCAAACATGATAGCAAAGATCTTAAACCAACAGATCCATGTGGCTTCCATTGTGGTTCGGTGTAGGTGCTGTAGTGATCACCCTAATTGGATGGCTAATAACATACCATATGGATTTAATTACAGTCCAGAGTTTCACACGGACCAACCAGAGGCTTCTCTTTGGAGTAATTACTATAATTCGGTCTTTCTGTGCCTTTGCCTTCTCTGTTGCTATGTTTGGGTGAGTGCTTTAGAGAGCAGAAAGCAGCACCATTGTGGCTTTCTTATCCTAATGATACGCAGTTTGTATTGTTTAACTCTGAGTCATGTCTCAACATTTTTCATGTAGTCTCCATTTCTTCCTGTAGCACCAATATCAAATGCACTCCACAGTCTGTGGTTTGGTAAAGTGGGCACTTGAAAACAAGTCAACACTCAACGACAATACTGAGAGTCAGTGTAAATGAAATATTGTAACTTATTGTTTGCGTGTGTGTGTGTGTCATGGCAAAGACTTTGTAGACCTTTTTATGTTAGAACATGAACCAGGGGAGATGCCCACATGTTGCCCTAGAAAAAGCAAAAACAACCTGAGCCTGCAACATCTGGTGTGGGTACACAAGAGGATGGAGAGTGAGTAGAGAGCAGATTTGCTTTGATGTCAGAAGTTACTCACTGTAATCACATACTGTACCTTAAACATTGCAGTGAATGTCCCTGATTTATTTTCCATCCCTTCAGGAGCTTACATGCCACTATTAACAGTGTGCTGCAGCTAAGATGAATCAGAGAGCTTGTAGACCATCTGGAGGAAGGAGTTAATACGAGGATGACCTCAGCAGAACAGCAGATAAAAACAATAGGACAAAAGCAGCAGTGTTATAAATAAGTGGTGTTGACCTCTACAGAAACAGCAGCTGTCCAACAGATCGTGTGCCTCCAGATCCAGAAATACCTCCACATATTGATCAGGGCTTGGGTTTCTCTGCCCAGTGACTTGAACTATTCTTTGATTTCGTTTTGTATTGTCTCTCAGTCATGTCTCTTACTTCACATTCTGTCTGACACCTCGTTGTACATGTAGACAAATGTAGTTTTCTGGGGGATAGTTTTTATAGTGTAATGATGATTATAAAGGCGATCGTACTCGAATCATTGTGCTCGATCTTCTGCATTTTTATGTAGAGAAATACATTAAAAGACAATATGATGCAGGTGGGCAGTACTATGATGAAGTCATTAGTACTGCCCCCTCACAGCTGGAAGGTTTACAGTTTGCATCTACCTACCATCTGTGGCCAACAATACTAGTTTTCTTGGGGTCAACAAAACATTGGGATTCATGCGGTGAAGCATTTGCAGGATTAGTGGAATCAACTAAACCTTTCTGCTTTGACCTAATACAGAATGCATGTTTTGTTAATTTTATGTTACTTCAACTTAAAATATCCAGGTTTATTTTTAGAGCACATTACATCCTATAATTACAGGTTGTTCGAATTTGAAATAATAAGGTAAATGAATGAACTCCTGGTTAGAGTTCACTAAGAGATAAAAAAAAAAACCCACAAAAACTAACAGACTTCCCAGCATGCATTGTTTGAGAGTTAAAGTTCTTCATAGACTATTGTTTGCTCTAGATTGAAGAAAACAAATTAGTGATTGAAACCTTTTTTCATAGAGTCAAGATTTGAATTTAGCCCCATTATTAGGGAAGCAGTGGAACTTACGTTTCCAAGTTGAAGCAATTTAAAATGAATGAATATCTATCCAACAATTTGTGGCCCTCAATTCATTCATTAGAGAAAGGAGCGGTCACAGGACAACTAAACATCTCTCCTTAAAGAACTGATGACTGTGGCTACGTGTTTTTAGGCAGAGTCGAGCAAGTTCGTGTCTTTGTTGGCGACTCATTGTGATACAGATTCAAAGTGTTATTGATCAGCTGAATCTTAAATGTGGAGTCATCCATTGATCCATTAATTCTCCCTGCAATGTAAAGCTTCTAAAGCAGCTTGTGTGTTCCTGGTACTGCTTTAAATCTGCCCTGGGTGCCAAGGTCACAGCGTTTGGCAGCCATTAAGCCATTAAGACGCTGCAGGGTGGAAACACTTGGATACACCTGCCCTCTACTTCCCTTTGTACTCACTCTCTTTGGCTTTAGATCTTTCTTCTCTCACAACTTTGTCTCCTTTTTCTCTCATTATTTACTTTTACCTGCTTAACTTTGCAGTTTTGTCAGAGTTCTGAGAATGAAACATAGAACAAAGTCATCCAGTCTGAATGAGGATTATAGAGCAGCAGAAGTACTGTACACTGTGTAATGCTGTAATGCTCAGTGTCCTTTGACATGACACTGATAGGCCAGATAGTCCCTCACAGGAAACAGCAGAGACATTCTTTCCATCACATGATTTCACAGGAACTCTCCTGAATCATCAGGACAGTTGGTAGAGCAGTAAAAAAAAATTAGAGATATAAAGATTAATGATTAGTAGTTTATCAGATACTATTCTGCATATCAGTGTCTTTTTATTTTTTTTTTGGGAATTGTACATCTTTTGCATATTGATATGTTGTTGAAAGTCAGAACAAATTTAAAGGGTTCTAATAATAAAAAAATTAAAATTACATACAGTTCTGTTTTTAAAAAACAGCTAAATTGTATTCAACATGCAACAGAATGGTAGCTATATATTAATCATTTTATGTTGTTACAGTGTTAACTGATGTTGCAGATCTATTGACATTATATCAAAGCTCAGACTGTGTGAAAAGATTTAGAGTGCTGCTAATCTGTCCAGGGTGTACCCCTGGATTGGCTCCCTGCAACCCTTAATGAGATTAGCAGTATAAATGATAGATGGAAGGGCTGTTTGAGATTCTAAATGCTTCTGAGAATTCACAGATGGTATTGTATATTATAACTGTTACTTTGGAGTCCGAGGTTTTAAATATTAAATGTGCAGTAGGCCGTAAAAAAATCCCACTGCTTACTTTATGTTTAGGTTGTCATTTTATATCTCTATTACAAAACACAGGCTTGTTTGAGGTTGTGTTAAAGCACCATCTGCAGCCTGTGAATCATTTTAACATTCGGAACGGGGCCACTACAGTTATACTGACATCGTACAAACTCAGTTGCACACTAACAAATACAGAAAGTGTATCTTTGAAGCCTCATATATGCATGATGAAAGATCATCTAGTAGCTAACACTGTTTGTTTATAGCCTTTAGAAATCCCTGATAGAATCGCTTTCAGGCTTAATTGACTCACCAAGCTTTCACAATGGCATAATGACCATGTCTAATGACGTACCTGCACACACAGAGCATGAGGCGTCAGTCTTTGTTCATTTACATACACCAGCTCCCAGGCCTCCCTGTCAGTTATTACCAATTTTTTGGGGACATTTATTATACATTTACACAAATTTTTTATGACCTTTCTTTCTTTATGATGGATGTAAAGCTTTTGGTGTTCAGCCATAGCCTGACACTTCCTGTTGGGGGACTAAGGTATGAGTAACCACTCCTAACCTCTCTCTATCCTTTCTATAGATAGTAACACAATCCTATTACAATTATCCTGAAATGTCCTAGCAGGAGCTGCACAGAGAAGGTTTGCACTACACATGCTTTGGCTACCTCACTCACCTCACACATTAGAGATTTTGAATAAATGTTGTGAGGGGTGAGATTTGCTGGCAAATGTATGACTAAAAATGAGCCAGGTACAGAAATGAGTTAGAGTCAGAAAAAAGATTGTGTCAAAGGTTCATAAGTCAACAGTGAATTTGAATATGCAGGGGTAAAGCTTAATTCACCTTTTACTCAGCAATAGGTAACCTATTCATACTAGATAAATAAGTGTTTGCTGACCTCAGTGACCAGAAATTTCTAGTGCGCCACAGTTCAAATAGTACATTAAAATAATCAACGCATTACTCCCTACAAAAACCAATGTCTTGTTGTTGCTCTTTAGCATAATTATCAGATGTTTGTGTTTTCTTGCACTGAATTGCACAGAATTTTCAGGGGGGTTTGTACATATATACAACATATATAGTCACCGCTTCCTTTGGTGTCAACTGCTGTGGCGGAAAGTGTTTCTAAATGAAATATTAACTGTGGGTGACCACTTTCTTCTGGATATTCATCTGTACAGTAATTTGTGTTCAACATGACGGCCATATTCAATTAAAGTCACATTGCTGGTGACAGAGAAGAGAAAACAGAGACAAGAAAACTTTTACTAAATGAAAATATTGTCAGTGATGTGTGAATTTAAGATCCAGTAAGCACTTCACTGGACTATAATTATTGTGTTTTGCCATTCGTCAAACAAATTATCAGGCAGATCTGTCTTAAAATCCTTGTAAAAAGCTTTGATTTGTATTTTTTTCATGGAAATATTTTTACATAAATTAAGACTTATATTGTATAATGTAAAATATAGAGATTTTTTTTTCAAGTCAAAAATAAATTTATTGTTTTAAACCAATAAAATATTGAATGTTGTGTATACTATTGTCTTAGTTTGGCTGATTTAGGCTGGTTAATTTATGTACTGACTGTTCAGGTTTTTTACACTTAAAATCTGTGTCAGCTTCAGTAGTGTAATTGTGTCTATTTTCTTCAAAAATCATTTCACATCATAGTTACTTCTGTAAACTCACAGTCATCTATAAAGAATTATACACTTAAAAACCAATTGTAATCTTCAAACTGAGCAAACCAAGAAAACGAACTACGGTTCTTCTGCAATGAACTTAATGTACCTGTTCCTATTGGAGCCATTTCGCATCATAATCAATTAAAAAATTTGTATATAAAAAATGTAGTTTGCATATTTTCCTCATGCTTGCTTGTGTTTCTTCCGGGTAATCTGGTTTCCTCCCGTTAGGTTAGGTTAATTGATGGCACTTAGGACAATTGATGGTTGTGTGTCTATGTATGTTTCTTTGTGTTGGACCTGAGATAGACTGAAGACCTGTGAATGGTCGACCCAACCTGTCGCCTGATGGCAGTTGGGATAGACTCCAGCCCCCTGTTACCCTGAACAGGATAAGCAGTTAAGATAATAAATGGATGGATGAATGTTAAAATAGCTTGATTTATTAACACTTACAAATAAAATTTCAAAATAATAAAGAAAAAAAAAAGTTAAAAATAAAGTTTCATCATCCAGCTGTAGCTAAGGCAGTCATCCACAGTGGTACGATCCCCGGTCCCGGCTATATGTTGAAGTGAACCCCTAACAGCCCATTCCCATGCCCAGCTGCGCAGTGTCGGTCCAAGGCCAGTTGAAATTGGGGGGGTTGTGTCAGGAAGGGCATCCAGCGTAAAAACTGAGCCAAATCAACATGCAGATAATGATCCACCGTGGCGACCCTAAACTCACAGGATAAGCCGAAAGGACAAAAAAATACATTTAAAAATGTATAGTGTGCTTATTTATGGTGACTTTGAGGATGATTAATTCAAAAGTTTTGTAATCACTGTAATCTTTACTCTTCCATATAAAACACAACACCAAAGATGTTCAATTCGCGATTGCACTAGTGCAAAAGTGAGATGATCATCAGTCAGTTAGTGTCAACTCTACAGCCATGCAGCTAAAGTTAACATGGCCCACCTGCTGCATGCACACACTGGATTTGATCTCAATTCTTGACAATTTGCATCTCCTCATCTGTTCATGTGAAGATATACTATTTGTAAAACTAAATATGTTAATATATATTAATAATAATATCTTAATGCCAATGCATTAACCCATAATTGTTTTTATTGTTTTGCAGGTCCTGGCCATGATCTCCATCCTGTTCATCATCATTTCCACCATCTCATTGTCTCTCAACACATTGCCAGAGCTGCAGGTCGTGGATGAATTTGGCCAGTTCAATGATAACCCCAGTCTAGCCCACGTGGAAGCTATCTGCATTGCCTGGTTCACCATGGAGTACATACTGCGTCTGCTCTCAGCACCCAACAAGTGGAACTTCATGAAAGCACCGCTGAACATCATTGATTTGCTGGCTATACTGCCTTATTATGTGACCCTATGCCTAACTGAGTCTAACAAGAATGTGATGCAGTTCCAGAATGTGCGTCGTGTGGTCCAGATCTTTCGAATTATGAGGATCCTGAGGATCCTGAAACTGGCCAGGCACTCAACAGGACTCCAGTCTTTAGGCTTCACTTTGCGAAGAAGCTACAATGAGCTGGGTCTGCTGATTCTCTTCTTAGCCATGGGCATTATGATTTTCTCTAGCTTAGTGTTCTTTGCTGAGAAAGATGAGGATGCCACCAAATTCACCAGCATCCCTGCTTCCTTTTGGTGGGCCACTATTACAATGACCACTGTTGGTTATGGTGACATCTACCCTCAAACGCTGCTGGGCAAGATTGTAGGAGGGCTCTGCTGCATAGCAGGAGTGTTAGTCATTGCTCTTCCCATCCCAATCATTGTCAACAACTTTTCAGAGTTCTACCGAGAACAGAAGAGGCAGGAGAAGGCCATCAAGAGGAGGGAAGCTCTTGAAAGAGCCAAGCGGAGTGGAAGCATTATTTCCATTAACCTAAAGGATGCTTTTGCACGTAGCATGGAACTCACAGATGTGTTGGTGGAAAAGAGGGAGGATAGTAAGTGTCCTGTGGACAACCATTTGTCACCCAGCCGCTGGAGCTACCACAAGCACTACTCCAACGTAGAGGTGGGTAGTTCAGATATTTCCAAACATTCTCATTACGAGGAAGTGGTGCAGCAGGGATCTCCTGAAAAAGTCAAGCTTTTGTCCAACACAACTGCACCTCAAAACCTCAGTGCAAAACTTCTGGAGGATGCGCTGAACAAGGCAGCAATACTTCAAGACCAGCAGGAAAAAACCATGCAGGAGCAGATGGAGATGAAAACACTGACCTCCACCAAAGCTGGGCAGAGTTCACCTGAGGTCAGCATTGCCAGGAAGTTCTCCAATGTGGCTGATGGTTCTTCAGTCGAAAGAGGGGAAATAAGCTCAATTCTCCCAAGTATTGAAGGAGGTCAAATTGGTGCTAGACACCAGCGTATCCCCCCTCCCTTAGATCTAAGTCAGATTAGCACCATAGAGATGAGCAGGGGCCCCGACAGTATGCACCCAATAAGCATCATTAAAGAGGGTTTGTATGAGTTTGTGTCCAGCCCCAAGGGAAGTGGGACTGGAGATATGGGCTTGTTGCCAAAGACCACGGAAAGCTTTGGAACGAATTATGACAGTGTCTGCAGCTCCTTGCAAGATTATGGCAACCCCCAAAACCCAAGATCCCTCAAGGTTGATTTCATTGGATCCCAAGATGACATGCTTATGGCAGTGATGACACCAGTGGCAACCCCAGTTTCTGCTGGCTCAGCCAAGCTTGCTCAACTTCTTTCCGATGACATAGTTTCCAGGTATTCTCCATCTCCTAGCTCAGCAAACAAGGATGCTAAGTCTCCTTTGGCAACCCTGCAATCTCCCTCCCTGGCCCAACAATCTGTCAGTCCTAGCAACTCCAACCAGGGAGGTGAGGGATCAGTGGCCAGGAGCTTAGAAGGTGAAGGGCAACTCACAGGCTTAAGCCACCAGGTGAGGAATCACATGGAAAGGTCTGGTGTCAGCTCAGGCAGTAATGTTAGCCCACTGTCCTCTAAAGCCAGCCCTCTCAATTGTACCCAGGATCTAATATCTATTGAAGAAGGGGAGCAAGGAGCAGGGGGAGAAAGAGCTGAACACAGTGGAGAGAAGCGTGAAAACCACATTGTTGTGGATAGAAGCCCAACGCCGCCCTGTGAAACAAACATGTAAGCCCAAAGACAGATTGGTTCACAGACAGAGAAGCCAAACGGCTGGGTTGAGTAAAAGCTCTATGGAATGAGACGTTACCCTGCTTTTACCTGCTATGAGCTTAGCACCTATGACAAAAACACTGTGGGTTGACCTGGTAACTGTTGTTGCAGTTTTTGTAGAGAGTTGCACTCATCATATCCCTCACGATTTGTAGATAGCACTGCTATCTAACAACGAAAAGACACTGTCTCATGTCAGTGTTATTGACTTGGTCTTTGTAAACCAGACTAATATCCTATTAGGCTAAACTGTGACAATGGGTTGATCTGTTAGGGCTCATACATATGAGCATAAACAAAGCCTTGTGTGAATGTAAAAAATATGACTTCTGATGTTTTTGTGTACAGATGAACAGGTATCATTTACAATTTCCCATTGCTTGTTATCTAGGTCCATTGATTTTAATGGGCTAATTATACTATGGACAGCAGAAAGTAGCAAAAAATATTATTTTTTTTATATTTGTCAAAGGTACTTTCAAAATGCTTCTTTTAAAAGACTTTAAAAAACATTGATCAGTCTTTATGGATGTTTCATTCACTCAGTCCAAATTCTTGTAATGGGACCGAGATCATATGTAAGCACATAATACAGGACAAAAAGTCTCTTCTAACACTGGACACAAATCTAATCGTGAAATGTAAAAGTGCATACGCACCTGCTGTATGCACATTGATATTTGCCTCAGTGCTGCAACAAAATGTGTTAAATTTTTTAATAAAGTTTGTCCGAAATGTTTCTATAATTAAGGTGAAAATAGAATAGAATAGAATAGAATAGAATAGAATAGAATAGAATAGAATAGAATAGAATAGAATAGGGATGTAAAGGCTGTTGTTTTCACTGTTACAACTGCTTAGGGAACAGTACTATGTGGTATACTCACAGGTGACAGGAGTAATGAGCCGATCGATTGACATTTACTCCCAGAAGAGATAGCTCACAAAGACATTGGATAAGTTTGCTGATAACTATTCATGTGTCTATCATCACACTCCACCTTTGCTCCAGCTCTGGGGCTCCTCCTTCAGTGTCATGAAATTCAACACTGAATGAGTTACAACGTGACCCAAACCAAAGAAACCAAATGTGGACCTCTTTTTGTTTCAAACATTGATGGGCCACTAGTTTATGGGTGCAATCAGGAATTTAATGTGAACATGTAGAATTTGAGTTGACAACGGCACCCAAACACCCCATTTCCTTTGGTCTCTGTGAGACTGTTGTCTTATTAAAAAAGGGTTCATTAGAACTTGGGTCTAATAATCCTGTGCTGATCAAGTGAATCTCTGAGATCTGGTAATGCAGTTTCCCTTTTTTCTCACAGTTCTTTTATCACTTTTTGTGTAATTATTACTCTCAAGGACAGTCTGTCTGAAAATGTGTGTCACTAGCCCCATTTGTGTGACTCATTCTGTCAGGACTGCACAGTCCCAAAAAAACCTTCACATTTAAAACAGCCATAAACACCATATTCTACCAACTAGTTTCCTGTAAGTACAATGCGCCCTCTACTGCAGCTGTATGGACAGTTTGTCCTTATAATAGATGGCAATTAGCAACATATTTAGTATTACATCCCCTAAAAAGTGTGTCGCTTGGATAAATGTTGGTTTGTTTGACGACTGGGTGAGTTTCTTGACTTATTGATCTTTTTTTGGTGTGGACATCAGCCCTCTTGTAGCCATGTCCCAATGATCCCAGATCTCAGCAGAATACTACACAATGACTGGGAAAATAAGTCCATGTGGCTCTAAACAAATTATCTTTTGAGGGAGGAGATGCAGGTTCACCTGGTGGCCTTCTGTCATGAAATGGCTACACTTGAAGGAGGTGACCCCTTGGATTCATGACCCCACTGCACTGTTCTAACAAGCCCATCTTCATATATGATGAGTTGAGCAAGATAAAGACAGGGTGTGTGTCTGTATGTCTTATTTTGCGCAGGTGCTGATGGGATTAAAGGTAGTGTGACAGTGCCCTCTACAGGCATTCACAGGGCACTTGAATAAAAGGACCTGATTCCTTTTTAGCACTCTGTGTAATCTCTTCATTAGACTGGCTCTGCATTGATTTGTATGCTGGAACATGCAAACACACACTTAATTGTGTAGACACAAAGTACAGAGTGAGTGTAGGGTGATGGCACTTTTAGACAATAGATGAAAACAAACGCAGAGCTTTATTCTTGTGTATATTTGCTCACTCTTTCTAGTTCAATATGTCTTTTTTGTTAACAAAACGAATTTATTGCAATTTTATAAAAAAAAAAACAAAAAAATGGAACTGTGTGTTAACATCTCAGTATATTTAAAAAATGGGTGCCTTTTCATAAATAGATAATTTATGAGAAGGTGAAAAAGTTCCTACACCAATTTTTGTTTTGTTTTTGTTCTCATTTCCTCTCTTGCTTATCTCTGCATAGTTCTTGTGTGGATATGCAAACCCTCGGGTCATCTGGTTTTGCATTATTTTACAGCTTTTGTGTTGTTATCTCACTGTAGTTTTCATGCAACACACTGTAGCTTGCATGTCTACCTTTACTGTGCCACATTGTCATTTTCTTGCAACACATTTACCTTTTTGTGGAAAGAAATGGCTTCAGACTTGAGTTGTGAGTTCAGCTTGGATCACAGCAGATTGTGCATGAACTGCAGCACTGCACTAATGGGATAGCAGCCATTCAGAAGACAATAATGAACCCCTGAGTTGTCATCGCAGTATGTGGTAACTATTAAAGTAGAAACAAGGGCCTTTGCTTTTGAAAGTGAAAGCACTACAAATCCCGGCCCACCAGGTGAGGCCCCACCCAAACACCAAGGTGGTGCTGGTCCCGATCCTGAATAAAAATGGGTAGTGGCAGGAAGGGCATCCGGCGTAAAATCTCATGCCAAATCAACATGCGGAACACATTCTGCTCTGGCAACCCCTGAAGCAAAAGCCATTCATCTAGTGAGTGTTGGACTTGCAGTGGGGTGGCCAATACTTTAGGACCACCTCTATATATAATGCTCTCCAGGATGACTCCACTACCCACTATGACCTCAATAATACAATAGTAGATTTATCACCTTTCTGACCTAATGAAGTGGACCACTGTGTCCATTTGTGAAAGGAGTACTTCATTGCCTGGTTCATTTAAACACATGCAGTAGGTCTCTGTGGTATGAGATGTGTTGGCTTTACACTGCTGTGGATTAGGGGCCATATGAAGACTGCTTTCACTCTCCTATGTACAACCTCATCCCCACACAGCCATTAGAAAAATGTCACACAACCTTCAATTGTAATTTTTTTTTTGATAATGTTCATTTTGTTTTGCCACTAAGACAAACACCCAGTTATACAAAAGACCAAAACCTGCTTCTTCATCTGTTCTGCCTGCTCACTTTCTTTTGTTGTTTCCTAATTGTTCCACTCTTTCACCTTCATTTGCTTTGTTTGATTAACAGTAGCCTGTGTGATGATTAGTAAAATTCATTATTTGTATGTCAACATAATGATAGTGAACTATTTGAGGACTTTGATTCATTTACCAATATGCAAGACAAATAAATGTGTTTATGTGACCTACTTTGGTCTTTTGTATTTGTGTGTGTTCCTAGAAAAACGTTTAAAAAAGAACATTTGACTTGGCGGCAGCATGCTGGTGGAGTGATTAGCACTGCTGCCTCACAGCCATCTGGGTTTTAATGACTTTGGGGGAATAGTGGATTCCTACAGCCTAACCTTACATATGCAAATCTGCCAAAAATGGTCATGGTGATGTCGTCTTATCTCCTCATAGGAAGGTACTGTAACATTTTTTAACACGATGTCCAAGTGATTCAAAAGCCATGGTGGAAAATGGACTTAGTACCTGAAAAAATCTTTCTTCATTCTTTCTTCTTTCTTCATCTTTATCACAATGTAGAAATAACATTGCCAGTAATGGGCAGCAAGCATTATTTCACCAAAATAAGTTTAATAACCTTGTTCAAATCCTCCCCCTATTGAAATACAATGAAGCTATAAATATTTATTATATTTATTTAAAAGTAACCCTGCCTAACACACAGTACATGAATGGAATTTTTTAAATGCTTACATACTAACTTAAATGAAATGAACAACAAACCCACATGATGCTCATTTGCTTTAAATATGACATAACTGTATATAATCCCAGTGAAAATATAACATAAACATATTTTAAACATTCCTACCTGAACCACCAACTCTTTAGTAGACCTACGGTATAAATAAAAAAATAGATTTACATTCTAAATCCACTGTATAATATGCCCATATCAAACATTTCTGTTGCTATTGTTTAAATGTCTTATAAAAAGGTAACGCTAACAAATTCATGACATAAAACGTCCGTTCCACCAAGCTGCTGATGACGTCACAGACGCTGCGTCCATGTTTTGCTCGAGTTCGCAGACAGAGCCCCTGTGTCTTCACCGGGATTCTTCACTAGACGCCGTTGTGTAGCGTTCGGTGGTTAGTGGACATTTGACGGTAGTGTTGGACAGATGAATCGCGGCTGAAACCGGACAACCGAAAGAGGAGACGAGCATCCCGCAGTAGGAGCAGCTCCGGGATCAGAACGCAGTGTTGCTGTACCGCAGAGGTAACGTCTGGCAGCAGTAGCAACATTTTGTGTCACGGTTACCTGTCATGGCCCCCACATGTACTGAACACACCACTGATAAGTAATAGTACAAGTCCATAATTAGAAATTATACTAAGGGAAAACCTCATCTTAAATGTACTGTACCTTTCCTTCTCAAATCCTTAATGCATGTTTGGTCATGGTGATGCTTCATTCTTCAGGATTATACACTCACTCCTTAACGCACAGATCCAATCAAATGGCAGCAACTCAGTGCATTTAGGTGTGTAAGCCTGACCAAGTCAATCTGCTGAAGTTCAAACCGAGCATCAGAATGTGGAAGAAAAGGGATATACGTGACTTTGGTCTTGGCGTGGTTGCAGGTAGGTACCAGATGAGAATAGTAAGACTTCAACAGTAAGTCAAGAGAGAGAGTTTCTCTCAACACACAGCACATTCAACTTTGAAGCAGATGGGCTACAGCAGCAGAAAACCATACCGATCTCCCCCCCCCCCCACTTCAATGATAAACACATGATACAATTGCAATCAATCCTGGTATTAGCAAGCAAATACACTACAATTAAACAATTTTAACTTACAAAGAAGGGCCTTAAAGAAAAAGGTTAGTTAGAGGCTCGGCTGTTAATCAGCTGTGTCTTTAACATGAATTAACCGCTCAGAGTCTTGGCTCTTTGATTTTCTATCAGTGATGTATTAAACTTTCTTCATATAAAGTTTAATATAAATTCAGTCCTGTATGGGTCAAGCAAGTACTTGAAATTGGTATTGCCAGCTCATAATGGGCTCTTAAATATGTTTGATTCAGTCCTCTCACATTAAAAAAACTTTGGAAACCAAGAAATAGGGAAATTATTTTTGTAAACTTTTTCCACAACAAACCGCAAAATTTCCCTGCCCACACATGAACAGTCTAAGAGTTAAACTTAATTTAAAGCAAAGCTGCCTTTCATTGTAGTAATATTTATTGTAATTTCTATCAAGGTAAAATTAAAATACCAGTAAGTTGTTTAGTTGTCTGTACACTGTCTGTGCACAATGTCTACCAGTAGAATAATGATGGGTATTTATTAAACATGGCTCATGTTTTAAAAAACATTTTTAAACTTAGGCTGCACTGATGGAATTAAATCATAGCTTAAATCCGATTTTTTTTCCCAACTAATTCCATGCAAATGACAAGTAGTTACTGTGTGTGTATTTATATGTGCAGAACGATGTCGCTCTCGGAGCAGCTGCAGGAGGTTCGCAGTCGAGCTGAAGTGTGTCTGTACTCGGGTGGCAGGGTGGTGGAGGTCCGGGCTGGGGTCATGGCTATGGCTAATTTGCCCTTACCGCCCTGCTCCAAATATCATCACATCGCTGCAGAAACCATGGCGATAGAAAACAGCTTTGGTAGCAACAGAAAGGAGGTGAGAGTTACAGAGAGAGAGAGAGAGAGAGAGAGAGAGAGAGTGTATGTAGAGGATTCCGACCAGGAAGCACATACAGTATACATCTGTAGACTCAGACCAAGGTAAATACGGAATGTAGGTCACTTTTGGCTAAAACTGTCAAGTTTTCAGAAATGCCAGTTTCACAAAGCTAAAGTGTCCGGATGGTATGCAGTGAGAAAGCTGTAAACCCTTTTAACATATAATAAAAGTATAATCAGAAACTACAGATAAAACAATGTGACATTCGGAGCGGAACAAACAGCTGTACATTAGTGTGAGGGTAATCGCATGTTTCGCCTTCACTTTGAACATGAAACGTAAGGCTATTTTAGTTTGTGGCTAATTCTGCCGTTCTCTCTGCTTCCTCCTCAGACCCTTGCATCTCTGCAGCGCCTGTCTACAGCACTCAACATCCTGGAAAAGTACGGCTGTAACTTGACAAATCCCAACAGGCCCAAGTACTGGAGGACTGTGAAACATAACAACCCAGTGTTCAGGGCCACTGTTGATGCTATTCAGGTAATGGAAGACGAAAGGTTTCACTGTAAAGTGCTGCAGAGATCTCTGAAGTTTAGCAAATGGAATTGAAAGCAAAAAAAAACAATATGAAATAAAACATAAGAAAACTGATTAAACATACAAACCCTAAAGGCATATTGATTATGTGTTTAATCAGTCCACAAATGACCTGTGATCTTAAATTTAGAAAATAGACTCAATAGCATAACACCTTGTGCATCCATGTGGCACTAAGCAGTGATTGTACAGGGGTTGAGGGACCAGGAAGTCCTTCCAACTATTGATAAGTTGTTAAAATGTTTAACCAGCAGCACTCTAATTACATTCACCATAAAAAAAACTATTGATATCGATCGGTCATCAATAGCCCTACACAGAATGTGTGTTTTAGTGCAGTTCTTGGTGATATTGGAATGTCTTAACTCACATTTATTTACCAGCAATAAAGTCTAAAACATTAATGGTAGTAATAAGCCAAGAGTAATACATGGAGAACAGTTTGCAGAATATTTTTGTAACTTTACTTTCACCTGTTCCCAGGTTCTTATTGCAATTATACTAAATATTTACTGTTAGATCAGTAGACATGAAATCATGGCACCAGTAAGGAGTCAAGTTTAATTTGTCAGACACGTTTTGCCTCTGTCTTTCTGCATTTTTCATCATAGCCACTCTAAAGATGCTCTCGCTCGCTCTCTTATTATTCCTCCTTGTGTTTTGTCTTTTGCACGTAGCCAATGGGAAACGCACAGATCCTAGGTTTTTGTGTTTATGTATGGAAAAATCAACAACAATGAGAGACCACAGTTATCTCAGATGATAAAATCCAGCGTTTCTAATTCAAATCTCAAATGAGTTTGAAAAACTAACATAACCAGGATTAGAACATCCAGAATTACTCATTTGATCGTGGTCATGTATGAAAAACAGAGCCCTGATCTCTGTCCTTAGCTAAACTGTCCTGAATACTGCCAAGGCCTCTCCAAAACCACTCCCAAAGCTGTACTGAAACCTTTTCCAATGCTGTGCCAGCACTGTCTTCAGTATGTTCCTTTTGCTGTTAAGCACAGCTAATATGATCTGACACTAAAGTTGTATGTGATGGACCAAGCCTTTGTTCTTTCCACACCCAGGGAGGACGAGCAGTGCTTTGTCTCTACGGTTACTCCAATCAGCAGCCAGATGGACTCAGCTTCCCTGATGATGTCACAGACCCTGATGTGGGCCGTGTTGCTGCAGTAACACTAGAAGTGATGAGCCTGAGGATGGAGCTGGAAATGCTTATAAAGGTGTGTGTGTGTGTGTGAGTGTTAGTGTGTGTGTGTTTGCATGTACGTCTGCTTGTGTGTGCGCGCTGCTAAAACTCAACCCATCTTGAAACAAATGAACTCGGCCTTGATATCGAGCAGGTGCAAATAAAATCCCCTACTTAGTAATACTGACGTCTGAGTCATTTCATGCCCCTGCTCTGTTTTATTAGATGTGGATGTGTATGAGAAGTGTAATATACTTTATGAAATTAAAAGGGTTCCTCATGATGTTAATTGTTTTGATCCCAGGAGGGTCATCCCCACCCTGAGTTCTATGAGAGAATCATCCCGACACTGAGGCACAAGGTAGAATCCACCATCACATGTATAATCTATCGCAGTTTGATTTAAAGTACTTTTTTTTTTTTTGCTCGATTAAGCAACGCTTTTTTGATTGAGTCGGTGAAAATGGCAGTAGGTGACAAATTATTATTTGGGCTTTTTTGCAAGACAAAAAAATACTTCAGGTTTTGATACGATACCATAAGGGCACAGCAGAGGTGGGCCAGCTCTTTGAGCACCCCAGGAAATAACAAGGTTAGCACTTATGAGCAAAGTCAATTTAAAAAACACATTATTGTGTTACTGGGGGCTGGTGTGGATCCCAATCTCTGATGAAGCCATGTTACTGTTGTTACCGTTACTTTAAACTGAATGAACTATTGTGAAGTTGATGACCTTTAATGTTGACTCTTCTTTCCTCTCAGGATGTGGGTCTCAACACCGACGCTGTGGTCTACCACTCTTCCTCCACTTCATGCCACTCAGACGGTCAGACCAAGTCTCTAGCCTTCCCCCTCCACCATCACTCCTCCAGGGAGATCAGCCATGGCTCCTCCCTGTCCTCCAACCACCAGGGTCTCAGGTCCATTCAGATCTTTTCCACCTCCTCACACAAACACCCAGGTGCGAAGAGAATCTGATGTTTATGCATTGACCACCAGGTGATAATCTTTTCTTTCTGATCAATGCGGACCTGGCACTTTGCCGCCACACTGGTGGGTTCACTAGAACAGAGCACTTAGTTGGTCTTATTAGCTCACACAACAGTGGAGTCTTGATGTCAGTATATATACTTCTTTTTATTTAACATTTTTATAGTTTTGACACTAGTACTCCAGACTGACACTTCCTTTTCCTGTACCCTGACGACTTCCTCTGATCTAGACGTGTCCAGTTTGTGCTATGGTGATATTTTAAGGAGCTAAATTAACTTTGTATATAAGTTTAGGTTTCAAGTCTACAAATTCTTATAATTTGTATAAAACATATTTTGAAGAATCCATCAGTGAGTTACAGTAAGTAGAATGACTTTGCAAGGCTGTACAAGTCATCAGAAGTCATTGCCTGCAGAATAAAGTTTTCTCAATAGAAAGCAATGGATCTGTATGACTCTCTTGGAACTTTTTGAAACTAAATCAGTCATGTGATCTGCTAATTATCTTGACCTGGTGTTGCAGCTCTTCTGTCCGTAAATTTAGAGTTTTACGATTACAAACAGATTGGACAGAGGACAATGGCGTTCTCTGATCACCAAAAACCACACAAGACAAGACCACTGAGTAACCACTTAATATATTTTGCTATCCTTTCCACATTTTTTTGTTAGTTTTTACTTTTTTTATGGTGTACAAATTATCTTCAGAAGAAGCACTTTTTTAGTTTGTGATACACTTGAAACACTGTACTGTATAAAAAATGGGTCATAGTACTTGTATTATAACACAATGGAAAGTGCAGATTATGTAGTGAATTGATATTAATCATAGTAGAAAATAATGTGACAGTGTTTGGTTAAGTGTATTGTTATCTCTGTTTCAGGAAACTGCACTATCTGCGGAATATTCCGTATCTCTGCCCACTGTCTCACCTGCCTCCAGGGGCTTTGCGCTGAATGTGACAGGCTGTATCACTCCAACCCTGACAGAGCCAGCCACCGTCGAACAGCTGTCTCATCATCTAAAACCAGGAGCAACCACAGGTCAGGATTAAAATGCATGTCACTCAATGTGAAGTCATTGTTAACCGCAGGATTTTCTTAAACATTTTAAGTACTTAGGTCAAAGGTCTCAGCACTATTAATGCCTGGTTAAGGAAGCAGTGCCAAACTCAGGATTCATTTTGCCCTGAACAAGCTAAATCGGTCAAATGCTGTGGATTGCAGACAGTTAGGGCGGATCAGTGACAGATTAAGACATGGCGAAAGTCAGAACTGCATGCTGGGTATAAATATCAGAAGTACTACCCCCACCAACTGTGTTGAAATGGTGTAGCTACAGTAATTAATTTGATTTTGCTGTTCACTGAAGACATTTGGGTTCTGATGGTATCTGATGGTATTTATATCTGCAAGAAGCACATCTCATTACTACATAATGTACATCTGCTGTAAATAATTGTTTACATGGGGTAAATAATTATTGCTCATTGAATGAAAAACTGTTGTTGATTTAGTGTTGGTATAATTGTAATAGTCTTTGAAAAATGAAAACTAAAATATATAGTGCTTACTACTGTAGTGTTACAGCTGTATAAGCTGATGTAAAAGTATCTTATTGAAAAGTACATTATTGATTTTTGACCTTTGGAATTTTCACTTGCTAGAATGCTGGGGAAGTAAGTTGCTTGTCTGACTCTGGTTGGATCTGTGATTGACTCTCCCTTTTGAATTATTGGAAATTGATTTATAACAAAAAGAAACACTACAAAGGTACAGATAAACAGAGGGAGCAACCAAGAAGCTAAAGCAGAAATTAAAAGTAGCCACTAAACAATCCTTACACAAGATAGCGTTTCTTGTTGCTGGGGTTAGGGTTAGTTAACCCTAACTAATTGTGAAGGGTTTCATGCACCAAGACAATGATCCCAAACTTTACAAATTACTTCATCAGAGGGAAAATTTGAAATGTTTTTGACTATAGACAAGTGCAGGGGTTAATGTCAGGCAGTAGAACAGTAAAAAACATATGGTCAGAGATTGAAGTGAATTAGCCAGCCACTCTGTATAATGAATATCCTGTCTTGCAATTTGATAGACCAGCCTTACAGTCACTTCTGTCACATTTCAGTTCTTCTACCTGGCGTTGCCTTCACTGCACAAAAGTCAACTCTGTTCAGGATGTGCTGTGTGAAGAGTGTGAGCGCCCTCGCTTGGAACCAATCAACTCCAAAGCAGATGAATCTCAGCCTGCCACCACCACGGGTCTGTGTTTGACACTTTACCGGATCAGTGAGATCTAGCTAATCACTTTTAGTTTCCTCCTTGACATATAAAATGAGATAAAAATCAAGCTAGACCATACATATGTGTTTAGGAACGCCTGAAAACCAGTGTCAGTGAACATCGTTTGCATCTGCACCTTCGCATATTAGTTAAAACTCTACTTAGCAAAGAACCATGTATGAACAAGATTCAGAGACACTGCCACCTTCTACGATGTTATAACACAATTCACTATTGTAATTATCCTTGAAAATCTTTGAAATTATTAATACAAAGTTCAAAAGCCAATATCCATGAATGTATACAGGTTTATAGCCACGTATGCTGTCATCCATACAGCCTCTTTTTAGGGAAAGACTTGCTAATGTATTCTCTTTTTATTTACATTTTCACAAAGGATTGCATTTCAGTAATGCCTACTAAACCTATAGAGCCCTTCTGGTTTAACAGGCTAAGTGGCAAACCTCTAGGGGGCTTGAACCCATTACTTTCTTATGAGGCTTTTACTCTGAAAGGGCTAAGAATAGGAAATGAACAAAAATGTGTATGTTCATGCTTCTCAGATTGGCAGTGTAAGAGCTGTACCATGGTAAATGCAGCCAGTAGTATCCTTTGTGAGGTGTGTGAGAGACCTCGCCTGGCCACAAGACCTCCAGTGACCCCATCACATCCACCCACCACACCACCCAGACCACCAGCACCAGTACTGGGCATGCCCGGTGACCCTGACAGCCAGGTTTGAATTAGCAAGATGTTCATTAAACTTGTTTTTATCGATGGTTTAGACTGAAATATGTCAACAACTGATGCTTCCTGTGTAAATGATGGAAGACGAAATCCAAAGTTTCCATCTGTGCAAAATGTAATCTATATTGTCTAAAGTTGAAGCCACATACGCAGAATTCATTCGTTTAATAATATCATTGTATTGAGTCTTAACAGGAGGCCAAATCTCTGGTCTCCTGAGATCATTTTTCCAAAGTTTTTACTTCATTTTTTCGAAGTAAAAAAGTCACATTAGCTTCAGAAACACATTTGCATACATTTTTACACAGAACAAGAACTGCAGATTATTTTCAATTTAAAGCTTTAGGACTGTGTACCTACTCACTAACACATGGACTGGACAAACCAGAGTTTTTCTAGTTTTGAACTCTTAATAAATAATTCTTTGGGCTGATTTACTGGATTGTTTCTTAATAATCGTGTTTAATATTAGTGATATTACAGTACTTCCCACAGAAATACTAGTTCACAGTAGGTTTCATGTAGCATATCTTCATGTGTCAAATACAGTTTTGCTCAAATGTCAATGTCACTTTTAATGACTACTGCAGTGTTACAATTGTTCAATCTCTACATTACAAACATTTTCAGTACTCAGTAGAGAATCCTTTTGCAGTTATGTCCCGCTGCAAACATGATGTATAGCCAGACACCCGCTTTTCGCAGTATTCCTGAGGAATGGGCTCCAGTTCATTAGTGTTCTTGGGTTTGCATGCTAAATCCCACCAGAGATTTTGTAAGGGGTTCAACCCAGATGACTTTGATGGCCAGTCTAATCTAAGACTTCTTCTGTAACCAAGAATTGGTTTGCTTTGTATAGAACTACTGGGTTACAGCTGTGCCAGGAAATATTGTGCTGTGGTGCATTGTTACAGACTGTATTTCTCAATGGAACTTTAAAGAAGGTTATGAGGACTTGAAATTGTGTAGTGGAAAGTGTTTTCTCTAACAGGCTGTTGTTAAATCCCCTCGCCCCCCACAATTCAGATAATTTGGTTATTCACCTAAATCCACTTAATTTTTTATCATTTAAGTGACTTTGGATGTGACTAAGAATTATCCTCTTTCTCTCTCTCTTTCTGTCTTTCTCTCTCTGATCAGTGGGTATGTCAGTTCTGTACCTATCTGAACTACTCTCCTGCTACAGTGTGTGAGATGTGTGACCTGGCTCGTCCAGAGCCTGCACTCATGCCTGTGAAGCTTCGCCCTCCTTCTCCTGTCAGACGGGTCCCCGCCCTACCAGTGAAACCCAAAGAGCCCCCTCATGAAGACCTAGATATCTGGAGGCAGAGGCTGATGAAGGAGGAAGGACTGAAACTGATACAACTGATTAGAGCAAGTCACCTTCCTACACCTGTCATTATCTGGAGATCTAGACTACATAGTTGTTTATATTCCAGTTTATATGTCCTTTATGTCTGTTCCAGGATGGTGAGAAGAAAGGTGTGAGTCCTGAAGAGGTGTACACGAGCATGAAAGTGGCTGGAGACAGCAGCATTGTGCCCTGCAAGTGGTTAAAGACAGAGCTTCCTTTGCTGTTAGACCAGATCAGGATGTTGGTGGCAACATCATCCCTTCAGTATATTTCTGACAAGACCACACCCGAGCACACAGTCAGTATGCTTTGCACACAGTACAAATATGTTTTATACTCTGGCTGCTGCTTTTAATGGTGTTTTCTGTTGTTGATTGATGGTCCTCCCAACACAGAACAGGTCAAGTGAAGGTCTTACTGAGGTATCTAGGAAAGAGGTGGACGGCTCAGAAACTGAAAGTGTGATCCAGCTCTCCAGAGCAGAGGCCAAGCAAGCCTGGCTGACAGCTGGAGGTGACACAGAGAGAGCTGCTAAGCAAGCTCTCAGAGACAGACTTGCCAAGGTGACAAATGCAGGGTAATATTCCACAAGTCTTTTTTTTTTTTGTCTGGAGATGCTATCACTATTTTCTTTCATCTTACACTGTCAGGTTAAGGAGCTGTGTGCTCTGGGATTTAGTGATAAGGCTCGTTGTCATGACGTTTTGAGGCAGAGTGGGGGTGAGGTGAGAGGTGCCCTGGTCTTGCTGCAGCGACCCCTCCTGGAACCCTTCCACAAGCGTATTTGGAGTGACAAGCCTGAGTCTCCTGTAGATATTCATCATCCTGACAAACAGGTGAGTCCAGACACCAGGACTCAGTCCAGTCAGTGAAAAAGTTCAATCCTCAACCATTTTAATAGGGTTGTCACCATGATCTTACACCCACATGCTCCACTACCTAAACACCTAAGCCCGACTTGAATTTATCATTTGGCTGGTTCAGAAAATAATGACGTGTACAGTACATTCATCTAAGTATGGGTGAGACTGTGTGTCGGCTGTGTAAAACACCACAGAAACATTTTTAGAAAGTCTTGCGATTGAATGGTTGTTACCATGGTTTTATAGCCACCTGCTATTAGATGATTAAAATCGATGGACAAATGGTTATGTGGTGGCATTTGTAGTTAAATAGGACAGAAGCGAGAGTGGTAGTCGGAGAAGTAATACATCTTTTTTTATGCATTGTTTTTATCTGTTTGTCCCAAAATGTCTTTCCTACATTTTGTCTTGGACTACAGAGATCGTATTGGTGGAACATATGCTAGGTTGGTATAGCTGGTAAAATGTGTAAAGGTTGTCTTACGTAGTTCCCTTTTTTCTCTTGCAGCGTACATGTCGGAGGTTACTGGCGGTGTATGATCTTCCCAGCTGGGGCCGCTGTGAGTTGGCGCTGTCACTGCTTCTGGAGCACAGTGCCCCCTATTCCCTGGAAGATGTAGTGCAGGCTGTAAAAGAGTCGCACGACAGGGAGTTTATCAAGAGAGTGCTGGCTAAAGAGTGTCCCATATGCCTTTCTGTCTTCCCCCACAGCAAGGTACTGAAACACTATGGGTACTATGGGTTAGCAGAACCACAGCCCTGTATACCTTACATCCCTTTGTCACCCTCTCTCCTGCCTCAGATGCAGTCTTTAACATCATGCCAGTGCTCAGTTTGCTGTGGTTGCTTCCAGCAGCACTTCACCATAGCTGTAAGAGACAAACACATCAGAGACATGGTGTGTCCAGTCTGTTGGGAGCCTGATATCAATGACCCTGAACACCTCAACAGCTACTTCTCCACCCTGGACATCCAGGTAGGGAACCAGATAAATGAAAGAGGTAATAAGGGAGGAAGGTAGGGTCTAACCAGCAGTGTCAGCACATCTCGTGGGCTAATGTTGGTGCCCTTGCACAGAAAAATGAGTCCTTCTGGGTTAGGTTGGGATGTTTTGTATTTTTGCAAAAAATCGGAAATTGTGGTGAAATTACATGGAGGGTTTTTGTTGCTGTCAGCCAATTCATTTGTAGGTTTGTGAAATGTACAGAGGCTTTCATTTATGACAGTCATAAATAGTGAAAATGGGTACACATTACCTAGTATTATTCTTATGCTACTAGGAAAACACAACTAGTAGCAAACCACATCACCCCAGACTTTTCATAATGCATCTTGATTACTTTCATTAGATCTTTGCTGCCTGGATAACTGTCCAGCTCCACATCTCCAACAAAGCTTACAGATAAACTTCATGACTAAGTAGCACTAGCCATGTCAAGTAAGATGAGCTTTATGGTGGGGTGGTGCATAAATGGGTTTTTGCATTTCTTAAACCACCTTCTAGAAGCAGTGTTTCTATGCTGACTTGCTGCCTTTCAGGCATTCATTTGGTTGTATTGTTGTATAATGTGCTTCAGCTACGAGAGTGTCTGGAGCCAGAAGTCTATGAACTGTTCCATAAGAAGCTGACAGAACAGGCTCTAATCAAGGATCCCAAGTTCCTCTGGTGTTGTCATGTGAGTCAAAAATCTGGTGAACAAAACGAAGTAAAAAAAAAAAATATATATATATATATATATTCTGAGTATATTTTCTGTATTGGGGAGGGTTGCGTCAGGAAAGTTATCCTGCGTAAAAACTGTGCCAAATCAACATGCAGCCTAATGATCCGCTGTGGCAACTACAAAAAAAGGGGATATATTTTCTGTGTTTAGACTTTGAGCAGTGGGATTAAATAGCTCTATCCACTTGTTTGGGTTAGAGATGTCTTATCAGATATGCAGCAGTATCAGGGCTTTTTTTGCTGGAAAAAAGCTGATCCAATTTTTTAGTAAGTTTTTATTGCATTTAAGCAGATTCAATGAGGCTCTGAGCAGTTCTGTAACACAACTGAGCTGTGGACTGTACAAGTCCGTGCATTTATCCGTGACATGGAGACGACCTAATTGCTTTGTTAATTCAAAGATCGCAACAGTAGCAAGCGAGAGACCTTCATACTGCATCTTTGCTCATCAAACACTTTCTTTTTTGTCTTTCAGTTCTCTATTATTAAATGTAGCCAATTAACTGATAGACATGTCCTCTCAAAGCTGAATGACATGTTATTCCTTTCTGCTGTTGCCTCTTCTCAGTGTTCATACGGGTTCATCTATGATGGAGACCAGCTGAAGGTCACTTGTTTTCAGTGCCGCAACAGCTTCTGTGCTCAGTGTAAAAAGCCTGTAAGTATTCTGTGTATAAAATATAATATAAATGACTTCAGGGACATCAGGATTTTCTATATTCATAATGCAAATCATAGTTACTGTGTAATGTTAATAATGTGTGGCATAAGCCAAACATTTTAGTCCCTGTTAATGAGGGAACGGACAGGCAGTTACAGTGGACAATACAGTAAGTGTGTGTCTCTATTGTCTCTGCAGTGGGAGTCTCAGCATGCAGGCCTGTCCTGTGAACAGTACCAGTCATGGAAAAGAGAGAATGATCCAGAGTATCAGAAGCAGGGTCTAGCTGGCTACCTTAGAGACAACGGCATCAGTGAGCGCACACACATTGTACAACATTAGTATCTGACCGCAGTTGTTGATGGTAATACAGACATGGCTAAAAGTCTTGGTACTTTCCACTTAAAAAAGAAATGACACTTTTCTCTGGAATTATTTAATAACCTATTTCTTTCACTCAACTGAGTGCTCCTGTCTGCACGCCTTTGTTACACACACGAAAAGTTGGAGAAGCCAAATTAGAAACCTGGTTACAGGTATACGTGGCCAATAAATCTTTGAGAGTTCCTTCTCTTGAAAGCTGATATCTTAGTTCATGCTAGTGCGAAACCTGATTTTTCTGTAATTCTAGCGTGGGATTATTGAAATCGTGTGTACCTGTTATTCTACTACTTGTGCAGGGGTTAAAAGGCCTGCGTTAGGCTTTACTGTATATATTGTACCTAAAACAGAAGGCTGTCACTTTGAGATGAGATTGTGGCCAATGAGGTCATATCTCTGGTGAAGTGACAGCTTTTCAGCAGCTTCCAGTATTTGAGTTGATTTCAGCAGTTTTGTCTGCACAGCCTGCTCTGTATTAGTGCAGTACTGATATTTAGCTGTAATCAAACAATGTATTCAATCATCCACCACTGTACTGTAACATAGCTGTGTAATCAGATTGTTTAAAGTCTACAGATGTAAGGGTCCACACAGGCCTGATCATACGAGGCCAGGGGATTGGTATTTGGTGAAATGTAAGGGTAATTTATCTAATTCGGATTCAGCCCACAGTGATCCCCACCTGTCTTTCTAGTGAGGCAGCTGGCCTTTATTTTGACCTTACTAAGGAGTTATGGGCTGAAACTTTCACAACATCTGCTTGTTAGTACATAAGAGCATCTGGTTAATGTTTTAACACTCACATCTTGCCTGTCCCCCCCCCCCCAAGCGTGTCCCAACTGTCGCTTCCAGTACGCACTGTCTAAAGGAGGCTGCATGCATTTCTGCTGCTCACAGTGCCGTTACCAGTTCTGCAGTGGCTGCAACAACCCTTTCCACACCGTAAGTCTGAAACACACTGTAGCCCTGAGCATGGTGTTTTATCAAGACTAGTAGAGACACAATTTTCTTTTTTAGAACAAATATCTGTTAAAATATTGGACTGATTAACACTGTTGACATGTAGATTATACAGAACATAAGATAAAGGAGAATAAGAAATAAGAACCTGCAATGAACCTGTTAGACTGATTCGAATCACAGCCTGGTTCTCTCTGAGAGACTTCATGGTTCATCTTTTCTGAATGGTCGATGCAGGTTTTTCCAATAGGAGACAACTTGTGAAATTTAGAAATGCACATTCAGTGAGAATGCATCCAAAGGTCACCACAGAGGTGAACATTTGTCATTGTTGTTGATCTGAGTGAGAAACAGACATCTCCTCTTCCCCTGACTTCACTTCAGACCTGTGCAGTGGATGAGTGCAGTGTAACTGGACTGCATGCCCATCATCCCAGAGACTGCCTCTTCTATCTGAGAGACTGGGAGCCTTCCAGACTGCAGGCTTTACTGCAGGTGCACACAAGCATACATGCAATGTGACTGTAAAGTGGATTTGTTTTTGAAACACATTAATGTAGGTAACCAGTGTTCTTTTTTTCTTTGTGACTCACAGAAAAGTGGAGTTGTCTTCAACACTGAGCCCCCTCCTGGAACGCAGACAGGTGGGCCAGGAACCCATGCACATGTTTAAAATTTAAAACTCAGACAGACTTCTTTTTAAAGCTGTCTGAGATTCTTAGTCATCACCTTCTTGATTATCCCAAAGCTGCTACAGGTTCTTAAAGATGTTTTATCCAGAAAGTTTTAGTTCTGACTGACTTGTTGGGTGTCCTAGGTATTTAACCTCTGTGGAGTCAGTAAGTCTCTAACATCTTCAGGGCAAATTTGGATTGTCAGTGACCCTAATGACACATACGATAGTGGGCTGGGACAACAATCCAACAATGCGGCACAAAACCAATCACCAGGAAACACTGTAGACAAACGTTTACTTGCCACAGGCAAGCGTTAATGTCAAGCCCTGTATAAGCCTAGTGTTTAAAGTAGAGAGTGTTCACCTCCTGAATCCTCAGTTACTCTCTGTCCTTCTGTCTCTTTGTCAGGACTGTGTGGAGTGATAGAGCAGAAGGATGAGGGAGGACAGCAGACAGACTCAGCCTGTGGAGCTCAGACCCAACCTGGACATGCTGGACTCTGCGAGTATGACTATTTCATAGTACTTCATCATTTGTCCCTATCTAGAACCAAGGAAGCAGGTTTAATTTAAATAAGACACATGTAGCTCTACAGCATTATGGTTCACTATGCGGAGTCACTAAAGCTACCAAAGAGTCACTTGTTCACCTATGCTGGACCCCACCTTTCAGGGACTTTTATAATACTTACCAGAGAGATCTGGCCCACAAAACTTATGAAGCGTATCTAAAAATATATTACTTCAGTCAGCTGCTCACTGGAACAGTTTTTTTTAAACACTACCTGACTAAATGTATTTAAGTCAGAGGAATGAGGACTAAGAAAGTTCTTGAATGACATTTATTAACATAATGTGCAAGACTGAAAAGTGTGAGAGGTCTTTAGTGTTTAGACTCAATTGTAAAATCATTTTGATTATTGGATGTCAGGCCATGAGTAGTTCAGGAACATCCCATGATGGAGTCTAGACACTGGTAATGGGGGTGAAGAGGTGATGTCTAAGATGTGGATGGAGGAGGAAGTTAATGGGCATTGGTGAAGAAGACACTAGCGGTGAATGTGGTGGAGGAAGACTTCATCCACCTAACAATGAAATGACACCTGACAGTAGCAGAGACAGGAACAGATTAAAGTTTGACAGCTATTAGGCGATTGGAGACTGTGGCAAAAACTGATTGCATAAAAGAAGAGCTCAATGCCTTCAGTCACTTGATTGAGTTGGACTTAAAGAGTCTTGGGTCTTCCTGATTGAACGTTTGCTATAGCTTCTTCAGCCAAATTAATAGAATCACTGACATCCGAGTTGACCAACTATGATAAAGAGTGGCACCTGTCAGTGGGTGGGATATGTTAGGCAGCAAGTGAACACTCAGTTCTTAAAGGCGATGTGCAGGAAGAATGGGCTGTGTCTAAGTATCTCAGTAACTTGGATGAGATCAAATTGCACTAAATAACTAGGTCAGAGCATCTTCAAATCAGGAGGTCGTGTGTGTTTCTGGTCTGCAGTGGTCAGAGGAAGGACAAACCGTAATCCAAAGGTCACTGATGCGTGTGGTGAGCAAAGGCAAAGCACCTGCTTTGGTCTTAGTGAAAAATGCAATGTAGGTGTAAAGCCAATTTCTGATGAAAGCCTACCTTAACACTTGATGGTAAGTAAAATAATATTATGCCGCATATCAATGGCCAAAAAAAGCCCAAAAAAGATAACACAAGACCACAATTTCCCTTCCCACAAGGACCCATCTCATTTTAATTTCTTACACCAACAGTTCATAGGTTTGTCATTAGTTCTAGCAGCATTGTGTTAACATCTGGTTGTGCTGGTTTCTAGGAAGCATTACAGGGAGTACCTGGTCAGCCTGATCAACAGCCACTCCATTGACCCGGCCCCCCTGTACAGCTCAAACGAGCTCCTGCTGGCCTGTAAGAGGTACAAGGTGGAGGACACCCGCAGGGATGGAGACGACAGCTTTGCCTGCTACAGTAGACTGCTCAAGGTCTGTGTTTGTGTGTCTGTCTGTGTATGCATGGGTTTGATAAATTGATAAATGTGTCATGCTTGTGATGGTGAGCTTTACCACGCTGCCACCTCTCTGTGCTCCATGCAGAAACTGATGGATGAAGTGCCGCTCGGTGACAAGGTGCCAAGGAAGAAATGATGAATGTCCCACTTCCTCTTTGCTGCAGTGATGATGTCACCAATTTATCTCAAAATTAAGGAGACTTAATGTCAACTGTAGGTAAAAGTTAAGTTAATGTTAATGGTGTAAATACAGGAGTGCATTAGTATCATTTCGTCAGTGACATAGTTTACAGGGCTCTAAATGAGATCTCTGCTGCCTGTCACATATGGCAACAGCTCTGAAGAGGTATTTATTGGCACGAAAGGAAAATTAATTAGGAATTTATTGCAGATATCAGACTTTGCAGCCAGTATTTTGAATGTAACATCAGAAAATAGGTTTGTCAGTCAAATAAAGTGTACACCTGCACACATGCCCTTCGAAGAACTGAAGCTGCATTGATCTGAACAGAACAGTATAGAAATCTTTAAGATTCTGTACCAGTGTACCATAATCTAAACACTGCTTCTATTACTAAAAGTATTTTTTTCTATGATTTGAAATCCATGAGACAAAGTGTAGCATTGGAAGAAAGGCTCAATTCAAAAAGTCAAAAAGTCAAAAACACCAGGGGTGCTCAGACTTTGGCATACAGCTGTACATTGTATATTTGTATCTGTGATGCAGCGCACACAGGGGGGCTGGATTCCATGTATTTCTAATGTCATTACATTGGAAAGCATGGGGAGTCTACTGGTATATGAGCTTGCATGTGTGGGCATGTCGCTCTCTATTACATGTCAGTGTAATCTCCCTGGTTCGGACCCTATACTGTAGACATGGCCGGATTTTGTTTTATCTGATTTGCAGCTTTTAGTCTGATCCTCAGAACTTAACTCAATCTGCAATATGCTAGCATTGCAGTAGAGGTTACCATGGTGATCTGCCCTGGTTAAAAGTGAGCCAAAATCGGAGGTAAGATTGAACATTGCCACTTATCACGCTCTATGATCCAAGCTGCAGGTGCTGGGTTACAGTATCATACTGTAAAATTCCGTGCTTACTAGACCATTCGCATTTTCATTGCCTGTAAAATAAATACTGCAATTGAGCATGTTTTATACTTGACATGTGAGTTTTGCATCACTTTACACACATTAACATAATTGACTAATGGATTTTGTCTTGCATTGAGTGCTGCAGATAAAGTCTCCAACTAACAAGGCGAACTTGCTTAATCAAACTAATTTGTTAATGTGAAGTGTCATTATTAACGCAGGAGATTAGCCAATTTGATGAGTGTGAACCTGAGTGGAAAGTGCTGATGGTGTAAAAACTAAATGCAATTTTTACAGCTGCTCGGTTTGGATGGTTGTTTTAAATAAAATGATTGATGGAACTGACAAGTGTAAACCCAACTCTGAGTGAATGATGTCTTCTGTAGTATGATAAAATAAATGTTAATAATTAGTAATTAGTTAATAATAATCAGACATGTCATTAATGAGGTCATGAATTGCTGCGCCGAGGATAAATATCACTAAACTGTATGAAAAAAGTTCTGTCAAACTCTGCACATATAGCGGAAACAGGAAGACATACAAAGGATAAATGAACCCCGTCAACAGTGCAATTACATTTTTATGGCAGCGCTGTTTGATTTTATTGTATTTTAGTGCCCGGGTGCCACTGTTATTATGTCTGTTATTCTGTCTGTCTGTTTGTTTCTCTGGACATGGCCAAATAAAACTCATCTGCTGCAGGTTGTGTGTGATCCCAGTACATTTAATATGACCAGCACAGACAGGTTAACAGACAGTGTTTCCCGACTAAAAGCATTTTCATGTCAAAGTTGAAAAAATCTCCAAAGTAATCTAAAGGATTAAAATATGAGATTGAGATGAATTATGTTAAAAGGGGTAAAAACTCATGCAAATAATTTTCTTGCAATCCTTGCTGATGCAGACAGTTTCAAAATTAACACAGGTAAATTCAACACAAAACAAGACAAAAGGTGAAAACTCCCAAGCTACAGTGATACTTTGTAGTCACTGTAGGTTTAGGACACACCATAATGGAATTATTTTGGCTGTTGCATAAAACTCAAAAAATTAAATTGTACAAAAAACTTTAAAGGGTATGAGTGATGTTGGGTGCAATGTTACTAATACCATAATTTTTCATATTAGTAGGATGAGAACATACAGTAGTATAATTTATTTTTATAATAATGTTTTTAGTTCATTGCTTGCTTTTATCTGTGGCATGGTTGCTTCAGACAGATCCTTTCACTTTTTGCACATTTTACTGTCTTGTAAATTTATTGCTTATATGAAATGGAAAAGCATTTCCTTCATTGCAGCCTCGTGTCACTTGTTAGTGTGACATCATATGCCAGTCCTATATGACTCATGCTTTATTTATGTTTCATTGCTTCGGGTCCTGCCACAATCACAAGCTCATATTCGTGATTAGTGATGAATCTTAGTTATTCTGTTGTCTCTGGTTCAAGCTGCAGCAAAAAGACACATTATACAGAAATATTCAATAAAGATATTCTGTAATTTTAAATGTGGGCAGTGATATAAACTTTAAAGATGTTTTTTTTCTTAGGTGTTTAGGGTCTTTCGCCCACTTCATTACCTGCTTCTTCTGAGATTCAGCGGGTGGACAGTCACGCTGACATTATCCTGGAAGGCCCCTTGCTAAACCTGGAACTTCATTTACCCCTCTACAATGGCAAACAGCCAGAGAGGCAGCTATGCCTTGAATCATGACTCTCTGTCCACATGATGTTTTTACACCATACATAGTGCTGTGTGTTCTTCCTGAACAGTTCGACCACAGTAATTTGATGCTGGAACAGCAACTGGACTGATAAATTCTTTGACATTAATTTGACTAAAATTGAAAAAGGTTTACAAAGAATCTCTAACCGACTGATTTAGCTCTGGTTTCACTGATTTGACTCCTTGACCCTGATCTGCATTCATGGATAATGGAGTTACCCAGATTAGAATATTTATGGTTTAACACAGGTAATAATTATTTGGTTCTTCATATTGGGATTTTAATCTGTATTTAAATATTATCTTTAGTTGTTGTCATAGCAACAAATCTTGAACCTGCAAAACAGCATGGTTATTTTCTGGGAGCTGGATCATAATCCAGAAATTTTAGGATGAATATTATTTACTTTCAGATACAAATGCAGCACCCAATAATGATCATCATGATTTAATTACACATACCCATACACAAACATATCTAAAACTGAATAATAATTTTCACAATAACTGAGCGAAAATAGATAAATTCAAATATAAGATTATAAAATGTGAAATCAATGGAAAGTTTTTGTTAATGTCATTTATGAAAAATAAGTGAAAGTGGAAGTTCTTGTGTAATTATGTGAGGGGAAAAAGCAGGGTTTACATATTTTTATTAAGAAAGAAAGGTTTTTGTAGCATTTTGGGGCCAAGGCGATTTCTACCTGAGACCAGTTCTCCTGCTTTGGAAAAAGGTACAGGTGAGGTGGGAGTACATCAGTTTTTTAAAGCAAGATTATTATGATGATGATGATGATGACGAAACAAAAACGTATACAAGCAGCACTTAAACAAAATCTTCTCTCCTCCTCTCAGCACAAATACAGTCAAAAGTAGCGCTTCCCGATACAAACAATTTGCCGCGTCACGATGTAGCAGCTGTATCAGTCACGTGATTTGTCTTAACGCGATACATCCATCGATACAGGTTTTCGCTCTTTGTTCGTGATACACGCTTCAGTATTGTTTGACCCATCACTGACTCGGGACTATTCTTCACCTTATCTCTTGGTGTGATCTTTCTGTCCTGGTGAGCATGAATTAATCATGTTCTACTTCCCCTTGTATGTGTCCTTTTTTACACCACATGTAGTGCTGCAAAAGGGAATTTCGTAAATCATGACATTCTCTTTGTAGAAAATGCTCATTTTCTATTTTATACCAGCAACTTGTTTAGAAAGATTTAGGACAGAAGCAAGAACAAACTGGAAAAGGGTTTAATGATTAAAAATACATCTGGTAGAACATCTCACATGTTAAATGTTAACAGGTCAGCACCACGATTGGGGATATAAACAACTTCACAGAGAAGGTGAATGAGGTTTCTAACTCTTTAAAAGACTACGGTAGCACTGCATTACAAATGTACAACACTCTGGAGTGAATTTGTTGCATGGAACACCTCTGAAATGTATTTTCAGGGAACACAGCTTGTCTCTGTATCCACAATGTCAGTTAAAACTGTACCACGCAAAGAAATAACCACATATAAACAAGATCCAGAAACACTGCTGACTTCTCTGAGCCTAAGCTCATTTGAAATGGACAAAGTGAAGTGGAAAACCTTGCTGTGATCAGAAGAGTTAAACTGTGAATTTCCTATTCACAGTCACGGATGCTACATCCTTTATGCTAAAGAGGACAGGGACTGACTGACTTGCAGTGTCCAGTTTAAAGGCCAACATCTGTGATGGTGTGGGTGAGCATTATTGAATCTGTGAAGGCTCCATTATAATGATGAATAGTACAGGTTGTGGAACAGGTTGTAAAACTACATGTGTTTTATCCAGACAATTTAATTCCGATAATTTTAAAAGATTGTGAAATGATCGCACTTTTTATTATAGACAACGTCCCAGCTTTTTGAGAAAATGTGTTTGTAGTTTTCTAGTAAAAGGTTAATAGAAGGAATAACCGTCCGGACAGTGGAGCTTCTGTTCCACTTTGAGCTGTTGTGTAAACACTTTAGGGCTCTGCAGTGCTTTACAATGTTATTTTAGATGTGTGTTCTTGGGTTCTTCCAGCTCCTGGGGAAGGTTTTTTGGCGAGATGCAGCTTTCTGTAGGACAAACTACAAGTTATAGTACACAGTAAAAACGATGTGGTAAATGCTCTTTGTGTTTGAGAACAGCTCAAACTGCTGCTGAAGCTGTTGAGATCTGTCCATGGTGCTGAAATCCTGAAATCCAGTCTGGACTGTGTATGACTGCTGCACAACTGTGCTCCCTGTTTCAGGGTCCATGCTCACATGTAGACTGACAAGATTCTTTGCCCTCAATCTGGGATTTGAACAAGAGTAGTCTTTACTTTGTGCTCACACAGTCTGCACAGACTGGGAGAGAGGCAGTCACACAGAGAGGGAGAGAGGCAGCCGGAGAGAGAGGGAGGATGATGTCATAGGTTTTAGTCGGTGCCATGGAAGAAGCAGATGGCTGCAGCCTTCCTCCTTTTCCTTCGCACCCTTTTCCATCTCCTTCCCAAACAGCAGCCTCAGCATCAGGACTCTTGGAGTGCAAAGAGTGACGAACCGCAGAAGCAGGGCCGGTTCGAGTAGGCTGGAGGAAACAACGCGGAAAAGCCCTCCTGTGGGCTGGATGTGAGAGGAGCATCAGTCGAGGTCCAATGCAGACGCGATATGAGCCAGTACATGGCAGCAAGCACGGCTCCACGTCCACTCTTCCTTTTTGTCTTTATTCTGTATTATGTCCAGGCGGCAGCGTAGAGGAACTAGTCCTGCCCAGAAAGGAGGAGGAGTAGGAGAGACACGCAGGGTGTCGGCGGAGAAAGGCAGGGGTAAAGAAGGAGGGGAGGGATAGAGAGAAATAATAGAGTAATATTACAACCTTCTAATAATGGCGGCGAAATCGGACGGGGTCCTGAAGATGAAGAAGAGTGACGTGGCCTTCACCCCCCTGCAGAACTCTGAGCACTCCGGCTCGGTGCAGGGGCTCCACCCGGGCGGCCAACCCGACTCTGCGGGCACCGGGGACGGGGACTTCGCCAACGGGGAGTCGCGGTGCTGCGGTGGGGGAGGCTCCAACTCGACGTGCCTTCCCCTGAGCAGGGAGCAGCAGAAATACACGGTGTGGGACTGCCTGTGGATCGTAGCCGCAGTGGCTGTGTATCTGGCCGATGTGGGCACCGATGTGTGGCTTTCGGTCGACTACTACCTCCGCCGCGACTACTGGTGGTTCGGCCTGACGCTCTTCTTCGTGGTGCTCGGCTCCTTTTCGGTCCAGCTCTTTAGTTTCAGATGGTTCGTCCACGACTTCAGCACCGAGGAGGGCGCGGAATCCACTGCCGATTGCTCCCACATGGACGGGAACAAGCTTCTGAGCGGTTCGACCTCGCACGGCGACGTAACCGCTCAACACCACCCGGCCACGCCGCAGAGACAGGCGTCGACCGCCAGCAAGAACACTACTACCAACAGCACCGCCAGCACCGCGCTGGGCAGGAGGAGCAGGAAACGCTCGGCCTACTACTCCTTCTGCGTCTGGTTCGGCCAGTCCGTCATCCACATCCTCCAGCTGGGCCAGATATGGAGGTAGGATGGGGGCTGTGATGGAGGCCTTGATAGATCACAACGATGGTGTGTGCGTGCGTTCGTTGATGTGTGTGTTTGTGTGTGTGGAATCTGGGAATGAATGAGCAGAGGGCTGCTCTGACACTACTGGGTACTTTTGGCACCATGACAGCTTCTGGGCAGATTCTGATGCCAGCTCCTACAGCATGGCCACCACCTGCCATCTTTAGCATGTTCCCCTCCATAGTGGCTTGTAGGTCACTTCTCTTCTAAAAACAGCCCTTACCTCAGGGCCATGAATGATGACACCAGCTGAACGGGAACAACACATAGAAGTATCCCGGCCTGTCAGTCACACCTGTGGTTGAACAGTGTAGGCTGCACTTACTGTGGATAGTTCTCTTTTTAAAGCCATGCAGCTTCTAGATGGAGTTCTAGATGCAGACTAGTGATTGAAGAACAAATAACAAAACCTGCAGCCAAACTACCTCACCTGGAGCGTAGCCCACATGCTGTTCGCCCACCAGTGATGGAAGCAATATTACGTTTCCTTACTCCTGTACGAGTGAAGGATTTATAGGCAACCCGTACTCAAAATGTCCCAGTCCTAACTGATGGTTGTGTACATTATTGTATCAAATCTAATACTAGCTTAAATGTGGAAGTAGCACATTACATCTTTATCTGCTTTATCAAAGTATCTTAAAGCTAATGGAGTAGAAATAGGTGCAACAAAAAATGTATTTATTATTAACAGGTAATTTCCTAATTAACGTGAAAAAATATTGAAAGTCACAATTTAAGGCTCTTGTTTTGTCCAACCGACAGCATCCAATCGAAACATATTTAGTGAGAAAAGACATATTTGCCTAGTTTGGTCAGACTAACTAACCAGTAGCCTTCTGGATTTACCATCTGATTGTTTTTCCCAGCATTGTTTTGAAAAGTTTCAAACGCACATGATGAAACCGAAGCTCACTTCCCAGAATGACACATTTTGTTTGCAAAATGTTCTCACACTAACAAAACATGAAAACTATGCAACAGAAGCATTTTTTTTCCTTCAAACAACGGGTCAAACATGTACACTTTTTAAATCAGTCGCTTGTGCTGTAAAATACTGTAAAAAACAGACTTCCTAAGAAGGTTCTCTTCTTTCCTGTGTGCAGGTCTTTCTGCATCTAACCGTTGTTGGCATGCAGGACGTACAGTCAGCACCAGACTCGACCAAACCAGACACTCAGTACATCATTTCTACTGTACTCTAAAAAAATGAAATTTCAGCTAAAATCCGATTTCTTTGGGTTCTCTGTACCGCATCACATTTCACTCCTTTTCCTTTTTTCTTTTATAGATGGATAAGGACTGCTCAGTGATTGGAGAATGAGTTTGTGTAGGGGTTTGGGCACATTTACATTAGGGATTCATCATTTTACAAGCAATTTTTTATCAGCTTGGAACAAGTGTTTTCCTTTAGCTTGACAGAATTATCAGAACGAGGAGATTTCTGCTGTGCTAAGAAGGTGATGATGACGATCCAATGGATCCCAGTTTCAAGTGGATCTTAGCTTTTGGGAAAAACTGTAATAAGTTAACTTTTATCAAAGAATGTGACTGAAAGCTAAAGGGAGAGATGTTAATTTACACTACATTTTTTACTGTTGAGTGGAAATAGAGATTTTATACCAACTGAAGTACTATAACTAGACTGTGAGTAGAAATGATGGTTTTCTAGAGCAGAAAGGGGGCTCCAGTATACAACAAGCCAATGCAGTTACTGACTATTATCCAGCATGGTAAAATAATTCCACACCTGATTTTCAGCAACGCTGAGAGCAGCACACAGCAGTGGATGACTGAAACTCTCACATCCTCTATAATCTAAGCACATAACCTCAGGGTCCTCAATTGTAGCTGGAGTTCCGGTTGCAGCTATGATATTACTGACTGCTTGACCTGTGCTGGACTGCATGTATGCATACAGTATGCATAGTATTATAAAGAACCTTCACTCTTTACCTTGTGACATTTATAGCACAGTGAGAAAATACAGTATATGTACTGTAGCAAAACTGTTCTCTGCCGGTCTTTGCCGTTCATTCAAGTGGGGATATGTGGGACAGTAGCGTTCAAGTTAGAACCACGTAACTATTCTTTACACGCAATTTAATCTGAATATAATTTAGTTCACATTTGAACATTTACTCACCTTAATACCTAAATTCTTTCTCTCAAAAACAAAACTGCACATTTTCTTCAAAAGAACAATACAGATAAGCCAATCTTATCGCTGTTCCTCAGGCAATCAATGGGCAGTGAAATTTAACCTTTGACCATTTAATAGAAACTAGATGGGAAGGTCAAAGGTTAAATGTCAGATACAAGTACTAATTTGGTTCCACTTTTCAGTGAACAGTATTTTATCTCCATGTGTGAGCCTGAGGTGGAATGTGCAGGTGGAGATTACAGACTGACATTTGGAATGGTCAGAATCTGTAAATGTCAGAGACAGTTTACTACAGAAGTATTAGTTTGTTTTAAGAATTTCATAGCTTAGACCCCCTTGTTATGATGGAAAACAAAAATGTGAAAGGGAAGTCGCTTTTCCAAGGTGAAGAACATTGTTTGAATAAACGGGTTATGTGTAATATTTGTCTCAGTAACCCCATATTGTTCCTCCAGAGTAAGACTGTCTGTTAATGTTTGGTACAAATTAAATAGTGACCCTACATTCTGGTTACTTAATAAAACAAGTGAATAGTTTGGCATTTCTCTGAAACAATCGGTCAGTTACAAAACTGTTCACCAAAGTTTGTTAAACAACTAATCCTTTAAATCAACTCAACCTGGCTGCAGTTTCTACAGGCTTGGGTTTGTTTGCTTCATTAACTGACTCTATTTTGGCTTTATGGCGACATATTTGAAGATGTAATGGGCATTTCTTACTGTTATCGGACATCTGTCAGACAGATTAGTTAAAAAATGAATTGACAGATTGTAAATAACTGTGGCTCATTTCAGTTATAATCATTTATAATCAGTTGCACTACAGTGAAGGAGAGACATCGTTCATCTGAATGATAAGAAAAAGGTCCATTGTTGTGGGATTTTAATGGGCCTAAAGCAAATGTTTTTATTGCTCTATCTCTTCCTCATGTTTTCACTCTCAGAGTGAGGTCTCTCAGACTTCTCACAGATGAGACCAAATTTGACATCATAAAGAAATACAACAAATACCCTTTGTGCATTTGTCTTGTCATTGTGATAAACTGACTCTTTAGTTTTAAACTCTTTGGCTGCTCACTGGGAAACTCCATGTTGTCTCCAGTTTACTGTATATCCTTTGTGAGCTGGATGTAAAATTTTTGACAATATACCGTGGTAATTTCTCCCCATGATAACAGGTTATCATATTGCCAAGAGTTGCTAATCGACAATAGTTAGTGATGTGTTTGCATGTGGGCATCTCACATGTTGTTCTCTCTAGTTTCATAGCTTAACACAACGGTCTGTCACAGCTTAACAGTGCAGTGTGACAGAGTGTAGTTGTTTTAATAGCTGTAGTATATGCAGCATGTTGTATTGCCTTTATTTTGTAGTGCTATTTCATAAATAATCATTGCAGCAGGGAAAACCGGCAGGATTGAAGACTTCCAGCACAAAAGTAACAGTAGTTATATAATTTAAGTAGCATAAGTGCATCATTAAATTATTTTCAGGCTTAACGAAGGAGTGGCCTCAGTAAGAAAAACAGTGTGAGCCACTAAGTGAGTAGCTGAGTGTGTCTGAACATTTATTCACTTAGTTCTGGTGAAGAAAATGTAGGCTCTTTTTTTTCACCGTGGTGTAGTGAATGTCTGCAGAATGTAAGAAATAACACATTCAAACCAGCAGGTCTCAGAGTGCTGACTTTGCATTTTAGTCGCACTAAACAGTACTAGCCACTTTCAGTCTGAACAACAGTCCTTGAAGTTGAAGACACAGTTTTATTTCTAAATCTCAAACAAGCAATTGAGAAAACTATTAATATAGTATGACACTGTGAGAGATGTGTCAGGGGGGACCCCAGCTCTCCCCTAATGATGGTTGGGTTCAGCTCCAGCCTACTTGCTTCCCTAACTTAAAGATAGTGGATTATTTTCACTGGTTTAAAACCTAAAATAACAAAATGCACAATATTAGGTCTTTATAAAACCAGTAAAACCGATGTGACAAACCAGTCATAAAAGCATTACATACGGTACATCAGGATTCAATTTTCTAAGAACAAAGAAAGAACAGAGGGAAAATTGGAGAGAAAAATAGTTGAAAACGATATTGGCTTTAAAAAGAGTTGTTCATGATCTTTAAATAAACCAGTCAAACCATTTCTTTTTACCTTTGCCACGATCTGTATCTGAGAGGACACATCACGAACCTCAGTTTTTGCAGCCCAAGCCTCTTTCTCACTTTCAGTGATGAAATTCTTTTGCTTTATTTGTTTCAGGAGCTCTGCTTCTCTCTTGCAACTTGCAACCACAGCTCCCACAACTCTCTGATGTTATACAGCATGCCAACTTTGAGTACTGTTGTCATCACAGCAGCTTGTTTGACCCGCAGTACTTCTTACTATTGAATGCTGTACATGGTAAACAACAAGTACAGTGTTTGGATGAGTACATTAAATGAGACAGGCGTTACAAATTGTCATGGGAACTTAAACACAGGAGCACAGAAATACATTTTCAAAGTGGGCCACAGTAGAGTTAATTATAGTAGTAGTTATTAATTTAGTCTTTATAGCCTTTTTAACAGCAGCTTATCCAGGACCTCTTCTGGAGTCACTGGGACATCTCTGTGCTCAGAAAGCAGAGTCAGTCCATGTAAACAACTGTGATACATTGTCCCCTGTCCATTTAAAACACATTTACACAGAGCCAACTCTGACCTTGTTGGCCCATGTGCTTGCAGTAAATATTGCAGTGATGAGACAAAACTGCTCGATTAAAACACCACAAACAAACAGAGGAAACAATGTTTTCATGGTTTTTTAAAACAAACCAGACTTTGAAACACAGTTTATATAATTCCAATTTGGTTGAGGTCAGGACTCTAGGTCAGGAAACTCAATCAATCTCAAGCTTTGTCTTATCAGACTAACTAGTTTCCTCCAGGAAGACCTGCTTAGAAGGTTAAAGTTATGATTAATTTAAGTTTAGGGGGTTGTTGACAATGAGAGTCCTCACAGGTACATAAAGGCAATCGTGTGTGTGTGTGTCTGCCTGTTGTATTATTTACAGTTTCCGTGCAGAGCGGCAGAGGGACAGTAAAACAATAAATGGGGTGGAGAGTATCCGTCTCATACAAGCAGCTAGAATGTCACCCTGTAAGGCAGATCACGCTCTGTGAAGAAGCTGGATGACTGTGTGCAGTGGTGGAAAGAAGGTTTCTCACGTATCAGTACTTTAGTGAAGCAAATTTAATTGTGGCTGCTTTGACTTTTACTACACTGCATCTAAGAGAAAATATCTACTCTTTACTCCACTACATTTCTAATCAAATTTGCATAGCGAGTTTCAATCACATTACTTTACAGGTTTGTTGTACTTTACAAAAAAGTTGTAACAGTGTTTTATTCTTGAAACTAGAAAAAGCATTGTTTGCTTTTGCTGAAAGCTGAATTGAAGGTGATGTATTTAAAAATAGCTGAAATGTTTCCTATAAAAGAATTAAACAAATTTGAATTTCTAAGAAATAGTACCATAAAAATCCTGGAAACTGTAGGAATGTAATAGCTGAGTGCAAAGTTTAAGTCAAACCATGAACAAAACCAGATTTTTTAAACTACTATGACCATTTCATGTTAAAGTTGAAATCTCATTAGGTTAAAGTATACAGAACCATTTACATCTCAATGTGTAGAAAGTTGAAGAGATTTTAACAATCATCGTACCTGGACCCAGGTCGACTAAAACCACAAACTCATTTTACCATTTAAATGCTAAAAATTTTGAAAAAAAGATCAAATTTATTTTGAAAGTGTGTTTCCTCTGTGTGTGTGTGTGTGTGTCTCAACTGTGTATCATGTGGGAGAAAAACAGCTTGTTTGGACATAGGTCTGAGGCTGATCATATGACCTGATTCAGCTGTGATTGTTACCATGGCAATGACAGCTTTCAATCTGCTGAGTCACTCACATATGCTGAAGACAGGTTATGAACTGCTCAGACTTTGCCTCGCAAAATGGAAAAAATGGGAAAAAGTATTAGCCCTATTAACACATTTAAAAAACTGTGAGGGGCAGAAGGCTTCACGAACACAGCGATATGCTTTATGTGAAGATACTCCCAAAAATGAAGGCAGGGCGACGATTTTAAAACAGTCCGTTTCTGGACCTCCGTTATAATGGAGTCCAATGAGGTTTCAGACAGCACTCTCTCCACTTCTGGCCAAATACTGAAAGAACCCTGTAACTATTACAGTTACATTTCCTGAAAGAACACAAAAATACCAACGCTTTAATGTATATTTAGTTAAGGAAAGATGAAAGCTGACTGAAGAAAATAAAATAGAAATAAACGTTGATAAAAGAGAAGTTTGGTTGCATGTGATGTCTGCAATACACACTAATGGAGAAGATAAAAAATCACCAAAAAGTATCTCAAAGTAAAACTGCGACTTATAAGTGAGGTACAAGGCAGAAAACATCAAAGCAAAGTCCAATGAGAAAAGTGTTTTCATTTCAATCATGCAAGTGCGAGAAAGAGCAGAAAGGACTTTTTTTTTTATAGATTTAAAAAAAGTTTGTTTTTTTGATTATTGGGAGAGAGTCTGCTGAGTGTCCAGAGTTTGGTACCTCGTTCCGCCATCGTGGGATGATTGCGCTGAAAAGTTTTGCTTGGTGTCTTCTGTGCGGTGCTGGGACCACCTGACGTGATTCGATGGCAGACCGCAGTGGACGGGAAGGATTGTAGACCTGAATGAGTGAGTTGATGTAAGCAGGAGCTGTTGAGTTAACCACCCTGTAGGCAAAGACAGAGCTTTGACCCTGAAGCGGGCAGCTACAGGAAGCCAGTGTAGAGATCTAAAGAGTGGTGGGACATGAGTCCTTTTTGGCTGATTAAAAATGAGGCGTGCTGCCAGAGTTTGGATCATCTGCAAGGGTTTGATTGTGGATACTGGTAACCCCATTAAAGAAGCGTTGCAGTAATCAAGACAAGATATGACCAGCACCTGTACAGTGAGTTGGGTTGTATATTCTGTGAGGTGGGTTCTGATCTTCCTGATGTTGTAGAGGGAAAACCTGCATGCCGTAGAGACTGAGGAGAACTTAAAGTTCAACTGGTCGTCGATGATGACCCCAAGATTTCTGAACGACTTCGTGGGAACAATCACTGTAGATCCAATATTGATGCTGATGATGTGTTGTGTTGAAGATCTGTCTGGGAATACAATAAGTAAGAAGTTGACATTAATAAAAAAAAAGCATTTAAAGACAAGTTAATATTACAAAGGTATAGTTCACCACAAACTATTTTTAGCATTTGAATCCTAAAAATAACAAGAAAATAAATAACAGACCAACCCAACCCAGTGCTCTAACTGAGTGAAAACAACCCAAATACTTTTAAGCACATAGGTTACCAGACCAGTTTCATGCTCAGCACATAAACAAATGGCCCTGTGTAGAAACTTTTTGTCATCCATGATCAAATAACTGTGCAGATCTTCTAAATAATCAATTTCTAATTTTTTTCCTTAATTTGCTGTGTCTAACTGTACTGTGTGTATATATAGGTCTGTACTGGCAGGGACTGTGCAGTGTACATGAAACGTAGAATTACCACGGTAATACAGTTATGGTGATATGTGACTAAATGACCTGACTTTTGTTCTCAGCGGATATAAATAAAGCAGTCAGTAGTGGGACACCTTCAGTTACAGTGTGAGTGGGTGCTGATTGGCAGGTTAACAAGTCTGATCAGTATTTGTAGACTCGAAAGAACAGCATCAACACACACTCACACACACATACAGTGAGAGATGTGTTAGGTCCATCTGACCGTGAACAAGCTGCAGCTGTAATGCCCTCAGTCCAGATTTAATTTTCAAATTCCAATTGACAACAGAACTTCATTTCACGGCCCATTAACCTGCTGCTAAATGGCTGCCACGTCTTGGTGATATTTCTGAGATAATGGAAGAGAGAGGATGGGAGCCAGGGTGGGAGAAACTCAACAAATGTAGGCCACAGAAAACCGAAAAGTAAAAATGAATTCACTTCATTAAATGAGCTCTTGCCTCAGGTATGTAGAGGTGCAGTTGGAGTTTTATTGCCAGAAGCAGTGTGTGTGTGTGTGTGTGTGTGTGTGTGTGTGTGTGTGTGTGTGTGCGTGCTATCCATGTTGCAATCCAGCCTTTTCTGATGAAACTGCATGGTGAAACTAATGTTTCCTCTATATGCAGTAGCTGAGGGCCTATTTTTGTGCGTCCATAAGTAAAGTTGATGTTTTCCTGGCCTTGAAATGTACTTTTCCCACTATATGTTTACCTGCGAGTGTTCTACTGACACCAGTTTAGTAGGACAACAAACAAATTCAGGGTATGCCCCTCCTGCAAGCCAGGATCGGAGACATTTGGAAGCCCTAGGTGTTACCTTAAAATAGGCGAGATAAGGTTAACTAAAGCAGCAGCTTAAAAATGTTGGTTTAACTTCTCCCCTCGCTGCAGTCATTCAGAAACTTGCTGCCTAAAAGGTACAGGCCTCGGTTTGAGGGTCTGTGTTCTGATGCTGTTCGGTGTACAGTGTGAGAAGAAAGAGGTGCACTGATTTATATGCGTTTCGCACCCACTGAGCTGGATGTAAAGTATATTCAAAGTGAGACCCTGCTGAAGGCTTTAAATGCCTGCCGATAGAATGAAGCTCTTTCGGCTTCTAATGACAACTACCAAAATCAAAAAGTGCCCCCCTGTATATTAGACGGTTTTGCTGAAAGCGTCCCATGTAGGACTTATCGATTAAACTTGTACGTCTGTGTGTCCACTGGCTGGCCTGTCCTTGCATACACACAGTATGCATTAACTATAAGAGCAGCATGTTTTATCCTGCTCGGTTGACACCCGAGCATTATGTTTTAACTCCCCTATTCCAGATATTTCCATACCATCTACCTGGGCGTCCGGAGTCGCCAAAGCGCTGAGACAGAGCGCTGGCGTTACTACTGGAGGATGGTCTATGAGTTTGCTGATGTGAGCATGCTGCATCTACTAGCCACCTTTCTGGAGAGTGCCCCACAGCTGGTGCTGCAGCTCTGCATCATCATACAGACCCACAAGCTCCAAGCTGTGCAAGGTAACACACACACACACACCCATGTACAGCTGTCTTTGTGAAGACAGTCACTGACGTATTGCGTTCCCTAACCCTTTAACCACATACAGCATCACTACTAAATGCCTAACCCCCAGCCTCACTCTAGGTTATTCTTAGACTTGGATTTAGGGTTAAGATTAGCTGTATGTAGGGTTTTACATTAACCAAATGATAACCTTTAAAGAACCATATTAAAGTGTTTCAGAAGGTGGGCTCCAGCCAAATGTCCTAATTTTTCTAAAGTGTTCTCATTCGCATGATGTAAAAGTGACATTGGTTTTTATGGCCTTATGAATATCCATAAAGATATTCATGTCTTTCTTCTGCACATGTAACCCAACACTTTCTCTAACGCTACCCTTCAGTGAGTGCAACTGAAAAGGGCAAACATCTAAATCTAAATTTAAGGTATAAATAATGAAAATAACATCTTTTTGTTCTTCGGATGTAAGATTTGGTTTTGTGTTTCTTTCAGAACAGTGTTTTCTACGGTGGCCCTGACGGCTCACGACAAAACACAAGCAAATGTAAAAAAATAACTTCATCAATTTGACAGCACAACACAAACAAAATCAGAAAACTTATGTGTTCTTCTTCTTTTACATATTCCCAGTCATGTTACTGACCTGTTGCAAATTAGCTTAATTAGTTGTAAAATTCTCCTCCATTTGTTTGTTTTTTTATTTGCAGCTATTACTTTTCCAGCCTTTTGTTCCTACTGTTTCAACTTTTTTCAAATGTGTTGCTGTGATCAAGTTCAAAATGAACTAATACTTTAACTGAAATGATAAAATTTCTCAGTTTCAGCATCTGATATGTTGTTTATGTTGTATTGTGAATGACATGTGGGTTGATGAGATTTGCAAATCTTGTGTGTGTCTGATTGCTTTAGGCATGACGGCAGCAGCTTCTCTTGTCTCTCTGGCCTGGGCCCTCGCCTCCTACCAGAAGGCTCTGCGAGAGTCTCGGGATGACAAAAAGCCAGTCAGATACCTGGCAGTCATCATCCAGTTCTGCTGGCACTTCTTCACTATTGCAGCGAGGGTCATTACCTTTGCCCTGTTTGCCTCTGTGTTTCAACTCTACTTTGGCATCTTCATCGTCCTGCACTGGTGCATCATGACCTTCTGGATTGTCCACTGTGAGACTGACTTCTGCATCAGCAAGTGGGAGGAGATTGTGTTTGACATGGTGGTGGGCATAATCTACATCTTTTCCTGGTTCAACGTCAAGGAGGGAAGGACAAGGTGAGTAAACACATGAAGAAAAAATCTGTTTCAGTGGCTTACATTTTTAATAAATTCTTTTAAAAACAAGTTTTTCTTTTTGAGTGTTTCCTTCATTCAAGCCCAGCTTGGAAGCAAATGGAATTTCCTAAATTAGGATGACAGCCCGTTTCCACATCATTGAAAAACGTTGGAAAAAAGCTCGAATTAGCAAATGTTTGGATAAACCGCCCACATTTTTACAATTTCAAAGGTTATTTTCTCATCTGAGAAAATATCTAAATTATATAAAGCAGTGATGATGATAGCAGTTCTAGGATGACATTTATAGACTTAGACTTCCTGCCTCATCACTGCCTCTAATGACACGAAGCACTTCCGGTTTAGGAAATTCCATTTGTTGGATTTCTGATTTGCAGTGGATTTGCTCCTCTACGTGATTGTTTTCTACATGCTTTGTCCCTAGGAGGCCGCCGTAGTACAGTAATCATGTTTACTCTCTTGCTAACACTAGAGATAGACTGTTATGGTTTGAATCTAATCGATTAATTTGTTATCGTGTCTGATTTTTCTGTGCAGGTGTCGGCTGTTTATCTATTACCTGGTGATCCTTGTGGAGAACGCTGCTCTCAGTGCGTTGTGGTACCTCTACCGGCTGCCCCACACCACTGACTCCTTTGCAGTGCCAGCACTCTGCGTCATCTTCAGCAGTTTCCTCACTGGCGTTGTTTTCATGCTCATGTACTATGCCTTTTTTCATCCCAATGGGCCACGCTTTGGACGTTCACCAAGTGGCCAGGGCCTCGACCTAGACCCCACCTCTCAGTTCTCCACTTTGCCATCTGAAGGTGCCACCAACTCACTGCGCTCCAACCGCGGTGCCACCACAACCCTGGAGCGTGACATGGGCAAATACTCTGAGCGGGATGGCTGCATGCCAGTGTTTCAGGTCCGACCCACAGTGCCATCCACACCATCTTCTCGTGCTCCTCGGCTTGAAGAGACCGTCATCAAGATCGACCTTTGTAGGAACCGCTACCCAGCCTGGGAGCGTCATGTCCTTGACCGTAGTATACGCAAGGCAATTCTGGCTATAGACTGCTCCCTGTCTCCTCCACGACTGCAGTACAAAGATGATGCTCTGGTGCAGGAGAGGCTGGAATACGAGACCACGTTATAGTTCTGTCTTGCTCTCAGAGCTCATGCAGTGGCATCAGATATCACAGAAACAGCAGCAGGGACTGTGGCAATAAGAATTTCTTACTACCACCAATCTCAGTTTTCATCTGTCATTCCTCTCTTCCTTTTTCTGTTCCCACCCAGGAGGATTTTGCCATGTTGGTCACGATGGGAGCAGCAGTTTGACATATGCAGATGATGTTACTGGATGTGTTTTGGGGTTCTTTGTAGGGCTGTTGCTGTTATTTTTATCTGCACTCATCAGGGAAATCCTGTGTGGTACAAACTAAATACAAATCAACAAGTGTTTCAGCACTTAAACCCTACAAGAGACTGGTGCGCTGTTCAGGTAAGATTAGACAAGGATACAATAGGCACATGTAAATGTACATCCAATTGAGTTATAAGGCTTTGGAAATTCCACTATCACTTAAATACCTTCTGGATTACACAGAAATTCCTTTAATATGATGAGAAAAGTAAATGACACCTTGTCCAGTTTCAGTAATAGATTTCGAACTGTCATATTTGGTGTTGCTCTCCGACTGTTTAGAGGTTCTGAGTATATAACCCCACAGCTGCCACAACTGGGTGGGTACTTCCATCAGAATCAACACTATCTTAATATCTTATTACATCTGTTCTCTTAGTGCCAAAAAGGTTCCTTGGATGTGGAACACCTTAGAGATGGCTGGGTAGTCTAAAATGTTCTCTCTGGCCTTGACATGTTATACCCTTTGCATAATGTTGGTCTACGCTGGAAGGACGTCAGAGATGAGAACAATTGTAAAAGTAGCATCTGTGCTTAGTTGTTGAGTTTTGTTTGGAATCCATCAATCCTGTCTGGAGGCAAGGGCAGGGTAGCAACAAGGAATGGGTGAAAGTTGGACAGACACAACCTCATGGTCTTTCTCCCATAAGAGAACTCACTTAATGCCAAGAAAAAAATCTTCCTGGCAGCTCAACTCAACTATTTGCAGTCCAGCTACATAAAACTGGCTGTGCAGTGATGTGGATCTTTGTTTGTTTGTGGAGAGGAATGTGAAGGGGGGAAGGAGACAACTGGAGAGGAGGATGCAGAAAGAAGAGAGAACACAGACAAGTAGCCATCTCAGCCATCTCAGCAAAACAAAACCTACCACCAGGATGTACAGTACTCTGACTCAACATGCAGCATTTTTTTACTTTAGAGATGATGTAGAGGGTACTGAAGTCATTGTAATTATGTGTTTTTGTGTACAGTGTGTATGTGTTGGCAATAGGTGTGTGTGTGTGTGTGTGTGTGTGTGTGTGTGTGTGTGTGTGTGTGTGTGTGTGTGTGTGTGTGTGTGTGTGTGTGTGTGTGAGTGTGTGTTTGTTTGTGTGTGTGTAAACAAGAGAAGCAGCTCAGGAGGACATGTGGTTGGATGCCTGAATCTGCTTCGTGCTATCACCAATCACTGAAGGTGCACCTTGACATTTTAACTTTAAGTCTGCTTGTTGTTTGCTAAACACATCACCTTCTGGTAAAAATGTTCCCTGCAGTTCAAATTGTCACATCAAGCCACCAAGCACATGCTTGCATGCGCTTGTAGTCTGGCTTTAATGAGGAAAGCTTGATCCAGGACTGATACACCACAAATCATTTCAGGCTTGGTCACCTGAGGAAATGGCTTGTGCTGTAAAGATCACAAGCAAATAATATTTGCAGGTTGTAGCGAAACCAGGTTTTATTTTAACAGACAGGAAATAGTCCCTTTAAGTAAACTCAAGGCATGTTGCTAGATGACACTAGCTGTGCCTCTTCGTCTTTAAAGGATGCAGCCTACATGGCCTACACAGACTACAGAGGCTATTCTGGTTCTGGTGCAACTGGTGGTCCAAAAGCCTGTCTCTCTGTTACCCATTTTAGTCCTTTGTGAGGACGGTTATTCTCTATTAACAGATCTAGACATCAAATCAGTAGAGTTTGCCTTGCTGATCAATGCAACAAAGGGAAAGAAATGAGGGGAAAACACAGGTTACAAAGAAAAGCTGGATCTCAGCTAACACTCTGACTAATAACCTGACAAAGTCGATTAAGTAGATACAAATGACAGCTCTGCACTTCTTACTGTAGAGGTTTTCACTGATAATTGTGTTGAGATGACACAATTAGGCTACATTTACAGCTCAGCTGAGGTGGGCCAAAACCTTTCTCTTTGCCCCCAAGTGACTTGGATTAGAATTTTTGCGTGAACAGAGCAAATAGATTCAACTTCTCACAATGCAACCACTATCAGATTGTTTTTTTCTTTTTTTGTTCTTCCTCACCATGGAAGTGTGGATATTACCTGATTTGGATGAACTTTAGATGATTTTGCAGGATGGTTGTTCTGTTATTTTTACCTCCGGTCATCAGAGAACTCCTGTGGGGCGCAAACTGAACCCAAAACTCTACGAAAGTCTTCTTCAGGGCCAGAGGTCATTGATACCAGGAGTTGTAGTAAAAGAGAAAGAAAGGAATGCCCACCAGTGCCATTCTCAGGCCTACTAATTTGACCTGTAATAGATGCTCTTTATTGTCTTGTGCACGTCTGAAAAGCAAACGCTCAAACATCCCCAGTGATCTGAATCAGATGGTGACTTCTATGGTGCTAGGAGGCTAGGAGCAATGACATCAGCCCATAGACGAGCTGTCTGTCAAATCCACCAAGTTCAGGAAATTTCAGCTCTCTCTAGTGTGACTAGTCCAATGCCAGATGGTAAGAGTGAGTCATTTCAAATGAAAAATGTCGCACAAGAAAGTTCTATGGTCTTTCAAGTTTTGTTATGTCACAAGTGTGATGCCTTTTTTACTTTCTAAGGACAGTAAGAAGAGAGAAAAGCACAAAATGAGTCACTGAGATAATCATGGCATGAGACTGAAAACCTGCCCTAGACGTACAGAGTACTTCTGACCTCATGGTCTTATCACGCATATGTCCAGGACATAAGCCACATTATTATTGTGTTTACACGTGTACGTAGAGCACTAAACATTAAATCAAGTCTTGTGTAGCCCCTTATATTCGCTGCAGACCACAGTGAGGACCAGGAGCTAAAGTCCTGGCCTGCTCCAACTCAATTTGTGGTTTTCTCATCAGATAGAATTTTAAACTACTTATAGTTGATTGTGTCCTGTTGGTGGTGGAAAGTAAAATTTTAGTAACAGTATCTTGAAGTATCTTGAATGACTTGGAGAATATTTATGGGCTTATGAGTCTCATTTAAAAGGATAATACCAGCAGGTTTTAGCTTATTTAAAATGACGCATTTCCTTTAAATCATCCTATAAATCATGCTGCTTTAGTTTAGAATCATTGAATATAGTTTTCTGTTGTTCTTCCTGCCGCTGCTTATAGCTGTCTTATAGAATTTGTTAAATTCGGTAGATTTTCTATTCAAGCGGACGTCAAAGTCGCAGTCATGTGATTATTGTTGACTTTTTAGATCATCCTGCTCTTTTATTTCACGCTGTGCGGAAATAATTGGATGCCAGGAAACAGCTGTAGATTAAATACATCCAAAAATGACAATATACAGCCTGCATCTGAAAAAGGCTGCACTCACATAAAGAATATAAAATGTGTCGTGCTAAAAAGAGCAAACACAGAAGTAAGAGGATTTTGTTAGTTTAATCTTGTCTGCTGCTTTTATCATGAGTTCAAGTGTCTTATTCCTTCAGTTCAGAATGTGGCTCATGTACACTGAAGTCACGTGGCTTCAAGACATTATACTTATTTATTTGCCTTGTTGCCACCACACAATTGCATGTGCTTTCATCTGTGTGTGTGTGCGTGCGTGTGTATATGTGTGTGTTTTTCTGGACTGAGGAATTTGTAGAGAACATTTTTGATTGATGGCTGCTACAGCTGTACAGCTGCCACAGTTCTTTAGTAGCTTTTCTTTGCCTTTTTACTTTATGTTGAGCTTTTGGTTTACTAAACAGAGGAGTTTCCCACCTCTTGGCATTGGGGAGTGTTACTTCACATGTGGAAAATGTAGTAAGAAGTGTCTCAAAAGGGAGCTGTGTGAAGTCTGATAAATGTCCTTGAGCAATGTTACTTTGAAAGGAACCAAAATCATAGGGGTGGAGTTAGGAATAAGTGACCCGACCAGAGCTCTGTAGCTGCTCCTCATCCCTACTGCAGGATACAGGACGCAAGCTGCTACTGGCATCACACCAAGTGTCCAAGTGGAAAAAGCACAGGTTTTAAGATGGCACAATACTGTTAGTCACTTTGGAAGATGGATAAACTGGCTCCTACTTGATTTCTGCCTGTTCAGGAAGCCTTCAAACCAAGTCCACAACCTTAGGTTGTATTCATTTCTGTTCTTACCTTTGTGCCAGGGTCAAAGACGTTGATGGATTAGGAGAAAACAGAACCCCCCCAAACTGAAAGACACACAAAATGACCGCAAATGAATCTGCCACACTGTGTATGTGTGTGTGTGTAAACAAGATAAGCAGCTCAGGAGAACATGTGGTTGGATGCCTGAATCTGCTTCGTGCTATCACCAATCACTGAAGGTGCACCTTGACATTTTAACTTTAAATCTGCGTGTTGATTGCTAAACACATCACCTTCTGGTAAAAATGTTCCCTGCAGTTCAAATTGTTACATCAAGCCACCAAGCACATGCACATGTGTGTCTGTGTTTATGTTTGTGGTCATCTCTTATCTTTTATCTCAAATTGTGCCTAATTTTTGGCTCGTTTGATATCTTTTTGATCTTTTCCATGTCTTTTGTTTTGTGTCTATTTTTGGCCTTTTTATTATTATTATTATTTTATTTTTTTATTTTTGGTGTCTTTGTGGTCATGTTGTGTATTTCAAAAAGGAAATATTAAAACTCGTTTCACACAGGGAGCCCCTGACTTTCTGGACCCCTGGGCCTGTGCCTGGTAGATATGTTTAGAAATCCATTTATGGTCAGTGGTGTCACACTGGACTGAAATAGCACATCTTTCCTCTGTGTTATTGCCCTAATTCACCAGCAGAGGTACTCAGTGGGTTTATCCTAAAAAAAAAAAAAAATCGGACAACTGACAAAAGGATCATTAAATAAACACAAACACTGAAAGCACTGGTATTTTATACAATCAGATGGGGTTTTCTCTTGAGGAGCTGCTAAAATGCAACATAATGGTGCTGGGCTATGAGAAAGTCTGTCTGAGAGTCAGTGGGCAGTTTGGTTCTCTGTAGCCTACTGTGTGTAAATGCAGCCTTATGGTTTCTTTAAAAGAGACATCAAAAGAGTTTATGTAGGTTTATTTGCAGTGTTGCCCATATCCAGTGTCGCCTTTCATCACCATCTCATGTAGTTATTTACTGATATAAATCTATGACGTATACACATATATACAGAACATTAATCTACCTCAGTTTGTTTCACAGTCAGAACACCCTCCCCCACCTCATCAGCAATACATCTTTACTGTAAAACGGACGACACTTTAGAGCCAACTTCCTGTTTCTGTGAGGACCTCGACCTTCCCGACACCAAACCTTATATGTTAGTTATAAATGATATTTACTGACATAATGATAATGAAGGGGGGGCTGGTGGCTCAATGGGAGAGCAATGGGTTGGGATAGAGAAGGGGTTTGAATCTCAACTCCACCAGGTGTGGCCGTGCTCAGCCACCAAGGGCAACCCTGGTGCCGGTCCCGAGGCGGGACAAAAAAATGGGAGGGGTGCAGCAGGGGCATCCGGCGTAAAAGAAAAAAAGCACATGCCAAATCAGCGTGCGGAACACGTTCCGCTGTGGTGACCCCTGAAGGGACAAGCCAAAAACCGTTGATCTTTGACTGTCAAAACGATAATGACCCTGAATGAGAAATAGACTGCTCATTTTCAAATGTGCCAAACTGTTTTTCAGTTGAAAGATAATTTCTGCACTGATTTTCCTGATGACCATGAAAAGGCCGGGTATTGCAGCAGGAGAACGTTGGTCTATGTCTTCAATCTAAGCAATGAGCTATTTAATCTCACTGTTAAAACCAAGCTGAGGTGCTATCTTAAATAGGGGAACCCTTTCAATTATGTTTCACAGGTGCTCATGTTCTCCAGTATCTGACAGGGGGTGGGTATCCTGCACACTACAGGAAGTGTATCATAAACAGGACACACATCAACAGACTCCCCTCCTCACTCTTGTCATAACTCTTATAAGCTGCTTTCAATGTTTTGTTTGCCTTAAAGAGGATATATTTCTATTTTTGTCTTTATTTCAACCTCAACATCCAGGACATTGTTTGAGGCTGTAATGAAAGCACAGGTTTTCTGGTTAGCCCAGTGTGTGTGTGTGTGTGTGCGCGAGTGTGTATGTTTGTGTGTGTGTGCGTTTGTATGTATCTTTGTATGTGTGTCTTTATATATGTTTTCTTTACACTATTCAATAGCATACCATGTTACTGTGCCTATACTAGGACACTAGGACTGACTTATTGTCCAACAGTTAGACAGCCTGAGCATCCCTCACATTATGGAAACAATAGAAAATATAACTGACTGTTGATTCTCTTTTGTTGTAATATGAGGCATCAGTTGGAACAACAAATGTTAAGAAACAAGTAACGAAAGCATCACTGATTGACACTTAAGAGAAGATACATTTCCTTTTCTGTTGCCTTCGAATACCTTCTTTTTTTTCTCTTTCTCTGCCTCGGGTTGTTGGTCCTGCATCAGTAAAACGATAAGGTTATTCACACTTTCATAAATATCTCAACTGATTGTTTTTTTGTACTTCCTGACATTCTGTTATTGTAGGGGGCTCCATTAGTTAAATGGCAAAACAGCAGGAGTATAATACAAATAGCAGGGCTATGACACACTGTCATGCAGACAGCCATGTTAAAGATTCTAATTTAGCATCCTAATGATTTCAAATATCACGTTTGCACATTTAGATGGATGCATGGAAAACCCCAGCTATTTGTGCTGGATATGGCATTATTATATTTATGTTCAGTGGGAAGCCAATTAGGGATCATGCCCTGATTTCTGCACTTCTTCTGGTTGGTGGGTTTTCCCACACGGAGGAGTTGGATTCCAATGTTTCCCCGTCTATAGTCAACAAGCTTTAGGGGTCAAAGTTTTGAAGTTTAAGAATTTTTGTAACAAAAGTGTGATATTTTTTAAAGGTTTGTTAGGTGTTACTGTTATTTAGGTTTGATGACTTCCAGTCACTTCCCGGCAATGGTTACTCCAAAGTTCTGTGGTCTGAAGTTCTTGAAAACATCTTGGGGTTCAGCAGTTGGGAGTCCCAGGTGTTTAACCTGTGGGGTTGTTAAATCGTTAAGTTGAAAATAAAGTTGAATTAACACCTGTGGGTTGTTTCACTCCACCATCATGTGTGTCGTTACGGTCAGATAAGTCGCATAAGTGCCAATGGCCTGGGAGGCAGTGTCAGAACCATATTGTATTCGTGTAATACATCTGTCTTCTACTGGCCGCTCTGCTCACATAGCCAGCGCACAGCAGCAACATATTGTATTTCTGTTCCCTCTGTAGCTCACTGAGATGTAAACAAGTCATGTTTCTTGTGAGCATATTGGTCCTCAGGCTGTTTCTGTTCACCAACAGTAATGGATCTTAGCTCAGCTGAAGAGGTCTGGACCTCACAGTCAAACAGAAAAGCGAAGTCTAGTTGGTAAGGGTTAGCTCACGGCCGTAAAACCAGAGAAATGGATGTTCAGGACAATAACTGTGCCAATGAGCTCAGTCCACCTTAGTACAAGCACAGTAACCAGCAGGTGAACACTGACAGGTCTCCAGTTATACATGTATAATCATTCTGTACAGATGTGTGTTTAGAGCATTGACTGAACGTGGAGAACCACAGATAGTAAACTGATCAACTTAGAAGTTTATCTGTAAATAAATGTATGCAAAGTGTACATGTAAAAAAGAACATTCCTCTCTTTTTGAGTTCTGACTGTGAAGGGTGTCTTTAGAGGTTTGATGCCACCACGATGGCTGTACCTATGACAATATACTACAGAGAAAAAAAGTTAAATGTGGTGTATGTGGTGTATTTAAAAAAAGATACAAATGTTTAAGACAAAAAAATATTGGTCTTTTCAGTAAGTCGCATTGTGTGATGAAAGTCTGAAGTGCTATAAATGCGTTCAGTGGGGAAAAATACATTTTATTGTAAAAAATAAATTAAGAGTGATGAACATGAGCAAAATGGCATTTTTGTATATATGGGAATTTTTGTAAATTTTTATTTGAATCTAATGCAACACAAACTACCAAAATTAATTTAATAAAGTGCACTGTGGTCATTTTTCTGGCTTCAAGTTCGTTCATTTGTTCTTGAATTTATTCTGGGTTTAAGGTGAGGATTACAACCCAAGTTAAGACTAACACTACATAACTAAGTCTTTATTTACCTGATGATAGCACAAAGAACAATTTGTCTAACTGCATTGTATCTTGAGAAGCAAATTTAGAGTTTGATGTCTGCAACACATTAAAAAAAAGTTGGGACAGAGGCAAAATAGGACTGAAGAGTAGAAAAATATTTAAAGATTGGAAAGAAACTTTCACTATCTAAATCTACATATTGTTGTGAAAAGATACAGAAATCTGAGTGTGTCAATGCCAAAGCACAGTGTGTGTGACATTTGAGCTTTCGAGTGTCAATGCATTAGAAAGGATGAAGGTGCAGATGAAGCACAACAGGACTTTCAGTGGGGTTGTAAAATAATGAAATTCTATATTTTCACTGATGAGGTGTATGTGACATAATATGTCGCAGACTGTTCTGCGAACTTCATTGACACAAGAAATGTAAAATATATTTCAGTGACAGTTATCAACAATTAATCACTACCACACCATCACTACAGTGATGCACAGTGGTGGCAGCATCGTGCTTTCGCTAAGAAGCAATGCAACCAAATACTTAGAGGATGGTGATGGTTTAAATCTCAGCACAAGTGGCTTCTAAGAGTATAGAATTAGAAGTCTAAACACTTTGTTTTTAACGAATTTGCACCGCTGTACCAGCCCTGAACTGATATATACTACCAGTACCGTATTGGTACTCAGAGCACTGTACAAGGCTTCTACACACCGATGGGGGAGCTGGCCTGCAACTAATTTGAGGTTCAGTGTCTTGCTCGAGGACATGTGACAGAAGGAGCTGGGAACAGTTGTATATTTATTATTTCCCATTGGGTATCACTACAGAAACACTTTCTTCACAGAGCTTCCATCAGGTAACATTTTAATGAAGAGTCAATGAAACAGTGTAATAAAATAGATTTATTAACAGGTCGACATGGATCTCAATATTTAAAAGTGCAACATTTACACTATGTTGACAATTTAAAAATACACATTAGATTACCTGAAAATTTACTAAAACACCGAAAAGGCAACAGTTCACAATCGTAAAGCAACCTGTTACAGATCAGTCCCAGTTGGTCTCACAAATGTTTCTTTAAAAATTAAAAAAGCCCAAGTTGGCAGTGATACCTCTAAAGATTAGTTGTGCAATCGTTTGCTGAATCACAATTTTTAGTCATACATGCAAATATTTAAACACACCGACACACAAAGGCTATAAACATGTGATTTCCAGACCACAATTTAAACTGTACACAAATGATTAGTTTACAACACTTCTGATAAAGCACTGATGATGCAGGAATGAGAAAAATCATATTACATCATTACTAAAATACACACATTTGTACCAATCTGCTAAATATGACTGAAGATATCTGACTATTATGACTGGATATTGATGTTTTTCTGAGCAGTCACTCTGTAAGTAAGTGTCAAGATGCCACAGTTGTTTTTATCTGTCCATTTACACAAGGATCCAATATTTCTAAACTGCATCTGCAGCACAATGTGACAACTCCTTAATGATGCACAGAGGCTTTGATGGAGGGCTGTTTGCAAAGAGCAGTCATCCACTTCACACTGAGCTGGTGATATTGTCAAACATGATCTAGCTTTGAGCTAGCCTCTAGTTTAACAGCTAACATAATAACTTGTTGTTTTATTTTATTACATTTGAAACTTACATCTTAGTATTGTACATCTTCTATTTGTGTGTCTGCAGAAGTATTTTACTAAATATGCAGTAGTACTTTATTTTCCCACATACTATACAATACTTTTATTATATTTGCTTGTTGTCATTTGTGAAGTTTAACAAAAGGCGCTGCCTGAATCACCAACAAATGACCTACATTAAAAAGCTCACTTTGGCATTTTCAGTGCACTGCCATTTTTGCCAGAAAATAAACTGGTTTCTTTATTTCAATAAATAGATTATGTGTTCAGTCTATAAACCCTTTTTGCAAAACGCACATCTTTGTGTCTCTTAGATCGCAAAATCACAATTGTCCAATGTTTGACTCACTTCCAAACGTATTGGAACAGAACGGCCAATTCATTTGTTTTTGCTGTACACTGATCAAATTTGGGTTTAATTGATGTCAGATAAACGTCCAGAATTTCAGCTTTTATGTGATAGTATTACCACCTCGGTATGTTAAGATTATAAAGCACCTTTTATACCAGCTTACCTAAATTTGAGTGGATTTGAATCCAAAAATATTGAAACAGATATGTTTGCTCACCTTTTAAATTAATAAAGTATATTAAAAAAATCTGGTTGCACCCCACAATTGTGGAAGTTGCTGGACATTCCAAATTGTTGTATTGGCTCTGTCCAATGTTTGTGCGACGTCTCTGATTGGGGCAGTTAATTACAACTAATTATTGTTTAAACCATCGATCTACCATGTAACACCTGTCAGTCACCTGACCCAATAATTTCACTTAAAATGTAGGTCCTCTGAGACAAAGTGCTTTGTTCTGTGCCGTTTAGTTTATCTGACCATAAATACCATCAAATAAAAAGTTTAATCTTAAACAGAATCTATTTCATTGTACAGCAAACCTAAAAGGATTCACCTTGCCATTCCAATACTTTTAAAGGGGAATGTTACTGGGGGTAGCTACTGCAACCTTTGTAGATGTTCTCAGAACATGTTAGTTGCTAATGTGTCTAAGCATTAACAAAACAAAACTCAGTGAATAGTGAACAGGTATATGAATTAGGAGAAAGCAACATGAGATGCTCTGACACTGACTGAGTCTTGGGTTTCCCTCTGGATCAAACGTACGCCTGGACATTTCACAAAGAATCCTTCAGGTAACAGCTTTCAAGCAGTCCACCTTGTATGTACAATTAATCATATCCGTTATCTACGTGTATCCGATTTGACTTATTTTCTGAAGGTATATTAGATATATTAAAAATATCTACATTTTTTGTGCAACCATAGGCAAAGTAATAGGAACACCTTGTAACAAAATAGAACTTAATACAACAACAACTTCATACATGACAAGAGATGGTTCAGCTCTGTTCTAAACCTGCATTCTGAGCACAGGAATTACTGTTACACTGTTTCTCGGTCAAGTCAAACTCAGGATGTGCAAACTAATAGTGCTGTTGCAGTTTGCCATTTCAAGCAATGATCTGCATAGACTCACACACACACACACATACACACACGCTGGACAATTTGTGTCCACTGTTTTACAGCTGATGTTAGTGGCCTTTGTGTTTAGTGTAGAATCTTTCCAACAAGGCCCTCAGGATGCTCCCTGGGATCTGCTGGTGCTGATCTATCAGAGACTGGACTGCTTGGTGCACCTGCAGGGCATAAAAACCTCCGTAAGGCCCAGTATTTTGTGGGGCAGATTTTATGCAAGTTCTGTTTTAATTTCTGTCAGAGATACAGTACAGAGAACTAAAGTTATTGATTTTTACTACATTTACAAACATTTTAAAATATTATACAACGCAGTATAATGTGTGAAAACAAAATATTAACTAATAAAAAAACTAATCATTTTCTGGATTTGGTTCTGTGGGTTCACAGCTTCAACAATTTAGTTTTTAGGCCAAATACAATGTGATTTACAAGACTCAACAACAGCACAATTTGAACTGAAAAGAAGAAAAAAGGACAAGAGAAGAGCAAAGACAAGACAAGAAAAGAAAAACAAAACAACAAAAAAATGCAGACTCACTTTTTCTGCTAGCTCTGCAGCATTTATGTTGTGGTCATAAGGGATCGGGTCACCAAGGAAGGTCCGAAACTTTACTGGAAATCCACCATAAACAGGAGCTATAGGGAGACGAAACCTCTCATACAACCAGCGGAAAAATCCTGCACAGAAAGACACAGAGAGACCGTATGTTATGGCTTTGAAGGCCTGGACTGTCTCCTACCTGGACAGTTTGTGTGTGTGTGTGTGTGTGTGTGTGTGTGTGTGTGTGTGTGTGTGCTCCACCGGTACACTGCCCTTCCACCAATCAAGCTGGCACAGAAGATTCACAGCTTCCATAAAAACGAAGCACTCCTTAGAATTGGGGCAGCTTGCCTCTGACACTTCGTAGTGAACTTTTAAGCCTGTGTTTGTGTTTTGGGTGCTGTCACTGTTTGTTTAGTTCGTGAAGACTGAGCTCTACTGTGTTACTGCCATGAACTGACAATGCAACACTGCATGATACATGAACAGAGTGCAGACAATCTTAAAAGGGTTACAATCAAAATCACAGAAGTCTGAACCAATATACAAAACTAAAACTTCAGCGAGTTAAAGAAAATACAATATCAAAATACATGGTGTCTGTGGAGTGAACTGTGCAGTTTTCCTGTGTCCTGTTTGAACCTCAACATATGTGACCATTATCGTGGTGATGTCTAACTTTCATCTACACTTACTGAATGTTCCCAGAGACCTGAAGCCTTCCCGCACGTTCTGAGTAAACATTGGAATCACTGGCTGAAAGAAGGAGAAGGAGATTAGAGACGAAGAGGTGAAATAAAATGTAGCCAATGTTTAGTCCATATAATCACAAGTATTTACTTTTGCAGGCAGGTAGGTCACAACACTCTGGTAGAATTCGGATCTTTCTCTTCCTTGTTAAAATTATTTAATTCAGGTACACTGGAGACTTTTCAAGCATGATTTCAACTTTTTGAGGACCATTATCCATGACCCTAGAAATTTTGTGACATGGCTGATGGTCTACCTAGAATGGGCCCCACTAAGGGTTTTTTCCACTAAGGGATTGTGGTTCTAGAACAAATTGTTGGGGGCCCCAAACATTTCCCTGCTTTGCCATCCTGACACAACGCTGTGGCCACAGCACTCCGTGGGGTTTAAGTCAGAACTTTTACTAGGGGGAAGCAGAATTGATATTTTCCTCAATTATACCAAGTCTGGTTTAGCAGTAGTTTCAGCACTCGTTCTTCTTTTACCACTCTCACTAATCCTTTTGGACCAGTGTCTCTCTAATTGTCAAAGATACAAACACTGACCCTAAGAGCGGTGAGAAAGGTCTAAAGGTCCTTGGAGTGTTCACTATACTGACTTCACTAAGTTTTTTTAATTTGAAGATAAAGATTCTCACTGAGGATCTCTGGAGTTTCTCTTCCCAGACTGATATATTTCAACCTCCTTCTGGAAGAACATTTAATCGTTCCACACTGACCTACTTGTTGAGAGCTGCTAACCAAATTCAAACTGCTGAAAAAGTTGCTGCTATCCACCTTTTATAGATTAGTGGATTGGAGTGGAGGAAATGCTTTTCCCACACAGTTGCAGTGTTTGATTACCAACTCTATATTTGCTTTAATAAATGATTTTAATTTGTGTTTTTGAGTTTACTCAGGTCACATTTGTTTAGTATTAAAAAGAACAGAAACAATTTACTTCATGGCATTTACATAATTGAAGAAATCAAGAATGGAGCAAACACTTGTAATATACAAGATTATACTCTCAAAATGAAACTTTGACAAAAATACTGGGCAGACGGTGACGGTAGACTTTAAGAATAGCAACATACCACTTTAGAGTCGATGGCAACCTGGGCGAAGCCTCTGCGTTTGCCCCACAGAAGAGGATAGGTCTCATCACTAAACAGTGCTTCTCGCACACCTCCTGGAGAAATCCCCAATAGATGGCCATTCCTCAGAGCCCTCACACACTCCTCCTGCGGACCATGCATCACACTAAACACCTCCAAAAGTAACTTGAAACCTAGAGCAATGGGGCGGGATTAGACAGGACACAGCAGAACAAAACAAAACCAGAGACAAGTATGAGAATAAATACATTTATAACTTGTACTGTTTGGCTTTGACAGGAGTCACTGCAAATGGCACTGATCCTGACCAATCAGAGCTTTTATGACATGAAATGGTGATGTGTCTTGTGCCTGACCGCCATGCTCCACACACACCTAACTGCATCACCAAAGGTTTCTGTACGGAATCAGGCCGTTGTAGATGACAGTGAAGGTGGACTCCCTTCTTTCAGTCAGAGAATGCATGAGCGTGTGCATGAGCACTCTTATGTGTTTAGAAGGAGCTTTTACACCCAGAGGTAGGATGAAAATAGAGTAACACAGGTGGGAGTGATGCCAAGTTTACCAAAAGCATGGATTCACTAAATTGTAATGCTATATTTTAACACCAAATGTCAGTGTATGTTAATTTTTAGCCAGTGTTGATGCTACATTTATGGGTAAACATGAGTAATGAGGCTTCATCTTCACCAATGAACATCGATTCTTTAAGGAATTGGTTGGATCAAACTGTAGCCAATGCCAATACTCAAAGACTATTTTTGAGGGAAAATGCTCTATTCTTTAACATCACTGTACAACTGCAAGGAAAATGAGTGATATCGCAGTTCCAGATAATCCAACAGAGTGATACATTTTCTCTAAAGAGGATCCCCTCCTGTCATTTTCAGCAGTCACATTCTGCCATTTAAAGGAATAATTATGAGCCAGGAATCCAAAAATCCAAAAGATTTGGATCAGGATCCAGGCAAAAAAAAAAAAAAAAAACTCAGTCAGAAAGCTCATGCAAGTGAAAGTACCTGGGATCTTGAAAAGGAAGTGGTCGGCTACAGAGTGGCAAGTACGGCCCTTCTGAATGATAACATTGGCCAGGAAGTAGTAGTAGTCAATGGGAATGGCTCCATGATAGTAGACTATCAGTGCTGGTCCTTTGTCAGGGATCTTCTCCATTCCAATGATTTCATACCCTGTTACACAGAAAAAGGCACATGTTACTGACACATTAAAGCTTATTTTAATTAAAATTCTCTAGTCCTGGCAGCCTAAAGAAATCCAATGATGCATATTTACCTGTGTCACCACACATGATCATTAATAATTGGCCATTGTCTTGAGCTACACTTATTTGTAATTTGCTGTGACTAAATGTTGAAATGCAGTGAAATCACTGGCACCCTTACAGTTGTTCTAATATCAAGTCAGTGTTGGAACAAAAAATAGCACAATGATATAGTTTTTTCTGAGGGATGACACAGAAGGAAGAAAACCTGCAAGACAATTGACTTAAAACTGAACTGATCCCTCAATTCAGGAATTTTACTAAACCTGTTTCCTGAAATACTCCCAGATACAGGACCTGTATAATGTACAGTAAATATCTCTGCATTATCTATAATACACAGAGGACATGGTTTTTAGTGGATCAGCTGTATCAGTTTAGTGGTCAACTGTAACAGTGTTATTGCATTAACTTTTCAACAAACTCACAGTTCTGAAAGAATGAAGTGCATAATCTTTGTTTCTTTGACAAAAGATTTGAACGGCTTCTATATAAATAGCACAATCTTCAATAAATGAAGCCCACAGTGTCTTACCATGCCATATGGCTCCATGTCCATCCCAGAGAGTAGCCAGTGTCTTCCTAGCTCCATCCCAGAGGTTGTTGCAGTAAGCTTCTCTAAGTTGGTTCTTCCTCTGTTGAAAGAAGCAATGAGGAAAGCTCAGGGTTTGGAGGGACTCAGGTCTGTGAGTTGCTGTGTCTAAAACACTTATTCACAGTCAACTTTAGGTTCCATGTCAGCGGCTGATCTGCCAGTGCAAATAACAAAACTGGTCATGTTCGCAGGTAATACTAATTTTACTGCTTATTCTTTAGCAAATGACAGAGTTAGAGGTTTGAAGTGAAACTCTGGCAGCTTGAGGTAACTGCCTCCGAAGTTTGTTTTGCCTACAGTTGCAAACACAATGTACACACAATGTATACATTCATTACTAAATGCTCCTGCAGTATGTAATGTTAAGATCGCACTTGGTGAGGGCCGAATGGCTCTTGCTGTACATCCTAACCACTGCTGTAGATGTAGACTTCAGCTTATATTAAGATTCGAACACGCAGCCTTCTGTCACAACCCAATGCTCTACCAATACACAATTTGCAATTTATACAACCTCACACTGAAAAGCAGATGGTTAAGAATCATTGACTAATTCTTGGTTTTTAGCGACTAATCAAACAGCATTAAGGAATATTACATGAATTAAATCTGGATGGACAACATCCCAGAAGAAAATCATTGCTCACAAAATGGCAAAAATTTGCCTTTACCAAAGGACATGAAAACAAGCCTGATACGTTTTGGCAGCACATTCATGTGTCCTACATGTTTGCCACTGACTGGGCCAGAACTCTTACAGTGACTGCAGACAGCCAACTGTGAAATGTGGAGGTGGGGATTGAATATACCAAAATACTGAATGAAAAGATGGCTCTCAGGCTCAAATACTGAAAAAATAAAAGTATCCTATTAATCTCACATTAGTCATTATTCTGTTGAGAGGAGAAATATTATTTAATAGTGTTAATTCCTCATGTGAATTTTACTGTATAGGCACTGTTTCTTTAAAAAACAAAAGTCACACGGGCCTATTTTGCCACATTCAAATAAGATTTACTTTTGTGCTCATACGTTTATGGTCATCATTCATGTGAGTGTCATGGTAGTACAGGGCCTTAAATTATGTATTTGAACTTTGTTTAATTTGTTCCTGAGCCAGAATGATTGTACAACATACATCTTCGATATAGGAACAACCCAAATAATTAGTGCAAAGAGTTTTATCTATTTGGGGTTTTATGAAATACAGGCTTAAAAAGCACAGGGTCAAAACTAGACTTACAGCACAGCTAACGTTTAGTTAAATCCATTACCATGTTTCTGGCAGAACTTTAGTTGGATATTTGACCACTGATCTTAGCAGAATTGGTTTGTGGCACAGAGCTTACTTTGAAGCACAATCATATCATCTGGCCATAAAACATTTCTTCAGAGGCCTTTTCTTTCTCCATTTGGTCAGCAAAAACTCTAGTCAATATGTAGAGTATTGATTTTGGAGCAGGAGCTATATTTTGGACAACAGCCTTTCAGTCTGTAGTGATGTAAAGCTCACTTGACTGTAGACAGTGATTATGGTGTTCCAGTAGTAACCAGTTCATGACAGACCTGTGCCCTGATGGTTCCTGAACATCTGAACCAGTGTCCCCTCAGGTGAGTGAGACAGTATGAATTGTATTCCAGACCATGTAGAGTGGATTCACCTCTAAATAACCTGTATTTATCTAAAACACATTTGAACAGATTATCTTGGAATCAGCAGTTGTTTAGAAATGGCTCCATTTCTAAGAGTCAGGAATGTCTATGTCAGGAATGTCTAAGAGATATTCCTGACTTGTTTAAGTCTACATAGTCTTTCTCAGATCTGCACTGAGCTCCTTGGACTTTCCCATGGTATTGTCAAACCAGAGTGAAGGCACCAGCTGTAGCCATTCGTCATCACTAACTGAAAGCTAAGAAGTCTTGGGCCTATCAAATTAAAAATACTTCAGGGGTCAGAACTTTCTTCAGCACTGAAGAAATAATTTGAGTGGGTGCAGTTGCAGTTTTGACCCAGTTTGTTTAATTCTGAGCCAGAAAACCCAAAAGGAAATACATTTTTGGTATCTGGGGTCTGGTGGATCAGTGGTAGAGCACTAGGTTAGGATGCACAAGGCCGCGTCTTCGAATCCCATCCCAGAAGGGACAAGCTGAAATCCATTGATCTATTGTGGCATCATTTTCTATGATGAGTACTGCACCTTCTGTCATTGGCAGAATGGCTCCTGCTACACCTCCTAACCACTGCTGTAGCTGGGCTTCAGCTTATATTCAGAAACCTACTGATCATTTGTACTCTTTGTTATTAAACTAGGTAGACACAAGGTGTTGTCCTATCACTGAGAAAATTTTTTGGCTTGTTTGTATGTGTTCAACATATATGTTTTGTACACAACTGTGTCCACTACTTGTGCCCAAGTCAAATCTCCCTTGTGAACTATAACGTATATCAAATCTTAAGATAATACAGTCAGGAACCATGTAACATTTTAGTGATACCACATAGAGGTGTACTCAGTTTTGTTTTATACTCTAAGTGACTGTTACAGAAATCATTCAGACGTTACATAACCACACAAGACATATACATTGAGAAATATAAATATGGTCTAAGGAATTATTCTGGACATCAGCCTACAATCTGTCAGAGATTAAAAAAAATAAAAAATAAGTCACGTTTGTGTATAATGGATAATAGAGAAGTGATAAATGCATTAATGATCTGTTTAACCTCTGTGTATTAAATTGTGTGAAAATTAATCTTACATCATTCACTTGTGTCGTGTTGAGAAATGTTACAGGTGATGTCATCACATTCCTAAAGTCCTCCAACAACAGCTCACTCAGACTTGAAAGTAACATGTCTATTAGGCACAACAATTACAGAGCTGTTGAGCTGGATTTTCTTCCTTTTTTGATCTGCTTTGCTATGTTGTAACTTATCTGCTCAGACAGGTTTACAGCAATAGACAGACAGGAAAAAAAAAGAGTTTGTTCAAACGAAGTGAAGTACAAGCTGGTTTAGGCCCATGATCTTTCGCTCCACTAGATGGCAGAGCTGACAGTATGATTTCTACTGGCTGCAGCACTGGGGCTCCAGCCTGTTTCACACTCTAATCAACACTGAGCTGAACACATTTCTTGAGGATGCATTCAGTGGCTGGGCTGTTTGTCACGCTGCTCAGCTAAAAGATCCTTGTGCCATTCTGATCCATTCAGTCTGAGCAGTGTACAAGTATCTTCTTATAGCAATTACTATTAGAGCCAAAAAATAACAGATGGCATTTTGAGCTATTTGTTAGTGCACGAAATTTCTGTATAACAGTGCAGATGATAAAGAGTGTTTGCATACCTTATAGACATGAAGGAATAATATAGAAAGGTAAAGAAGGATGACGATGACGAAGGGCAAGATGAAAACGATGACCAGAGGGGTGAAGACCCACAGCAAGTACTCCAAAACACTCAGGTAGTTCTCTTGACCAAGCCCAGCCCATTCCTCCCAAGCATGAAAAAAACACACCTGACAACCAAGACAGAGAAGGTCAACACTTTAGAATCAGACTTTAACATCGACAACTGTTGCTATTAGGTTTTGTACAGAAATTAACCATACAAACTACTGGTTAAGAGCTGCAAATGTAGCTGTACGGGTTCACATCTAATGTTTGATGTCTTGAGCAGAGCAAAATCATTTCCCAATCTGATTACACTGACCCTAAGGAGGTTTACTAGGTTACAGGGGAGTGCAAGGTTTGTGAAGCCTACAGAATGTCCCCCCATTTCTACATGAACATGTCCTAAAATGGGAGAACCTTCCACTCCACTCTAGAACTAAATAATAATGATAATGGATTAGTTGATTCCTCCCCTCTCTAGCATGAAGAATGCAGCATCCTGAATTTCCAAAATTAAATTAAAATTTTGATTGACTAGACCATAGGACAGTTTTCCACCTCACCTTATCCATTTTAAATGGGCTTAGACTCAGAAAAGGCGGTGGTGTTTCTGGATCTTGTTAATATAACATTATTCCTTTGCATGGTAGACTTTCAACTTACATTTGCTGATGCTGAATGCAACTGTGTTCCTGAGCACATGCATTAAATTCCACTATAGATTACGTGATATATTTTGTGTACTCTTCTTACTCCAACACACACGTGCAAACAAATAATACTGCCAAATAAACATTAGGTTTAATCAAGAAATCAATAACTTAAAATGTGCTGCTTTTGAAGTGATTGACCGGACTGATCAGTTCTAAATTGACAGGTTTCATACCAGAATGGAGACAGTGTCCTCTGCCCCCATAAGACATGACTGGTTCCCAGTGTCTGACATTCTGCTCTGCTGTCAGTCAGGGAAGCTGCAGATCAACCGGCTGATGGCAAAATCAATCAGGCCCAAAGCCGCAGGGGGAAGAATCTCCCTACAGAGAACATCTGCAGCTATGAACAAGTCAAATAAGAGAGAAGACTCATAAAACAGGTTTTCCTGTTATACTATGTGTCGTTTAGGTAAAGCTGTGATATGTCACACAAATTTTGCCGCGACACCCAGTGCTAGTATGTGTTGCACTGAATCAAATGGCAGTTAGCTCTGAAGCAAACTTGCAGCTCAAGGTTAGCAATGAGAAAGAGAGCAGCAAAAAAATGCAAACAATGAGAAAACAAGACACAAGCGGGAAATCTGAGAGTGGACAGTAAACCTTCAGATTTCACAGGGTACCTGCACTAAAGCCTGAAAAAAAAAATCAAAAAGCGTTACCTCACACAGTTACTCTGTGGACCGAGTCTTTAAAAACACACCACCGCATTTTTATTGCTCCCCAGCAGCACCGTGAAACCTGTTAGCTACCTAACAACTGTCCCGATTCTAGTTCCGGAACGCTTTGAGTGTGACACTATCAAGTGTTAGGGTAATTCGGTGTCCCTAGAAACCCCAGTAACGATAAAGCAGTTCCACCCGCTTGCAAGAAAATGACAATCTGACTTCCTGTTGGACACAAAACCTTCGAAATAAAGCACACGCATGCGCGCGCACACAAAACGTTTGATGATTGGATATATATATATATATATATATATATATATATATATATATATATATATATATATATATATATATATATATATATATATATATATATATAGCCATTTGTCGAATTAATGCTTTTATCGTGAAAGGACACAATCGGATGTGTTATTATTGTGCTTGCCAGCGGAACTGATCGAGTGTGTCCATGCTGGTTCTGTTTGCTGCTAAGAGCTGATCGTCATGATGCTAGAGCGGAGCAGGGTGGCGGTGGTGGCGGAGATCTTTTTTAGAAGACACGCGTCCGACGAGGACAGAGTCCACTGTCTCTGCTCCAGAGCCTTCGTACAGTGAGTCTCTCTTATGTTGACATCACTTTTGACACAGCTTTGTGATGGGTAACGCATGTAATGGTTAGGCAGCAGGACTACAGAGTAAACTATGAGCAAATAAGCCTTTGGAGGTGTTGATCTTCTTCTGTGTCTCTGTCCAGGGATCGAGACCTTTATCGATCTGATAATAGATTACTATACTTGGAACTGGCAGGCCCAGGTACATTATTTATCGTCATCTTCCTCACACACAAAAGCGGTGAAATCAGATGAAGTTAAAAAATGAATCTACCTTAACTCTCAGATGCAGATGATGAAGAGGAGGTGTTGGACGAGGACGCTCAGCTGATGACCAGCATGGGTCTGCCCGTGGCCTTCGCCAGCTCCTCTGACCAGAGGAGAGAGGTAAGTCAGACCTGCTTTCTTCAGCACCGTGTCTGTGTGCTGAGATGCGGTTCCTGCCTGAAATAAATGAAATCAACTCAAATGTTTGGATGGAGCAGTTGCTGCTGCTTAGTGAACATATTTGTGGTCTTTTGACAGAGGAGGAGGTCCAACAGGAAGGCTGTTTCACACTGGGTAGATGCAGCAGAAGAGGAGAAAGATGAGCAGGAGCTACAGGTTGTCAACAAAGGTAGTTCAGTTGTCTTCTTCTGTATATAGAACAGTAGATTGAACTTTGTCAAATGATGTTTTTTTTGTAATTTCTGACCTAGCTGAGGAGAGGGAAGTGTGCCATCCACAGGAAGAGGGAACAGAAGGAATCCACGATCCTGGCTGGGACAGCTACTGGGGTATGGAGGAGAACATTACAAGAAAGTCCACATTTTTGGACACGGTTGTAGACTGAAGTGGGATGATTGTTTTTAATAGACTCTATTAAGTCTGTTTCCAACATTGCAGATTTAAAAAAATCCATCTGAAGCTAATTCAGTGCTCAATTTAAGTGGCATCTACTGATTATCAGCATCATCCAGTTTACAGACCCATTCACACAATTGTCCTTTAAGTGTAAAAAAGACACTTTGTTTCTTACTACCAGCCTTATTCATTGAAATCTTTGTTCAATTTGGACATACTTCACCTTTAGTCTGCATCAAACGTAGCATTAATAGTCAGTTCATCATTATGTCACCTAAGAGTAAACCTTTGTGTACATGATACCAGGTGGATGTACAGTGACACAGCTCTGCCATGGATCCATATTCATGGTGCTGGATTGGATTGCTTAATATTGTACAGTTGTACAAGTGGCCAGTGATGAAGAAAGGAGTCAAGAGAAAGCTTTCTAATATTCGATTTTCTCTCTGTATCCTCTCTGTGGCTCCTGAAGCTAAACAGGGTGAAGCTCTGCTGTGGAGCAGCTGGCTAGAGAAGCATCCAGAGACAGAGCTTTTGTCTACAGACATTTCAAGAGGATTCACTGCACCTTGGGATGACCCAGACACAAAAGCTCTGTGGGACAAACATGCTGCAGACACCTACTACTCCTACTGGGAGCAGTACTCATACTGGGCAGCACAGGGCTGGACCACTGACCCGTCTATCTGTAATGGTACCACTGGTGGAGAAACAGCAACAGGGGAGATGAACATAGGCACAGAGACACATTTAGAGGAAAGGAGGGATGGACAGTCTGTAGCTGAGAGCCTGGAGAGAGAAGAAGAAGTGAAGGCAGCTCATCATAATGCTGAGGATCTGAACGATATGTTTGGAAGGAGCTGCACATTAGAAAGATGTGGGAGCTCTGTGACTGACTCACAGATCCACACCGTGTGTGTCAGGGAGCAGGCAAAGGGAGAGGTTTGTGGATCAGATGAGCCTTCTGATGGCGGTAATGATCAGAAGAGACCAGCAGCGTCCTCACAGCACAGCACAGCCCAGAATACAGGTAAAAACCTTATGGCGTCCTGTGACACAGACGCATGGTACGCAACGGTACTGTACTGTCAGCACTGCAGAGATATAAAAGTGTTTTGAGCGAGAAAAGCAGGACAATTATTGCTGCTTGTTTAGTAAGTTTATTAACGTTCTTGTTTATTATAATTTGATGGCTATGACTACCTGAGGAGCTGTGCAGAGCAGTTGGTGCTTAACAAGTGAAGTTCAGCTATATCATAGCAGGAAGAGGGAGAGCTGGGCAGAGCAGAGAGGTCTGACATTAGCACTAGCTGAAGTTACACAATGTACTTTTAGGACTGTATTTATATAGTGGCAATTCACAACAAAGTCTTCTCAAGGTTATTTAAAGTGTTTATCACTTAACTTAGTACTTTTATTATCGAATTACTATCACACATTAATAATAATAATATCACACATTAATATTAATGGTTTCGGAGCTTTACTGATCCATAGATTGTGTATTTGCTATAAACTCTGGCAGTGAATATTTTGCATGTTTTGCCTCAGTTTCCCAGCGGGCTGCTGGCAGCTCTGATGACTCCCAGAAAAAGATGTCTAATAGGGATGATGATGACGATGATGACGAACCCCCAGAAGGCGGACGTGCTAAAGTCAAACGCAGGTCAGTTTGTGTTTAGTTCCCATGAACAGAAAACTATTTATAAAAATAGTTTAATTACAATTAGATTTAATGTGTCCTGTGTGCCATAAACACTCATTATCCCATAAAAATCTTATATTCTGCCAAATGCTTTAGCTTTGTCTTTATGTTTTTGTTTTGTTGTTGTTGTTTTTTTGCTGTTTTGCAACATGTTCTTTTGTGGGACAATACAGTACAAATCTGAAATGATGACAGGTGCTGTGATCAAAGGCATCGGTCACAGCTCTTGGAGTCTAATAACATCCAATGGATCACAGTACACTGGTCTTCATGAGAGTACCTGCACTAGCCATGACATACTTATAAGGATTTAAGAGCGACAATCAAGTTAAACACAGTTTGACACTGCTTTACTGTGCTACAGGAAACAGAGAAGGTTTACAAGCAAGAAATAGAAAAGAAATCCCAATGGGTTTGAGATGAAAAAAACTACAGAAAACTGAAGTAATACTCATGTTTGAATCCTGATAAATCATGTCCTTTTTGTTTGCAGTCATGAGCTTGATGTGGAGGAGACTTCATATCTGTCACCTGAGGAAGCGTGGAATAAACTGGGACTCAAACACAACCCACAGCCTCTGTAAGTCTTGTACATTCAAAGACCAGAAAATACTACATTTCACACCAATATTATGAAATTATGACATTTTAGAACCAAAAGGAAAAAGTCCTGTAAAAAACAGTGGTGCTGACATGTTTCTGATTGAAATTAATATATAAATAACCCAAATCATACTTGTCAATATAAAGATAACCTTCATTTTGGAGAAAAAAAACACTTAAAGAAGCCATGTTATGCTTTTTGTGAACAGCTAGAGCGGAGCTGAAACGGACCATTTTATTCACTGGACCCGAGCTGTTGCATAAAGCGCCATTGGAAGATAGAACTGAAAATCATACAATGCTTCTAGATTTATATTTAAGAAATATTTATCAAAAATATGTCCTCTTTTAATATGTTTTAATAAATTCCTTTAACGTCTTTATTACAAATATCATGTGAGCCTGGGCATTTAAAGTGCAACTTATCTGATTGGTGGCATAACCACGAGACTATAATGTAGTTTGTCTTGGTTCTGTTCACTCATCCTGTCCACTGGATCTGGATGTGCTGCATTCTAGTAAGTCCTCAGTCAGCCATACTGTTTACAGCTGTTTCACACAGATCTTTGATTTAGTTGCGTTTGTGTTTGTGTCTCAGGTTTGACAGCACGCTGAGCTTTAGAGGGGGTGCTGGTCCGAAGCGTCAGAGACAGTGCTGGACTAAGAGAGCAGTCAGCAGCACCAACAAACACATCAGGTTCTCAGAGACATGTGGAGACACACAAGCTCACATCAGCACCTCTGTACAAAAGGTACTATCTATAAACCATTAGTTACACATTGGTTTGCTGTCTATGACGGAGGAGGGAAGCAGTGCTGACTCATCTGAACCTTGTTGGATATTTCTGTGTCATCTATATACCTGAGGTCTTTGAGACAACCAGGCGCAACCCAACTTGTTCCCAGAGCCACGCTATGTTTAAAGCTGTACAAATGCCAGCATCAGCTGTCTGTGGAAATGACAGATAATCAATTAAATTACGTATGTGATTCACAGGTCCAAAACTTCCTTAAAAAGATCCAGAGTGACACACAGATGATTCCAAGTGACCCCAGTGAGACAAGAGCGGAAGGCACACAGAAACCTGAGGACATATCTCCAGGTCTGAGAGAAGTGACAGGAGAAGTGCAGAGGGGGACAATAGTGAAAAGTGCCCAGGATGGAAATAAAACAGCTGTGGAAGATGAGACTTCTCTGTACAGTGTAGATGGAGAGAAGAGTAAGGTCACTCAGTCTAGCACCTCCTCCTACTCTGCTACTGTGACTGTGAGTAGTGAGGAGGAGGAAGAGGAGGAGGAGGAGCAGAATGGTAGACAGTTAGGATGCCTAGAAATTCCTGACTTTCTCCTGTGTGATCCAACTGAAGGCAGTAACGGTAAGCAGATGATCCTGATGGTCCTTGCTTTTGTTTGGGAGAAAAGAAAACAATCCTGGGGGAACCGGTGCAGCCTGACAATGAATGATGTAAATACTTGTGCATGTGTGCAGAGTTGAGTGTAAAAGATGGGAAGAAGCCGAAGAAGAAGAAGAATAAGAAGAAGAAGGGGAAGCGAGGATGGAAACAGGAGGTCCCAGCAGAGATGGCAGATGAACCCGAACTGGCTAAATACTGGGCTCAGCGGTACAGACTCTTCTCTCGCTTCGATGAAGGGATCAGGCTGGATCGAGGTCAGTCTGTAACTTCTAATGAAACACAATTATGTAATACATTTAATATATAAGTGCATCTAAAGGAGGGGATTTCTCTGTATCAATATTTATAGGGGCATTTCCTCATGTTGCCTACTAGCATACTTTTCTACACAGACAGACAACCTTTCACAATTCTTGCACTTTTAGTGTTGAATTGGTGTGTTTTTTTTACCACCTCTGTACACACTCTATCTATGGGTGTGTATGGGGCTGTGTAGCTGCAGACTGCTCAAAGTGGCCATGCTGACCACTCATCTAGAGGTAGAAGTACGTGATTTGCAGACAGTGTGAGTCTCTGGATGTGGTTATAGTCTTTTATGTGAATGTTACTGTTAGGAGCAGAAAATGTGCACATCTGACCCAAACCTGTCATGGTAAAACACACGACGGCTCCACTGCCTCTGGACTCGCTGTCAGATCCACACTAAAAAAAACCTTTAGTTGTTTCTGTGACAGTAGAGCACATTAGTGACACATAATGAATTTACCTGACTCCTTATCAAATGTCTCTGTCAAAGTTTGGTCTCTTGTCAAGGACCCATTCCAAGCAGCAATAACGAACTGGTTTACTTTTAAAAGAATGAGGATCTTTGAACAATAGCTGCTCGTTGAATTTCAATTTAGAATCTGTAACTTTGTTAGATAAACCTAGTTCATGATTAGCAAGAATCCCATTAATTTAAACAGGGTATATTATGCATAATTTGGGTTTTACATTTTTATTCTAAAGCTAAAACATAAATAGTTTTTCCAAAGACAATTTTTTTTTTTCTTCTAATGGCTCTAAAAGCAATAACCTCTCCTTCTGTTTTACCTCCTGTCTAAATGCATGGTGTGTTTCAGAGGGCTGGTTCTCTGTCACCCCCGAGAGAATTGCTGAGCACATTGCCCTCAGGGTGAAGAGCAGCTTTTTAGACTCTCAACTGGTCATAGATGCCTTCTGCGGCGTGGGAGGAAACGCCATCCAGTTTGCCCTCACTGGAAAGAGAGGTAGGTGCAGTGTGTGTGTGTGTGTGTGTGTGTGTGTGTGTGTGTGTGTGTGTGTGTGTGTGTGTGTGTGTGTGTGTGTGAAGCATTACAGTTATCACAGTGTGGCTTCTAATAAAAACAATATTTCAGCATCCTTTTAAGAAAATTTCAACACCTGTAGTCTTCAGTAGAAACAGATAAACAACTGACTCTCCCACATGATCCCTTAAAAAAATTCTATTTACAGTATGTGTGTAATACGAAACAGCCAAGGAGATGTGATCCAAGAAAGTGGATAATATTCCCTCTAGCCAAAGCTAAAATGCAGTCAAACAAATCCAAAACACACAAAATAGAAACTCATACGGGAGTGAATTATAAAAACAGGTGGTTCTAAAGTCTTGGCCACCACATTCCTTTTTTATTCGGGGGCCAAAACTTTAGAACCACCTCTTCTTATAATGCACACTAGTAATACTCCACCACCCAGTATGACCTCAACAATAACACACAGAGTAGAATTACCACCTTTCTGACAGTTTCAACTTAAAGTCTGAGAACTTATAAGATTGTGAAAGTAGAATCCATGGCAGAGCTGCTGTATTGGATAGCATTAGATTAAAAAAGTCTGACTTGGACCTTGGTGTAAACCAAAAACCTAATTTCCCAGTTGTCTGACCAGCTGGAAAGTGTCTTTATTTTGGTTCATGTTCAATATCTGTACGAACCAGCGATAGACATTTCATAAAACCTGAATAATAAGTTTCCATTAGTGATTTCATGATGTTTGATTCAAGTCTGATCACCATCCAATGAAGAATTGCAAAGTTTCAGTTTTAACCCTGTGATGAACTGTAAGTGAGTGAGTCTAAACACAAGAGTAGAAATGTCCCTGTACAACTAGACTGGGAGCTCAGTTTCTTCTGCTGTGTTCTTGTTTTGTATCAAACTTTCAGTTCTGGCTATTGATATTGACCCGGGGCGCTTGGAGCTGGCTTGGCACAATGCCACAGTTTACAATGTAGCCGACAGAATCGACTTCTTGCAGGGAGACTTCCTTCAGCTTGCACCCCGTCTCCGTGGTGATGTGGTCTTCCTCTCACCCCCATGGGGAGGACCAGACTACCTGACTGCTGAGGTGTTTGATATCAGGACCATGATGGAGCCTGATGGATATCCTTTGATGCAGAGTAAGGGGGGTGTAGATCAGAGTGGATAGATTTTGTTTCCTGTGGACAGACACTATGTTTTTTTACTGTTACCAGTCTGTTTGCCGAGCTAAGCTAACTACCTAAAAAGTGAATTGTGTTTATGTAAAGTACTCGTTTTATATCCTTGACAAAAACCACATTTGAGATTTTCCGCCTGGCTAAACTGATCTCAGACAACATAGTGTACTTCCTGCCTCGCAATGCTGATATGGATCAGGTGAGTGGTGAACAGAGAACATTAGTTGTTGCACAGGAACACTGGCATCATTTAGTCTGTAGCACACACCTGCTTGTTTTGTTGTGTGGTGTGTGTGTGGTGTTCTGTGATCTTTGCTAGAAAGATCACACAACACCACATTTTAGGCTACAGCTCGGCAGTGCTTTAAATACTGCATAAGATTCTATAAGAAATTTTAATTAGACCTGTAATTACACCTCCCTTGACTATTTTTCAATAATCTCTTTTTATTAGGTTTTTCCTTACTCCAATCCTTTGAACACATTCACTGCACTCAGCTGCATTTAAATTAGCTGTGTGACTTTGGAAACCAACTGGCTGCACCAGTAATAATTTAGGTGATTTACTGTAAAGGCAATAAATCTTCACCATCACCTTTTTTCAGTTTGATATTTCTGATTTGTTTAGATTAGTTTGTATAGATCGGTTTCCACTTCGACATTTTATTCAACCATGATTCTATGTTGTACAAAAAAAAACAACAGGTAAAAACTACAGCAGTACTGTGTGATTTTTATGATACAATGCATATCCATCTGTCCCTAGATCGCCTCTCTGGCTGGCCCAGGAGGGAAAGTGGAGGTGGAGCAAAATTTCCTCAACAACAAGCTGAAGACTGTGACCGCTTACTTTGGCAGCTTGATCAATTCAGATAATTAGGAGGCTTGGCATGGACCGATTTCCCTCCACTAAATGAGGATGGAACAAAAATCTATTTCTGCTCTGTTCTAGAGTACACAGTCAAGAAATCCATTCTAGTGTTACAAAAGGTTAAATTGTGGCTTACTTTTTGGTACCTTTTCTCATTCCAATTTGGTCACATGCCAAGTAAAAATATCACCTGAAGTTAAAGCTTCTAACCACCCAGAATAATTAACAATACAGAGTTTTTAAAGGGGAATTATGCATCCTTCACATTCAGTTAAGACTGAAGTTCTACGGTTTTATAACTTTAAAGTTTTACAACAAGTTATATTTTATTGATTTTTTTTTTACTGTACATTAGAATCAATAAATGTGATTAAGAACAGTGTGTTTGTTCAAACTATCAACGTGTCATCAGACATTTAGTTTCCGGACTTATCGAGTTGAACATAAATGAAAACAAAATTATGTTATATGATGACAATTAAATATACAGTAGTATGAAGTATAAAGTATGGCTTCACATGCTGGTCTTTAGAATCTATTGCAGCGTTTAAATTAAGTCAAGGGAATTAAAAACTCTTTTGGCCCCTTTTTCATAGTCTTAATAGTGTAGATTCCAGCAGGGGGCAGTCACTCCTGGTGTATGATTTATAGCACACAGTTATTCCACTGTTGAGGATGTTTTAACTGGAACAAAGAAACATTGCATACGTCTGCATCTGTACCTCACCTCTGTTATGTTGGTGACTTTTTAACTCACCTCTTGTCCCAGTGCCCACTGTTACCCCACAGACTCCCTGCAATCCACAGATGCTTTCATTGTGGTCAACTTAAGATGTAATCAAAAAGGTGATGGTTCATTAAAACAATAAAATAATCAGAGAATCCAGACAAATCTCTCTATGTACCCAACAAGGTTAAAAACCGGTACTAAATGTCTGCAATCTTTAGGCCCTCAGGCAGCACTGCAATAAAAACAGACATGATTCTGTAGTGGAAATTACAGCATGGACTCAAGGACACCTACATCCACAAATGTAAGTTAAAACTCCAACATTCAAAGAAAAACTTATACAAACATGATCTAATAACACCCCCACCTTCGCTAAATCCAAGCTCATTTCTAATTTAAAAACTTAGGTGACGTGAAAATCTGTCATGTGGTATAATGAGACATGATTCATTTGGAAATTCTAGACACTGTGTCACGCATGCTAAAGAGAAGGGGGTCCCCCACTCAAAAGCCAGCATCTGTGATACTGTGGGAGGCCACAAACTGTTAAACAGCTAGAAATCTATGCCCAAGAATGAGGGACAATGTCACATTTTAAATTAAAGCAACTGGTTTTCTCAAGTCACAGTCTCTGTCTCAACCTTTTAGAAGGAAAATGTTTGTACTATTTTCAGTCTAATATAGATTTGAAGAATTTGCATATCATTACTTTTTTATTTACATTTTAACTGATTCATTCTTGTTTAGTTTTACATGCAGTCGTGTATTGTTTTCTGAGGCATTCAGCATCATGTTCCATGTAGACCTTTCAGATGGATCCACTTGTATTTGATCAATAATATAATATTAGCCAGTGTAAGATTTGTATTGATATTTTACTTTTCATTCCATAAGGAAGCATCAATTTTTTTTCCAAGATAATGAGAAAAACACGAAATGAGAAATCGGCTATAAAAAGAACAACAGGCAATTCTTTATACATATAACATGGAGACAAATGAATGTGATGCTACAGTGGCTTATCAAACAGAAACGAGTCATTCAGTGTCAAACAGCATGCCATGACACTGCAGTGCAGCCGAATGAATACAAATGCAATACAATCAAATGTCAGGACGTAAGCCATAGTTCAGTATGTGGGTAACAAACATTTGTTTCCAGAAACATCTTACATCATTAAAATGAAGACACAGCTCAGGTTGTTCAAGGACAGATCAATGGGTCCTTTCAGTCCTCTCTAGCCCCAAGTTGACTAAGACTGGAGTTCAACCAAAGAGAAGGAAGAAAACTTATGACAAATTATACAGTATGTCTCAAATGGCCTCAAAGATGATTGATTTAATTGTTTGAATTGCAATTCTCACCATTAGACAAATGTTTGCACATTTTTAGGAATTGGCACTGCTACTGAAAAACAAGCTCTGTCTCAGAAAAGTGAAAACAACAAAGCAGTTAGTGGAACCTTTTTGGACTGACAGGACTCAGTTTATTCTTCAAAAGCTGAACTCATCCCTGAACTGATTTGGCAAAATTGGAAACAAAAAAAAGGTGCTATTATCAAGAGTTTCAATAATTAGTACTCTGAAGTTCTTAGTGGAGTCAGTCAGTAAATGCAAAAATAAATACTTGTAAATGAGTGTGGTGCTTCCTTTTCCGCACTTTTTAGTCAATAAGATGTGGACAAAGTCATGGCTACATCTTTGATACAGACAAGCAGACACACAGACTCTTAAGGCTTAAATTAAATTTTGCTGAAATGAAAATAAAATAAGGCAAAGGATTGATTAGAGATTTCTTATTTAAAAACCATAGAATGTGCATCGCTACAGATGTGAGGATTCATAATGAACAGCATTAATGATGATTTTCTAAACTGAAATACCAGCACATTGCACAAGGCCATACTGATCTGAATCCCTATAAATAAATAAATGCAAAGAAATAACGTGTACGATAAAAAAATATAAAATATATGAATCTAATATGAAAAAATAAATACATAAGTTAAACTGAAATTAAATTAAAAATTGTATTACATAAATAAATAAAAGCCAACACATTCATCCCAGGCCTGTAACGCCATGGCACAGTCCTCCACCTTAGTTAAAGGCTGTCATCCTGTCCCACTGTCCATTGTAAATAAAGTTAAAAGAAACTCTTCCATATCTTCACACAGGCTCTGCCAGGCCGTGCTGTTCACTGTGCTTTCATACCCACACTGTCATGCCATGGTGTCCACTGTCCATCAAGTTTTTAAATAAACCACTCGCAAGGCTCCACAGGTGGTCACCTCACTACTACTCCCTATGTTTAGAAAACTACATACATCCTAACGTCATGTGTCCATGTTGCTGAGAGAGGATCAGATGAACCACTCCTTCTTGCTCTCGTCGATGGTTTCAGTGAAGGCCGGGTCGTTGACAATGATTGCTGCGTCGGCACAGTCCGCCGACTCCGCTCCTTTGGCCTCATTGGTGTGATAGGAGCCTTTGTGACGGAACATGTGACGGATCACAAACACCATGATGCAGAGCACAGTGAAGATCACCATGGAGATGATGCCTGGACACAAATATTTTAGATTTGATTAGCAATCAGGCCTTAAAGTGTTTGATTACAACACCTCGTTTTCCCCATTAGGGGTCTTTACATATGATAAGCATTCAGAGTAGGACTGGAGCACTTGTGATCTAGGAATATAATTGTCACACACCTGCAGCAATAAAACTGGTCCCTATCAGATCTGGCGCAATATACACTAAGTGTATATTTATTAGTGGTTATTTACCAGAAGCTTAAAAAAAAAACACTTTATGCCAGCACTAATACAGAAATAAAACTGCCAACTGCATTGTGTTTACTTGGATTTCTTTCAGAGGTGTCTCTACAGTAAAATAAAGTACAGTACATAAAAGTACAGTACTGCAAAAGCCTTTAGTGTTACTGCAACTTTAAAGAAAAATCTTCCTTATAATCAGCCTTGGCCCACTAACACATTGAATTATGGTGGATGAAAGTAAAACAATTTCACCTCCAATTATGGCAGAGTTGCGATCTACTCCATCCCCGTTGGCTTTGTCCTCATTTAGGGGGAAAACAGCTCCAGCTGTGAGCAAAGCAAACATTTGATAACTATTATAAATCAGATATTCAGTCTGCACTTCTTTTTAATTTAGACATTTCTAATCTGTTTACCAGCTTCTATGTGCCAGGGGTCACTAGCCGAGGCCATGGGGGTAATTGTCAGTGGCGAGGCTCCACAATTGGATGGGACCAGAATCCCATGGGTGCTGACGGGTGCTGCCATGCCGGAGCGCAGCGCAGCTTTCAGAGGTGCGATACTGTTGAACTGAACTCTGGACAAACAGCCCACGAAGCCCGGTGTGTTGTAGCGTTCGATCAGGATGGGATCAATCTGTCCAGTTTCTAAAGCAAATCCAGCAGAAAGAAGCTTTTATGAGAAGTGGCAGAAGGTTCTTAACACACGTGCTTATATCATTATTTATGGAAAGCAAAAAAATTGCTTTCAATTTTTTTATATTCTTTACATAATGAAAAAGAAATCTGTCGAAGGCAAATACACACACACACACACACACTTAAATACCACCCTTACCAAACACTTTTCCGAGAAACAAACTTTTGACCAAGTTGAACTGGGTGTCAGAAGCCTCAGGCAGGTTGTATGTAGACACTGGGTAGTGGTCCAGCTGGAGAAAATGGACAGAAGAGAAGAGGACAGAAGGTTCAGTCACTGCTCTTATCATCACCAGTTTATTTGTCCAGATGTTGACATCTCTCTGATTTCTGCCTCTACCTCAGTACATGTTGAAATTATTTGTAACCATACTGATCACATCAGATTACAATGGAACAATTCACCCTCAATGTATCAGTGTCCCTGTTCCTTCGGATACACCGCTTGGTCTTCACTTTTCTAATTTCTTCACTCCTTCTGTTAACATTTTTCCTACTGTAAACAAGTATAGCATAGTAGTACCAATTACAGTCTGTAAAACGTAATCTTCGATACCTAAGTACAACTGGGGGTTAGATTGTTGTGTGTGTTTCTCTGCAAAGACCTATGTAGCTTCAGTATTATATAAATCTTCTGCTATTATTCTTGCACTCAAAACCAAAGGTGCGATGGACTAAATGACTTGCAAAAAAAACTTGTTGCCCTGACCTGTAAAATGTTAGTAAATTACTTAATAAGCGATCATCTGTTTATCGATTTATTTTGTCTTGTCTTTTTGTCTAAATGAGTCAACCCCCCCCGAGAGTCAAAACTGCAAAATTAAAAAAACACTTCTATTTGTTATTGTGTACCTTCCTCCAGTCCCTTATTCAGAGTTTTTGACTGAACTTTCAGATTTTGCAGATTGTATCAAATGTAGTGCTTAGTACAGATAAATTCATTATGGTGGGTGACTTTAACATTCATGTAGATGCTGACAGTAACTGTCTCAACAATGCGTACAATGCGTTTTCCCAAAACAAAAATAAACCCACTCACAGTTAGGGTAAGACCTATAAGGCAGCTGTAATTAAACCACTACTTAAAAAAACCCTCCTGACCCATGTGTTTCTTTTAGGCAACATTATTAGAAAACACATACATTTCCATTTCTAAGCTGATGACACCCAGCTGTATCTATCTATGGAACCAGATTAAAAAAAATAATTCGACCAAACTCCAAGCACACCTTAAAGATATTTCCTCTCTTGAGGGCTTGCTCAAGGAGGATTTGTTGGGATTTTTCTATAAATCATTATAGTCTTGACTTTGTTATGTGGAAAGGCTTGAGATGACTTTGCTGTGAATTGGCACTATATAAATAAAGTTGAATTGAATTGAATTTAAAAAGAGACACTATCTTCTACTTTATTTGCAGCAATATTAATAGTTAGTAGTAGCAGTATTTGGTACACCGTGGTCAGGTACTGATATAGTGGCAAGAAACACTGACCTGTAGTCGTATCTCTCTTAAGTTCCTAGTAAGGTTGACAGAGTGTGGCTGTCCATTGGCCATGTTACGATGGTCAACATCTATGGTATATGGTTCTGCTAACCCCCCAAGACTGTAGCGGATCTGGAGAGTACCTGAACAAGCACATATACAGCACGACATCAAAATAATAATGTAACAGCAGTTCACAGTTTATATCTGTTTTTCTATAAGTAATTGTGAGACATGATTAATGAACCCACCATTGTGCCTAAGCACCACAGCCAAGTAGTCCTGAGTCCTAGAGCTGATGTAGACTAGGATGCTAGGGGTGCTGGAGGTGCTGAAGCTGAACACCAGCTCCTCCTGGGTCAGGTTGGCCTCACTAGGAACACCAACACTTGGCAGGCTCTTCACCTCCCTCAATGCAAAAGGGCCCACTTCCTGCAGGAAGTCGTAACGCACCAGGGTTCCTGTTTCAAAGTAGCCGCCAACGTCTAACAAAAACACATGAGATGAAAGATGACGACATGTAATCCAGCTTAAATAAATCTCTTTCTGTGTTGGAGGACATACTGTCGGTGCAGAAGGCTCCATCATACGCTGTTAGGGAGCAGTCACAGGAGTAGCCATTGTACTGCTCCACACATCTCCCTCCATTCTTGCAGTGCATCCCGTAGCTGCTGCAATGACCCCAGCAGCCTGGATTTACCCCTGGAGTCACCTTTGCGCTCTCCTCTAGGTCGAAGGTCACACCATTTATCTTCAAGGCTCGCATGCAGCCCAGAAAACCTCTCTGACCACTGGAAGCACCTAGGAATTGAAACGCTGTTTATTGTAGCAGAATACAGGCAGAATCTAAATCTACTTAATACTTCACAGTGAGCAGTTCAACAACTGTCTAAACCATATTCATGCAGTGTTAAAGTGCAGACACTTCTCACAATCACTGTCAGTGCATGTATGTCTACTGACATCCAGGATGTCATCTTTCATTAGGATATCCATGTTTTGGTTCACAGATAAAGCGATCAGTGGTGAAATAACTGGTGCATGATTCCAGATGTGACAGCTGTAGCAGCTATATGTGCATTCGAGTGTACATGTGTCTTACCAACGTATAGATCACTGTAGTACTCCAGTTTTGTGTATCCCTGTGGGGGCGTGGTTCTGACATCTCTGTGCTGTCCATTAAGCTGCAGCACCGCCTCCTTGATGTTCTTCTCAGCCTCCACACGATGCCACTGGTCGTCATTGAGAGGCACTGGTGAGCGTACGCTGAGCTCCACCCGCTCGTTGCCCACGTCGAAAGAGAAGATGACCACTGAGCCTCCTGGCAGCACGTGGAGAGAAAGGTCACAATAGGAACTTATTTCATGATTTCTCATTGTGTGTGGAATTACTGCAAGTGTGTCAGTCCAAGCTCACCAGTGTTGTCACATAAGTATGCAGTATGTTTTATTTGTATAATTTACCTCACTATTATTACTTATCTTGAGATTGGGTTGAAAGTGAATTTAGGTGTAAAACTGAACTCAGGGGGCAGACAGTGATAAACAGTAAGCATCTGTGTTCTGGTGCCAGATATAATACTAAGATGTGCATCAAGTCTTTAGTTCCATCAGTCCACTTTGGATGCGAGTTTAACTATTGTGCATGTTGATAAAGAATCTGTGTAAAATGTTTAGAAAGACTGAATGAAAAAGAAAACCTGATGCGCCTCCATCTGCACTGAGAGAAGAAACGTTTAATTTCTCTCCAGAAGATTCTAACATAATAATCACAACATAATGCACATCATAAACACACACACCTCTGAGTTCAATGCGAAGGAAGTCAGTGGTTCCTAGATTCTCCAGAAACACCCCATGTGTGGAGGAGGTCTTAAAGTAGAAGGAGATGTCCGTGCTGGCTTCTCCTCTCAAGGAAGGAAAGTGGAGGTAGGAGGCAGGGCTGCTAAAGGATGCTGCATTCCAGTAGTTCCCTTTACAAAACAGCAGCAGAGATAACTCTTTATCTCATTTTATGAAATAGCTTCTTATAGCATCTGGTAAAAGATTCATGAATGTTTGTGTCAAGAGTGAATGTAATTTGAGAGAGAGGGAGAGACAGAGAAGACACTTACGGTCACCCTGGCATTTGAGTGGTCCGACTGTCAATTTGGCCTCAGATCCAGCTCTGCTTGTATCACCAACCACAACTTGACGGACCGGCAAATGGTCTTTATAAACCAAAAGGCCTGAATCCTCCCTCCTGCACAAGCGCACACACACACACACACACACAAACACACAACTAAGAATAGAAAGAATCCTGCACAAAGTATTTGAAATACAAAGTTTAAACTTTACCCTAGACATATTACTTTGAAAAAACAATTAACAGGTGCTTAAAATAGGTTCTGTTCTCTTCTAAATTTGCAACTACAGTCTGTCTGATAAGATAATGAAACCACAGGGGGGCACAAGCCAGTGTCTTCTTGTGGCAGTCCCAATTCTGGATAAATGCAATGGGTAGCGTCAGCAAGGACATCCGCCGTAAAACCCATGCCAAATTAAAAATGAGAATCATGACTTCCAAACCAAATCTGACTTCTATACCAGATCGGTCACGGCCTGGGTTAAAAATGACAACCACCGGTGCTGTTGACCTACAGGGTGCCGGTGGAGACAGAAGAGGTAGGTAGGGACTTTGAATGTTGGGACTACAGAGTTGGTTGAAATGAAGCAGATAAGGAAGGTGGATATACTGTGTATCCAGAAGACCAGGTGAAAAGGTAGCAAGGCTAAAAGCTTAACCAGCTAATGTGATCAGGGAGACAGGTAGGATGGTACTCGGGGTGTCAATCGACAAAGAAGGAAGTGGACAAGGAGACTTGGTGGTGGAAGGAGGAAGTTCAGCAGTATATACAGAGAAAGAGGTTAGTTAAGAAGAAGTGGGACACTGAGAGGACTGAAGAGAGTAGACTGGAGTACAGGGAGATGCAGCGTAAGGTGAGGATGCTGAGAACGTCATAGGGAGTTACATTGTGTCTTTGTAGATTTAGAGAAAGCGTATGACAGGGTGCTGAGAGAGGAGCTGTGGTATTGTATGAGGAGTCTGGAGTGGCAGAGAAGTGTGTTAGAGTGGTGCAGGACATGTATGAGAGCTGTAAGACCGTGGTGAGGTGTGCTGTAGGTGTGACAGAGTTCAAGGTGGAGGTGGGTCTGCATCAAGGATCGGCTCTGAGCCCCTTCTTGTTTCCTCTGGTGATGGACAGGCAGGAATCTCCTACGAGAGCAGGAGGCAGGTAGAAGAAAATCTAGAGAGGTGGAGGTCTGCTCTGGAAAACAGAGGAATGAAGCTTAGCCGCAGCAAGACAGAATACATGTGTGTGAATAAGAGGGACCCAGGTGGAACAGTGAGGTTACAGGGAGCAGAGGTGAAAGAGGTGCAGGACTTTAAGTACTTAGGGTCAACGGTTCAGACCAACGTAGGGTGTGGAAAAGAGGGGAAGAGGCGAGTGCAGGCAGGTTGGAACGGGTGGAGAAAATATTTGTTAGAATGCGGATGCTACAAATAGTTTGTATGTGTCCCTAAAAAGTACTAAATTTAATAAAAGACACTGTTTCTAGCTTAGCTTTAAAAAATTGAACAGCTTTAAATGGATGATATCAGCATCAAATCAGAATACATATGGCAACCAGGAAAGAACATACAACATAATCCACAAACACCCTGCTTATGTATCACTATGTCACAGCAGTAACAGGGTTTTTTAGGAAACCATGACTGAGCTCAGTGCTGCAGGCTGTGACTGTAGCTCAGTGGGATTTTAGAGCAGCAAGTCTGCAAGCTAAAGGAGCCGCTGAGCGGTGATCCACTCACCAGGCACGCAGGTCAGCGTCACAGTTGCAGTAGCGTTTGGGGTCACTACAGTTGTTTTCAATACCACATAAACACTTCTGTATTCCTGGTCCTGAACCTCCCCAGTAGGAATGCCTCTCATTGGCTCTTCCTACCCACCAGGTAAACGGGGTGCCACCTGGAAGTCAAACCAAATAACCTAATCACTTTCACTTTAACTGCACTGATAGCTTTGAACCTGTGGTGCTGTACTAATCATAAGTACTCTGAAATGAACTATAAATATCAATAAAATAAGTTATTGATAAGGCTGTGACTCTTCTGCTGATAATAAAAGATAGATAATAGTGGTAAAACTTACCTGGAGTGTTGAGCAGACGAGACATCCGGCAGGCATAGGCTACGTGCTGTTCGCAATACTCTGCACTGCTGGTGACTGAAAATACCTGAGAAAACATAGGAAGGATGGAGATACTCCTCTGTTTTTGTATTAATTCAACATCATATCAATTTATATTTTTTTATTTATTTTCATTTACTTATTCAGTCCTTCCACAGTTCACTGCCACTGCAATCTCTTTAAAAAAATAAATAAAACATTTGCGGCTCTGTAACTATCAGAGAGCAAATCTTTATGCCAGATGTCGAACTTTTATCTGTATCGCTACGTCCTTTTTACCTGCACTGCGAGTTACCTCCAATTTTTATAACAATTGTATATTTTCACCTGATATATGATGTTACACAGAAACTTATGTCTATCTCGCCGGAAGCTCCAAATTTTATATTAGGTGAATATATTCATTCTTCATTGAAAAAGACCCTGACAAATGTTTATCGGTATGTCTCTGGAATTGAGCTATGGGTGAAATAAGGATGCTTTTAAATCACTTCATCTCCCCGCTGGGCTATGCAGATCATAATTGTGTGTATCTGGACACTTATACAACTGTGTTAAAGATGGAAAAAGAGAAGGACAAAGGAGGTGAAAGTCTGGACATATGAAGCTGTGCTCACTCTGGAGGGCTGCTTCGACTGTATAGACTGGGAAAAGGTTAAGAGATCCTGTGAGGACCTGAATTCAATTAAATTCAATTCAACTTTATTTATATAGCACCAATTCACAACAAAGTCATCTTAAGGCACTTTCCATGATAAAGTCCAGACTATACAAGTAGAGGCAACCCAACAAATCACCCTTGAGAAAGCTCTAGGCAACAGTCGAGAGGAAAAACTCCCTTTATCGAAAGAAACCTCCAGCAGAACCAGGCTCAGGGTGGGTGGGCATCGGCCTTGACCGATTGGGGTAAGTGGAAAGTGGAGAGAGAAAAGAAAAGAGCAACAAAAAGCTACCACAAAACATTGGGCAGGTTGGTAGGACCAGTAGCTGCGCATTGAAAAAACACACAGCTCCAAAGATATGGACACCTACAAAAAGGGACAGAGAGAGGGAGACAGAGAGTGAGAAGCACAACTACAGGAGACAAAGGCCCCACACAGAAGAAATCCAGGCCTTTATGTCTTTTAGCCATGCTTGAAGTTTGGCTATTTTCTGGTTTCATAGATAAATATAGCTGGTCATCATCTGCATTGCACAGAAGTTTATGGAATGTTTCCTAACAATGTTGCCTAGAGGTGAAACATACAGAGTGAAAAGTATTGGTGCTAACATAGAGCCTGTGGAACTTCATAACTAACTTTTGTACATATAGAAGATTAGTCATTAACATAAACAAATTGGAATGTGTCTAACAGATGAGATTTAAACCAATGAAGTGCAGTTCCCTTAATTCCAAATCCATATTTCAGTCTTTGTAATAAAACGTTGTGGTCAGTGGTGTCAAAAGTCCATTATTTGAAGCAAAGAGAAAGTGATGACTTTCACTAGTGCAGTTTCAGCACTGTGATGTACTCTAAACCCTGCCTGCATCACCGTATACCTCCACGGTATTTGAGTACTCAACATTTCTTACTTGAACTCTCGGAGAATTCCTAATTCGTTCATTGTTCCTCCCCACCTACAGAACCTCTTGTCGCCCTGCAGCGCCCAGTCATCCTCTCCAGCTCCTCGTCTCCTATGCATCTAATTCCCCGGCTTCCAACCGCCCTCGTCCAGTGACTCACCCTATGGCTCTAACTGGGAGTTGTTCTTATTGTCCTCTATTAGTCATAAATAATTTGCTGTTGTGGCGTAACCAAGGGATTTTTTTATACATTATTAAACTGTTATTACAGGCTAAACGGGATTCTCCTAAATTAGTGGAACACCACTTCCTTTCTAACTTTCGTGATTGGTCAAGAAAAGTCATGGACTAGACCCCATCTGTTGCCAGCTACTCAAAACCTGTGCATAATAATTAAGTGCAGTTTTTCACTACATTTTTATCAGACCTTTAGAAGCACAGCATGTCCCCAGGATTTGGAAGGACGTTATTATGAAAAACTTTGAAAGACAGGTATGATTGGAAATTTTGAAAAAGAACGGAGAGTGCAATCAATCAGTTGCAGTTCGTTTACAGGTCCAACAGGGGAGTGGAGGATGCTACACTCACTGTGCTTAATCTGCTTTTTAAATATGTGGAAAGGATTGAGTGTCACGCTCTGCTCCTATTTATCAATTTTTGCTCTGCTTTAATACAATTCAACCACACATCTAAATCCACAGGACTATAGAGCATTTTAAATTGAACAATAATCTTGCGAGATGGATTTTAGATTTTTTAACAAATAGGACACAGAGAGTCAGAGTTAATGGGGTCTGATCTGACATACTGTGCTCCTCCACTGGCTCAACACAAGGGTGTGTGCTCTTACCCTTATTTATTCTCTACATCACCATGTGTCAGGGCACTTTCAGGGGGTTTGGAGCTTTTATTTTTGTTTCTTGTTGTATTTACACATATTTTACTTCTACCTTGTACATATGATCAGTAAGCTTTGTGAGTATTTATTCATGTTTCCCAGTATTTGTCTAGAGCCTCAAATGTGTGTACTATGGTTTGTCTTCTCCTACTGCAAAACAAATCTACGCACAGGTATAAATAAAGTAACCTAACCTAACCTAACACAGACACACACAGAGGACACAAACTCTGAAATCTGTTCCATCCGACCATAGCAAAGTGCAGCAGGTAAACTAGATCAAAGCAAAAGTGTGCCGAGTGTGTACCTGTTCATCAGTCACATTGTAAGTGATCTGCAGCACTGCCTTCCCTTCCTGGTCTGCACTAGTGACTGAAGTCTGAGGAGACAGGTTGTTTTTCAGTGTGGTCCAAACTTTTTCCTCTTAAAGACAAGAAAACAGACCGTCACTGTTCATTACTCCTTCTCAGGAAAGAGTCACTTGAACTTTTCCAAATGTTAAACTGAAATAAAAGGTATGGCGTGCACAATTCTATACTGCAGTATCAACTGATTTATTCATAAACACATTAATTCTTATGTTTGTTAAAACCACATGGTAAACCATAGCTGCTAAGGATAAGTGTAACCCTCCCATCCCCAGCCGTACAATTATATTTACCTGTCATGTTACAGGTGACTCTAAAGGGGGGGACAGATCCACTGCCATCTGGATCAATCCAGTAGCTTCCTGAGGTCTTTCCCTGGTGCTTATACTCCTCACAGGACTGCTGATACATGGCTACAGAGAAGACATAAGACACAGCTTAGCACACTCAAAGTGTGTATGTGTGTGTGCGTGCGTGCGTGTGTGTGTGGGTGTGTGTGTGTGTGTGTGTGCCTACAGATCTTTCGGAAGTTGTGTGGACATATTTTGTTTAATGCTATTGTTAAAAATGTCCTAACAACATGAATTATGTTTGTGTCCTTAGTAACAATAACAAATGAGCATTGGCACAATTACATGTATGGCAGGTAGCTCCAGTGTATCCAGTGCCACTACAATTGCAGCTGAAAGTGTCCCACGTTTGAGAACAGTGGCCACCGTGCTCACAGTGGTTGGGAACACACCTAATAAGACACAGAGGAAACTCACAGCAGGTACACATAAAGTAAACAGCAGTCACCAGGTTCCACACCCCAATTTTTGCTGTAAGACACCAGGCTGTCCATTGGGCCACCATGAGTGGTACCTGTCTATAATTGCACACATGTCCAAGCTGACATTTTCAAAGGTTCCAATCAGGCCCTGCTCCACAGCCCTGAGGTCAGCCAGATGGTCGTCAATGTGGATCATCTGCATGCAGCCCTGAAAGGAGCGCTGAGGTGATCGGGTATTGGTGTGAAGGAAGTAGCCTGAAGACAAGAGTAGCAGGTCAGTTCTTCTTCAGTTCTATTAATATTACTGACTTAATACTGTATTTTCAGTTAGCTATTTCTATATTATGGGCCTACAAAAAATACATGAAACATACATGTAACATCCAACAACTAACTGTCAAAAAACAAAAGATATGACCACAGTGATCTAAATATTAACTATAATCTGGTCACCCACATGTATAAAGTAGACTCACTCAGACCTAAAGAACGCTATCTCTAAAAGACCAAAAAGAGTAATATGTGCTCCAATATACTAATATTTAAACCACTCAGGACCTAACCTGAGTGTCATTATATCTTGAGCTCATCCCGGGCACCTGGCAGGTCTGCAATAACACTGTCAATGATACTACCCCACAGGCTCCAGGTTGGAGTCATGGTCATAACAAGAAAAAAGGCTCAGCTAAAGCTAGAATATGCAACCATAAGTTAGCATGAGACTCAAAACCTCTGAGATCACTAAAGGCACTGAGAAGCTGTTGCTTGGAACAACCTAGCTTTGTTTCAAAACTGTGCAAGTGCACTGAGGACAACGAGGCCTGTTTTAAAGACAAATAGTGATTCCAGCAGATACTGATTTTAATTAGCTGTTCAATATTTAGTTATTGGTAGATAAATTTTATTTTTTAACTTTATTGGTAAAATGTTTCCAACTGTAGCTGGGGATTATGTTTTCAATATGAATTTTATACCCAGTCACATGCCTTCCCATAATGTCAAGCTGTTGGAGTTCTCACTATTTCTAGTTTCATTTTGTCATCATTATCATTCAGTGTGTTTGTCTTGTTAATAATGTGTGTAGTGACATAACACACTTGGACATGGAATCACTTCCTCAACCTAAAATATGCTTAGCTGACAACATTTAATGAAAAATGCAAAGCCATTCATCTTTTTGATTAGTGACCTCCAAAGTAGTAGGTCCCTCCAGTCTGGATCTGAATGGGGATGGCTGTTCTGACTGTGGAAGCTTCATCTCCATCGACTGTCAGCATTGCATAGTTCTCGAGTGCATTCAGATGAACACTGTGCCACTGTCCATCATTCAAACCTGACCCTGAGAACAAAAACACATACCAACAGCAACAAATTAGGAAATTTGAACTAACTAAACTTTATTGAGAAGATCCATAAACTCAGCTCACCTGATGAGATATCGATACGCATGTTCTTCTTCTGAGTCACATTCATGTAAACAGTGACTTTGCCCTCTGTCAATCCCACCTCCACCCAACCGTCAGCCAGCGCAGTAAACATGAGCAGCCCATTGTGGTTCCAAGTCCTGAAAGATAGAGTGACTGACAGAGTGTCGCTGTCACTCTGACCTGGCAGCCGCAAGAAGGATGTTGAGTTGAAGAAGACAGGGAAGGAGTTGGACTCTGCACAGGAGAACGTCAGGTTACGCTACGATGGGGAAGAGAGAAAGTCAGCTTGTTTAGTCTGATGATAATAATGCACCTTCACAATCTCACAAAAACCTGTCATACACTTTTAGTCCCTCAATCTTAGTGACAGAAACATGTTACACGAGCAGTAATGTTAAAATACAATTCAGACCAAAATTCACTTGAAGAAAAGATACACAATCACAATCAATTTAGTACTGCATTTTATTAAATATGCGAGTGTCATGTAAAAATAGCCATCAGATCTGGAGCAGGACAAGCTGAGAGTGGGTCAACCTCCACAAACCCTCGATCCTATGCTCCCTATAAAGCAAACAATATACAGTATAAATGAAGACTATCCCTTTGTGGTAAATGCCCATGTCACCAGCTTTACCACCTCCATCATGTGCTGCAAAAACATTCTACTCACTATGAGTAGACAAATTTTCATGTCCCTCATTGTGCTTTAATTATATGTACTCTAGGTAAAGTTTGGTCACAAAAAACTAATAATTGGAAAGTGGAAGTGGAAACTGTGGTTTGTGTTGGTGTTGGTCTAGCAAGTGTTTGTTTAACTGTTTGTATGGTGACTATAGACAATACAATTAGAAAATGCTCAAATATTTTGTTGTATTTTGTACATTCCTAAGCCAAAATTTGGAGCATTAAGCTGTTTGTATCAGATTGTGTAAAGTGTCTTTGTGTATAAGGACACATATTTAGATGCACATTTATTTTACCAGAGGGTAATGTTCACAGATTACAAGGAAAGTAATACCCAAATAACTCTGTGTCAGATATACTACACAATGTCAGTACTGATTAAATAGTTGTGCATCAGTTAGCTATGATAACTAATCCTCTAGTAGTTCTATAAGGAGGGGTGAAGACAATCCTCGTTGAGGCAGGCTGCACCCGTGAAATGTGTCAATCACAGTTCTGACAGTTCTGATATCCAACCTGGGAGTAACCAGAGGCAAATAGCAAGGGTTGCATTAGGACTGGAGCCAGTTTAACCATCATACCATGATAGTTAACTGGTTTATATTTGACTCTAAAAAACTGACCTATTTCGACTGCCATCATGTAAATGCTTGCACGTCGTAACAGTACTTTGCAAGTTTCCCTAATTCCTTCTGCAGGGTAGGGTCTCATCACTCAAACAGATGAACTGATTTCCCCAGTGCGGCCCTTGGTGGCTGGGTGGGGCCACACCTGGTGAGGTGGGATTCGAGCCCGCAGTCTTCTGCATACCAACCCAATGCTCTACCACTAAGCCACCAGGTTCCCCATTTCTCATGACTCAAATACAAATTAGGCCAAATTCAACAGTAATGTGTTCTTCAGAGTGATTGACAACTTTGCTTGATTTCAAATCATGTTGCAAAAGTTGTTTCTTCTTGTGTTAGATTCCCCCAGGAAAAAGGCCCAGGTGGCTGGGTTACAATAAAACATCGTCACCGAGGCGTAGTATTGGAACAGTAAATTGACATTTACCTTCAGAAGTTCCTATTTTATAGGGCTAATCTCTGAAATCTGAGTTGTTTTTAAATCCATTTTAATGAGCCATTGAATGTGATGCTTTGAGGCAATGAAAGATTCACCTTTTGGTAAAAATAGTTACTAAGAGAGGATTTTTCCTCCAGAGAAATTTTAATATTTTAAATTCCAAAATGTTAAATATTAAACGTTTGTATTTGTATTTTTGACACTGACATACTGACATAATGGATTTCCTAGTATCAAACCATAACCCCAATTATTAAAGCAAAATGCCAATCCCGACCCCTAACTTAACCCAAACACAAACACACTGCTAAGTGTGGATGGAGAGAGCCTGTGAGCCTGTGCTATGGACTTGTCTGTTTGGACAGTGCCCCTTTTTAAGTATTGATTCTCTTTTAACTCCTAACCCTAAAACCAAGTCATAACCCTTCAAACAGCATTTTGAACTTGTTAGGTCGCACAAACACACACACACACACACACACACACACACACACACACAAAGAGAGAGCCAGAGAGAGTTGTCTTACAAAGCTGGATGTGTCCACTTTTTTCCTGTGGACCAGGTTGGTAATGTTTTCTCCATTGTAGGTGATTCCCTCCATGCAGCCAACAAAGTTCTCTCTGCCTCCTGAGCTTGGCTTCGCTGATATAGGAACCCCTCCAAAATTGATCTGAGAACACAGAGTGTAGTGGATAACATGGACTACATTACATTTGACCTAGTGGCATTTTGTTTTTGTTCTGTCCTACATTTCTCTGACTTTTTTTTGAGTCTTGCTTATACAAGTGTTCTACGGCAGATGCACAAACTTTTATTTAATTACTCGCTCAAAATTGTGCAACTGCATGTTTCTTACCACATGATTCTGTTCATTTGTTTTAAATTTAAGGGAAGTCTATTATATTTTATATTTCCTTTTTTCTGTACTGATATTAGTATATTATTTTTTTGTGGAATATTGATCATTCTGTCATACCAAGTCCAGACGATCCATAAACTCTTGGTTCTGCAAATTACTGTGGAACCAAACCAATAGCAGGGTATTCATGAACACAGACAGCAGTAGTAGTTCATGCTGGTGTTTTGATTTACGTGGTTAACTTGACCCTACATAACAATTTTTTTGCAAATCAGGGCCTGGCAATAGCAGTGCGTCCACACACAGTCTGATATGTCCAACATTGCCAGGGGGCCTGCATGTATATGAGTTTTGAATTCATGCCAAATTGATGCTGAATTGGTAACAACACTGCATCAAGTGCATGGTACTGGTTTGTTACTGATTATACCAAATGGCCTCATTAGTAGGCCTACATCATCAGTGTGTGCTTTTCTATACAGGACAAAAAAAAAAAAACATCTTTTGGTTTTTGGTTGAAAGGACAGTGCCACAATTATGAGGCTGTTTTTACCTCATAGTCAAGGTCCAGATGGTCAAACTCTCCATTTGTCCTAAACTGCTGAGTGTGGTGGTCCAGAGTGAAGTTGACGTTCCTGCGGTAACGCGCTATGACAACTGAGTGCCAGTGGTCATCATCCAGTAAACTCCCACTGGTCACAGAGGTGTGACCCTTAATGGAGCCATACTGGTTACTGCCTAGAGAGGAACAAGAGCACAACACAGCCATGGACAGGTTGGAAAGAGTGCTTTTGCATTCTTTGAGAGAACACAGATGTGAAGGAAGACTACCTAAGTTGATGCTGAGTTGCAGTCTTGCCCGGCGAAGCTCCAAGGAAATGTAGTCTCCCTGCTGTCCTTCTCCATGGAGTAGGACTCCATCTCCAGCTGTGGTTCTAAACTTCAGAGAGATTATATCTTTCACAAGCTTCATCTTCTTACTCCTAAAGCGGTAGGAGATCACACCTTGACCATCAAAACTGATGACGTCTGACCCTGGTAGATGGAAAAAAAGGAAATTGTTTATTTTAAAACTCATTTATGTGTTGTGTCCTACATGTACACATAATTATTAGTATAGATCTTATTTGACACAAAGTAATAAAGCAATGTTAAAATATTGATGTTTGTGCTGAAAAAGGACGATATCTTCCTTGCCCTAAGTTAATTCTTGCTAACTTCAGACTGATGTACAAAGTAATGGTAATCCAGAGCATTTACGGCAACATTTTTGACAAACTTTCCACTATGCTTTTTGTAATGAAGACATTTCATTCAGTGGGATGATGTATTCGCTGATGTGTTTTAAATTAATTGTAGACACCAAGGAGGTCTTCACCACAGACAAATGAACTAATCTATGTTGCAAAATGATATATACTACATACACGAGGAATTTGTTGGGCTTTCTTGGCATATCTGTATAGTTGTGACTTTATTATGTGAACTGTCTTGAGATTAGTTTGTGGTGAAATGGTGCTATATAAATAAAGTTGATTCAAATTAAAATTTTAACAATATATTTCCTGGTTTCTTCACATAACACAAATACTTTTCCTTGTCCTCAGCTGTACCATGGTAGTGACAGAAGTCTCAGAGGCTGTCTGCAAAATTACTTCTTTTCCTGTTAAGTCAGTTTTGTTAGTTATTTGCATCTCTAAGAGCCCCGTACTTTCAACCCACATAGGTGATTTTAATTGTTTAACCTAATCAAACCTGTTTGATTGGTTCTTACCAAGATATACTGCACATTTATTGTCAATTTTATTTTAGAGATTGAAGTTAAATGTGGTTTCTTACACCTGCAGGTAAAATAATGATGATCCACGGCTCTTTGTATCTATGTCAGATTTGTAGATGCCTCATGTTGGTTCAATCTTCCCACATGACTGTGACTAATTTACCATCTGTTTCTGATCTACCTTATTATGACATGAATGTTATTGTGCCTTGGCTCTCTAACCCTAACAATTAGAGTTCTGTAAAAATGTAATATACTATATTTGCAAGCTGGGTCAAGCAATCTTTATCCAAACAAAGGATTTACTGTAATAAACTATAGCATGCACTAAGCTACTGTGAAGCACAGTAGTGGCAGTATCAACGTTCTGAGACTGTTTTGGTGAGAGTGGATGGAATAATGAATAATTTTGAGAATTACTTCTAAATTCTTCCGCATGAACTCAAACGATCAACTAGATTTAACAGGACACTGACCCCAAACACACATTAGAGCTGGTTGTGGTCTTAATAGGAAGTTGAGTAATATTTATGATTTTATGTATATGAACAGGCTGTTTCTAGATTTCTTCAGTGTCCTCAAAGATTTTCACTCAGTACACACCAAGAGTGTAAGAAATGGGAGCCATGGTGTACAGCCCTTGTCGTCATCACTTTGTCATACAATGTGAATTCCTCCCAAATTTCAAAATTTAGTTAATTCTGCTTTCTGATTCACTCTGTAAAACAAAGTAAACAATGATTACACAAGTAAAGTTATGCCAAAGTTTAGGAGAACAGAATCAAACATAGACAGAACAGAACTCTAACTTTGATAGATTCAGAATATATGTAGCCCCATGAAATAAAGATTTGTTTGAATCTCAGGCAAAATTTAAGGAGCACTTTTTAAACAGACTGAGGGCTGTACAGTGTGGCCCTCATTTCATCAGTGTAGCATGTTCCACATGCATAAATCGCACTCATGTTTCTATCAAGACTATTCCTTTAACATAACAGCTTTTAGAATGGTCTTCTCAATGTCCTGCCCTTAACCCTATAAAAAAAGTTGTGAAAAGTTACGTTACGTGCCACTATCCTCTTTGAACTCAATAAATATCACATTGTAGAGTTATCACCTTTCTGATAGTTTCAACCTAAAAACCTAAAAAAAGTAGAATTTTTTGGCTTGACCTAAATTGCACAGGTGGTCATAATGTTATGCCTGATTGGTGCATGTCTGGTGTGCACATTAAATTGTCGTTGTTGTTAGAATCTTTCTTTCTTTCATTTCAACTTACAGTAAGAACAGCCATACAGCTCAAGACGTACTCCAGTGCGGCCCTCCCTGCTCCACTCCACTGGGATGAGGCGAATGTAGCGAGCCAAGATGGTATGCTGCAGATCATGGCGAACCACACCCTCACTGTTCACATTTCCCTCAAATGTCTGAAACACAATGAAAAACAAACATACTTCACTATTCTGAAAGGTATAGGTCTTAACAACTATTAGTTACATTTTCCATTTGAATGAAGAAAAAGTAATTCAATTTTACTTTATCTTTTTTAAGCATTAGTTCAAATTAAAATTGTAACATTTTTAGAATACAAACTAAAATAGGAACTTTGGGGGCCTGGTGTCTCAGTGGTAAATACTGGGTGAGGATGCAGAAGGCTATGGGTCGAATTCCACCTCACCAGTTGTGGCCCCGCCCAACCAAGGGCCAAATGGGAGGGTTACAGCTGATAGGGTATCCGGTGTAAAAACTAATGCTAAATCAACATGCAGAACATGTTCGGCTGAAGGGACAAGCTGAAAACTCTTGATCTTTAAAACTAAAATAGGAACTTTAAAAGGAAAAACGTTTTAATTTACATATAGAAAAAATAACTACTGAAGAAATTTGATCTGAAGTTACCCCAAAAGAAAATGTCCAAATAATGCAACTGATATTACATTTTCTGCTCTTTTTTATTATATGCTATATGCTATGTACAGTGTGTTCTGGTATTAATACTGCCAGAGTTTGCCATGTTTATATAAATATTTCAAAATATAATTTATTATTGTTTATACAATAAATCTTTATATGAATGGGTAGTAGTGTGTGTAGAGTAGTGTGTGTTCCAGCAATATGAGGCAATGAGTTAGCTGTGTTTCAATACCTGAGCCCTTTTTTCCCAGTCTGATACCTGACATGTAACAATTGGGGTTAAGAAAATTTATCCCAACAATCTCAAAATGCATCTTAGTTTAGTGATTGTGAGACTTAAACTCTTAGGCATTCCAAAGTAATTTATGACCATAACATTATTCCTTACCCAGATGTTTCCATCTTGTAGATAAGGTCTCCAGTTTTTCTGCGTGTCACTGTAAAGCAGCCGATACTTCTTGGTCCAATCAGAACTACTAGAGCGGCCCTGAGTTGCTATGGCAACCACCTGCTTCCTAGAACCCAGGTCTACTTGTAACCACTGGTAATGGTCTGTATCTAAAGGCGACCAGCCTCCAGCACCTAAGTGAGAGATGAGAGAAAGGAAGTGAAAATGGAAAATGAGGAACTGAAAAATATTTAAAAAATGGATCTGTGAAATTTCAAAGAAAATGTTTGAAGAATTGCAGCGTGTAGAAATACTATTTCTATAATATCCCAAAGCTGGTAAACCAGGGAACAAGGAAATGTTTTCTTCTTGGATTTTGCATGTTTGCCCTGTGTATGCAAGCATTTCCTCTGGGTGCACCAGTTTTCACCCACAGTTCAAAGACATGCATGATAAAATGCCCAATACCATTTCTGTATATGTAAATATGAGCAGTAAGGGTTGTCTGTCTCTATGGAAACCCCCATTTAGCAAGAAAAAAGTCTTATTCTTTTTACATTGAACCTATTGACCCCTATTAACCAGAATCACCATTCCGTGGAAGACATATGTAATTATAAATGTATTATCAGAATATTATCCCACTAAATGTAATATATTATCTAAAATGGTATACCTTGTTTCCGATTGAGTTTGGCGTAACCTGCTCCATGAGTTCGTGCATACACTGATGAACTGGTGAAGGAGCTGTAGGGGAGTGGTGTGGCCAAGCTGTCTTCACACTTCCCTGAGCAAGTGACAAAAACAGACAAAATTATTAAAATGATCAATGTTACAAACAATGCAAGAATTTGTCTTATTAGATTATACAAGCAATTTTGTCTCAGCTGCAGTTTCCTAAGTAAAAGCTGTTGGCATGATGACTATGTAAGGAAAATCGTAATAATTTCTGCAAGTTAACAGTGTCAGTGTCAGTGTGACAATGTTACTGTAAAAACACACATTAGCATGTTAGTATTTCACTCAGAGCAGGTGCAACCTAAATGAGCTGCTCACATACTGCCATACTCTCACTCTGTGACTGTACTTTATCAAAGGATGACAGCTGGGGTTGGGTTATGTGAAGCTGAAGATATAGATAACAAAACCAACATACTGGACGAAACAAGAAGTAAACAGCAGTTTACACAATGACTGAGCTCCTCTCCTTTAGAGGTTTAGAAGTGCTGTACTATCACCAGCAGAGTGACCACTTTTCCCTTTAGTCAAACGAAAGACCCCATTTCCTGCTGCTGGTAATATCAAACAGATGGGATCCTTATGCTCTCTAAACCCTTATGGCACCCCAGCTTGTTTATGCTGATCTGATCAAACCTGCTGATTCTGAATGTAGCTTTGAGGATAGGCCTCCCACTGTGACATTGAACCACAGCAATCTCATAGCAACATGCTGCACAAGAAATACAACTAAAAGCTACAGGACACGCACCACACAGGATCACTTCTTTTCCATGTTGTTCTGTGAACTTTTTTCCATGGTTTAATTTTTTCAATCACAATTTACAAAAATACATAAAAAGACAAACATGAAAACCAAAATACCATACAAGAATGCAAGCACTGTGGTGTCCCAATAATGCTGTGTTGAGTTTGAGGCCATGGCTTGGCTTTCTGTCAGAATAGGTAAAGTGTTCCTTCCAGGCTGGAATGTAGTTGCTCAGTTGCCTCAGTTGTGACAGGACAAAGGAATCGATTGTGCTCAAGCCAATCACCCTGCTCATTGCCTCTTCAGTGAACTCCTGTCTGTCCTGACAGACAATTCTGGGAATTTTTTTTTAAGGATACTGCCTAACTAATGAGAATAATCAAAACTACATTGGAGATCTCATGCAGGTGCAGTCAAACAGCTTATTTCAGACCGCTGTACAAATTAAAGCCAATTCCAAATAGGTGCAGACTAACAGGGACTAATCGTGAGTGGAATTTTTGTAACTACACAGCATCATATGTACAATGTGACAATGTGTGTGGGGAGACTGTATTGCAGGAGGTAGAGCAGTCATCCACCACCCCCAGGGTTGTTGGTTTGATCCCCGGGTCGTCCAGTCACATGTTCAAGTGTCCTTGAGCAAAACACTGAACCCTAATGTAGTTACTCCCAGTCTGAGTGCGAATGGGTGAATGAGAAGCAGTATAAAGTGCTATAAAGTACAGACAATTTACACTGTACAGGTAAATAAATATAGAGAATTAATTAAATATAATTAATTATATATAATATTTTTTACAGTGAAACTATAGATTATATTATAGATTTATTCCATGTAAAGTGACATTTTAAAACATTTTCCATTTAAATTTAGATGATGACTACTTGCAGCTCATGAAAATCAAAAATGTAGCATCTTAAAATATTCGGATATTTTCTAATATCAATCAAATAAGGATTTACAATTGAAAGAAGGTTTTACAAAAACTACAACTGTTGAAAAGTATGTTCAATAATGCACTCAATACTTTGTCAAGGCTTGTCAGCAGACTGACGCATGAAGTGCTCTAAAATCTCTACGACTGCAAAGAATGTGGACAGGTATCAACACCAGCGGATGACATTGCACCCCAAATCTTACTTACTGTGGAAACTTTACACTGGACTTAAACAACTTGGATTCTGTTGCTCTCTGCTTTTCCTCCAGGATCTGGGACCTTGATTTCAAAATGAAATGCAAAATTTACTTTTGTACGTCAGTGTTTGCTGACACAACTCTTAGGAGTCACTGGGGTAGAACCAGAACACGATGGTTCATCTTATCTGGCTATCTGGCCCACACACACTGTCACATTGTACATATGATGCTGTGCAGTTACAAAAACTCCACTCACTCCTTATCTGGATCAGGAAAATGTTGCTAAAGAGATGAATATCTAGATGACCTTGTTTACCTGCTGCTAGATTGAATTGAATACAAAGAAGTGCTGGAAAATGATGCATAGATGGACAGAGACAGTAGTCATTTTAGAGGATGCAAAACATCAGAGTAGTGCTGCCGTATGACAGAAATAAGGAGTGAATTGTTGAGGCTGCATGAAAAACATCTTTCTGTGACAATTTTAATAGCAAGGGGGTCAAGGGCTACAGTTGTAGTGCAACACAGGATGGATGACCTGAAAAATAATCCTGAGGCAATGATGGACTCCGGACTTTACGACTGCAGGGTAAGAATCTGCTGTGACCAAAAATGCTGATACTGAATACAAATACTGAAATATAAAATATGTCTCAGAATATTTTTTGAACTATTGTTAGTGTCACTTATACTGACCAATTACATCATTAATTGTTAAATGTTGACAAAAATAAAATACACTATTATAGTCTTTACATAATAGATTAAAAACACAATTTGACTTGGATTTGATCAAGCAGATGTTTTACTTTGCTTTGTAGCTGGACATATTGGTGTGTGTGTGTGTGTGTGTGTGTGTGTGTGTGTGTGTGTGTGTGTGTGTGTGTGTGTGTGTGGGTGTGTGTGTGTGTGTGTGTGTGCATGGCATAGTATAGATTGGTCTTTGTGTGTGTGTGTGTGCATGGCATAGTATAGATTGGTCTTTGTTCTCGCCTTGTTCCCCAGAATTGCTATAAGATGGCGTTTTGTGTGGGGGAGGGGTGAGAACTCTGAATGTGTGTGTGTGTGTGTGTGTGTGACAGGTGCACGGCATGGTAATGAGTTTCCTCATATGCATTACAAAACAACTACAAAGCATGTATTAAGCAGTTTGAAGGGACAAGAACAAGATTATGTGTTCAACAGGAAACTTCAGAAAAAACAAGCTCAGCACCTTAACTACTGGTCTTTTTGAGGAGGAGTCTTGTTCTTTATTACGTGTTACAGAATTATTTGAACAATATTGTTCATCCTAAGGCTCCTGCTGTTAGTTTTAGACAATGCTGGAACACACAGATACCATTCTAATGATGACGTTAATAAACATTATCAATTTCAATTTAAGGGCTAATTTATTTCTATTATATCATCTAGAGCTATTTGTATTGATGTTATTTGAAGACTTTGGGACCTTACTTTAAATTACTGTTATTTGTATTATATGACTTGCTTTATTTTATGTGAGTTAGCTGATGTTTTTTAGATGTCTGTGGAGTCATTGATGACTGTGGTGAAGGAGTTAGCAAATGGGGGTCAGTGTCTTGCCCACAGGGCTGATGTTGATGAAGACTTTGAATGAAGCAGGATGCTCAAAAATGTTTGTATCAAATTGAGCACACAGATGAAAATCTGCTTAAGGATGAGAATTTTACAATTAAATTCCACTGCAAATGACTTGAACTCAAGCTGACTAGAGACATTTATACTCTGTAATGGAACAATCTACAAACTACAGTTAAGGAAATCTGTCCAATGGTTAGCAGACCTTTTTTTAAGGTGTCCTAAAGTCCCTGATTTAGTGACAGCATGTGATGCATATTGCAATGTTTTTCTGATGATTTAAATTGGAAGGTCATGCAGAAATTATGGGAGATTGCCTGTATTACTTGCTGAGATTCCTACATTGCAAATTCCTGGAGGAACTGAAAGGTCACAGCGATTGTAGTAGTGGTGGCAATAGTAAACTATTATTAAGTTACAAACATAAAAAGCTACATTAGTACACTCTAAACCCATAACTATATTTTTAAATCTTGTATCTCATTATAATATATAATATTGTTAAGCTATGATTTTTAGTTTTCTAGTTTCTACATCTTACTGTCAGAACTTGTAAAAATTTGTTATGACTTGTTAGTTATGACAGTTAAGTCTTTTAATGTGATGAGAATATATTAAACCTATATATTAAACCAGTGAGTGCAGCCAGCTCCACTGTGAGAGTTTAAATCCTCCTTCTGCTCTGATACAGCTTTGCTTTGCTTGTTACACTCCACCATCGTCTGCACACCCCTTCAACCAGTCTTCATTTTCAAGTTAAAATTTAAGCCTAGCTTAAATTATTTTAGAAGTGAATATCTCTGCAGTCCTGTTCAGTGGATCTGCCTAACTGGTAAATGGTCGGCTTATATAACGCTTTTATCCAAAGTGCTTTACAGTGTTCCTTCTCATTCACCCATTGATACACTCCCACACTGAAGGCTATGGCTGCCATGCAGGGTTCTCACCTGTCCCATTATGAGCAACTTATGGTTCAATATCTTGCCCAAGGACACTTCGACACATAGCCAGGAGTCCAACCACTGACCCTGTGGTACATGAACGACTGCCTTACCAACTGAGCTACAGCCATGTGTGACAGGAAGTTTCCATTGCACCTCTTCAAATTAAGCTAAGTGTTGGAGCATATTTCCATAAATGCACAGGCTCCTTTAGTAAATGGTTCAGAGACAGTGTGGATTGATTTCTCATTAGCCTGGGAAGTAACAGGTATGTCTGTGTGAGTTTCCCAGTGAATAAACATATTTCTTGACTTTGGATAACAAACATCATGCTTGTCTGAAACAACACCATGCCTAAAAACTGCAGCAACACTCCTATTTATAACCTAATGTTATATGCTGCCTAGTAACATGTAATAGTAGTAAATTAAAAGTATTTGAAAAGTGTTACATATATCCTACATCGAAACCAGTAAGAGCCAAGCATTTACCATCATGCACTGGTGGAAGATTATTGTTGATTATTACGTAAAGTCAGAGCCTGTAGTGTGTGGAGGTAACAAAGTCTCTGCTTGTTGGGTTAATCTAAAACTGAATGTCCCTGACTGACTGATTTGTGATTAGAATTTGTGACACATGAACACATTCAAGGAACAGTTAAAGTAGAGATTTATAGCAACTCCAGCACTGGTTTGGCCCTTTTTTGTTCCCCTCTTAACCTACATTTTAATGATAACTTTGTCTTTTGTTGTAACATGACAATTCCCCACCAAAGCAAAGAGAGCCAGCATCAGCTACAATGCGTAAAGAAAAGACACTCCAATCCACTTCATTTTATAATCAACAGTTTTATGCCACACCATCTGTTTCGGTGCAGCTGTCCCTGCTCAGTGTCCAGAAACTGTTTTGTTTCAGTTGGCATGATGTGTCATCTGGATCCTGTGTAAAAGAGGATGCAGTACTGAGTGAGGATTTTCAGTTTCTAACTGTCTTTCCTAATCTGCGGACACCACTCTTATACCACTTTCTGGAGCAAAAACACATTTAATTAATTAAAAACAACTCTTGTTTGACATGTGAGAAACCTTTTCATGCCAACCTGACAAACTATAGTCTGTTGTTTTACCTCTATTGACAAGTTGTCAGAAGTTTTGAAATATAAGAAGCATTGTACACATTACAAATGGCTGCTTAATAAAAATAATCAGTGTAGTATGGGTTTCCCATTTCAATGATTGTTCAACTCCTAAAGGACTGAGCAGCTGGTGTGTTGAGAAACACACTGAGAACTGCAGGGAAGTGCTGAGTTTCATGCAACAAAAGCCATCTGTGAATTGTGCTGTAAGCAAATGTAAGCAAAAAGTCAGAGAGAGACAGAGATTCAAAAACGTAATCTGAAGGAGATCAATCAGTGACTGCAAAATGTTGGTAGGGGAGAGTGTAGCCGGACAACACAGGATGGGGGTGTGTAAAATGACTCTGTTGGTGAGGAAGATGAAGAGGACAAAGGCAGAGCAGAAGAGGAAGTGGTGGAAGTTGAAAAAGGAAGAATGTTGTGTAGTGTTCAGGGAGGAACTGAGACAGACTCTGTGTGGTCACGAAATGCTTCCAGATGACTGGACCACTACAGCTAATGTGATCAGGGAGACAGGTAGGAGGGTACTCGGGGTGTCATCTGGAAAGACCAAAGTGGACAAGGACACTTGGTGGTGGAACGAGGAAGTTCAGCAGTGTATACAGAGAAAGAGGTTAGCTAAGAAGAAGTGGGACACGGAGAGGACTAAGGAGAGTAGACAGGAGTACAAGGAGATGCAGCATAAGGTGAAGGTAGAGGTGGCAAAGGCCAAACAAAGAGCATATGAGGACTTGTATGCTAGGTTGGACACTAAGGAGGGAGAGGTGGATTTGTACAGGTTGGTGAGGCAAAGAGATAGAAATGGGAAGGATGTGCAGCAGGTTAGAGTGATTAAAGATAAGGATGGAAATCTATTGACAGGTGCTAAGTGTGATGGGAAAATGGAAGGAGAGTTGATGAATGAGGAAAATAGAAGGGAACGAAAAGTAGAAGACGTTAAGGGTGTGAAGCAGGAAGTAGCAAAGATTAGTAAGAGTGAAGTGAGGATGAAGAGTGGAAAGCCTGTTGTGTCTAGGAGAGGTGGCATCGGATTTTCTGACTAGTTTGTTTAACAAGATCTTGGAGAGTGAGAGGATGCCCGAGGAATGGAAGAGAAGTGTACTGGTGCCCATTTTTAAGAACAAGGGAGATGTGCAGAGCTGTGGCAACTACAGAGGCATAAAGCTGATGAGCCAAACAATGAAGCTGTGGGAAAGAGTAGTGGAAGCTCGGCTAGGGGCAGAGGTGAACATTTGTGAGCAGCAATATGGTTTCATGCTTAGAAAGAGTCCAAAATAATCTGCCATATTTGCTTTGAGGATGCTGATGGAGAAGTATAGAGAGGGTCATAGAGAGTTGCATTCAGTCTTTCTAGATTTACAGAAAGTGTATGACAGGGTGCAGAGAGAGGTGATGTGGTAGCTGTGGTATTGTATGAGGAAGTCTGGAGTGGCAGAGAAGTATTTTATTGTGGTGCAGGACATGTATGAGAGCTGTAAGACTGTGGTGAGGTGTGCTGTAGGTGTGACTCAAGGTGAAGATGGTTCTGCATCAAGGATCCGCTCTAAACCCTTTTTGTTTGATCTGGTGATGCACAGGATGACAGATGAGGTTAGACAGGAATCTCCATGGAGTATGATGTTTGCAGATGACATTGTGATTTGTAGTTAGAGCAGGGAGCAGGTGGGGGAAAATCTAAAGAGGTGGAGGTCTGCTCTGGAAAACAGAGGAATGAAGGGACCCAAGTGGAACAGTCAGGTTAAAGGGAGCAGAGGTTAAGAAGCTGCAGGACTTTAAGTACTTAGGGTCAAAGGTTCAGAGCAACAGAGAGAGTGTGGAAAAGAGGTGAACAAGCACAAGTGTGCAAGCAGATTGGAACAGGTGGAGAAAAGTGTCAGGTGTGTTGTGTGATAAAAGAGTATCAGCGATAAAGAAAGGAAAGACGTTCAAGGCGGTTACGAGACCAGAGACATTGTTCGGGTTAGAGACAGTGGCAATGAAGAAAAGACAGAAGGCAGAGCTGGAGGTAGCAGAGCTTAAGATGTTGAGGTTCTCTTTGGGAGAGACGAGGATGGACAGGATCAGGAATAAGGACATCACAGGGACAGCTCATGTTAGATGTGTTGGAGATAAAGTCAGAGAGGCCAGATTGAAGTGGTTTAGACATGTTCAGAGGAGAAACTGTGAATATATTGGTAGAAGGATGCTGAGGTTGGAGCTGCCAGGCAGGAGGTCTAGAGGAAGAACAAAGAGGAGATTTATGGATGTAGTGAGAGAGGACATGAAGTTAGTTGGTGTGAGAGAAGAGGATGCAGAGGATATATATATATATATATATATATATATATACACACACAAAGTAGTGGACAGTAGTTTAATTATTTTAGAGCCTCTCACTTATTTCTTTGGTAAATCAATAGAAATTGGGATTATTCCTAATATAAAAATAGTTATTACAAGATCCTTAAGCATTTAAATAAAAGAATATTTATATGAGAATCACTATGTATTTTAAAAAGGGTATTCTATGGATATAGCTCTATTACAACTTTGTTACAATGTGGATAAAATACTGGGAGCAATAAATGACAATAAATTAGCGCTTGGTATTTTTTGAAGAATTGTCCAAAGGATTTCACAGTGTTGAACATGATATTTTGTTAGGTAAATAAAAAAAAATAGTTTTGTGGTTACATTCTCGAGTGGTTAACCTGCATACCACAAGGATCTATTTTAGTCTTTTTTTAGTATTTGAGCCTTTATTGTTTGTGCAAACACATTCCACTCTAATCTTCATAACATGTAATGCAACAGAGATTTTTAAGTTCACCCACTTTTTAAAATTCCAAACAGCCTTTTGATCCATTTTTTAGAAGCATTCTTTCAGGATATAACAAGCATTTGTCAGATTGGTGAGTTTATATATAAGTACATGTTGATACTACACACTCTTCCTTCTCAGGTTCAATTTTATAACACTTACAGCTATGGAATACTAAAATAGATATTACAAGAACTCAGATTTTTTTTTAACTGTCAACACATTTGGTTATTGGTGTGTATGTGGTCATTATTTATATTAAAGTTATTGTTTGCATTTTTTTCTATGATGGCTTTAAACTGAGGATTTTGTTTTGTTTTGGGTTTTTTTTGGGGGGGGGGGTCAAGCTGATTAACATGTGTGTTTTGTTTGTTTGAATTTTGTTAACAATTTTGGGGAGGTCTATGGTATGGAAGCTAACACCAGTTTGTTAGGTCATACAATAATACGCATTTAGCGTTTACCTTTTATTAAGGGGGGCATTTACATTTAAAAGCACATAATCCTCATAACGCAACTCATTCCCTGCCTGTTAAATTTCTTTTATATTAATACGTGGGATCAATGACGTTTCTCTTAGCTTATGTTCAGTCCACACCTGCAGTTACATTTCTCTAGCTTAACCCAAAATAACCCTGACATCATCTATTTCAACCCAAAAGAGCTCAATACATTTTTCTGTGAAATAGGTAAAGCTGTGCCTGTGGCCTAATTAGTTTATTTATTTTTGTATTAATTTTCTAACCCCAGTATTCTAAAGCATTTTCAGCATTATGTACTTAATGCATGATTCATACTAGCTACATCATGATGTGGGCTAGTTCATGGGCTTCATACACACAGTTAGCTTCCAAACATGTAGTCATGTGTTGGGGTAGTGAAAAGTTACTGTCCAGTACTGTATGAACCCACCCCCGCTGTTTATGCTGCCACTTTGTCCTCATGCTGGGTCCTAACTGGAGCCCACATCCCGGACTGCACAGAAACTGCACTGGTCCCAGCGAGAGCAATTCACCCAGTTAGACGCGGCTGCTAGTTTGTCTATGTGTGTATTAGCCTACTTACGGGATCCTGAAGCTGTAGCGCTGCAGGTGCTGATGATGCTACCCACGACTGGCAACAACAACAAGGCGATCAGATAGGACATGTTCACACACAGTCACAGAGACGAGCAGAGTCCACAAAGCGGGTCCAGGTGGGTCTCCGTGCCCTCCAGTCTCCGGTGGGCTGTCTGTTGTTCAGCTGTACACAGCAGAGATGCTGCTTTCTTTATTAGCAGCTAGCAGAACGCAATGGCTGTCCGCCCGTTGCGACCAGTGTATTGTCTCTCTCCTCTCCTGTCTTATCAGCCTGCCCAGCGGCACTCTAGCAGGCTTTCACCAACAACCTCCGGGAACAGAGTATGGACAGAACGCGGTTGTGTTGCGGGCTGGGCCTGGAGCTCCAGGTGCATGGTCAGACACGGGAAGACAGGAGCTGTCCAACTGCTGAACTGCCGGACCAATCGATACACCCCCCCACTCACTGCAGCATTTGGTACGGTCCAATATCTCCAACAATACAAGGCCAGGGATCGTGAAATGAGGAGGGGGGCAGATGGGAGTATGCACAAGCCCCCTGGAGGAGAACTAGATGAAGGTGTGAAGACACACAGCTTAGTTGGCTACTGCTATAGTAAGGGAAAGAAGAATAGGTTGGAGGGCGGCTACATGTTTTGTTTTCTTTTTAGAATGTGAATAAACAGAGTAATAATGTTGCTCTCACAGAGTTTATATCATAATGTCAGAACAAACATTTAAAAAAAAGGATGATTTACCATCAGCTGGTGACCTACACAAAGCATGAATTCAAAATCAGTAAGAAGATATCAGTGATGGAGCTTTCGCCAAGGATCACAATGAGCTCAACGTCAAAAAGACAGATTGACATCAACCGTCCACAGGACCTAGTCTCTAGGTCCTGAATCACTATAAACTAATGTGACTATAAACCAAAAGCCTACATGTGAACATTTAACATTTTTGTCCATTTTAACAAAATATTGCTCAATGCAACCCATTCTGACATCAGAATGTAAAGAAGAGACACATTGGCCCAGTACAAAACATACTTGTTTCACAATATGGACTTGTGAAACAATTATGGAAAATTGTGAGATATCCGTGGTTTTTGTTGCCTACTCTTTTCTACTAGCCCGTGGGCACATAATGTGAATGTAGTTTCTGGAAGCCAAATAAAAGAATTAATAAATAAATCTGTGGGAAATGTAAAAGTTTAATAATGCTTTCAATTTTGATAACATTTCAAATAGAGAAACATGATACTTTATTATTTACAGTTGACATATGACCTACACTCTGTATATTGTGATTAAATATGGTGTCAAACACTAATAATGGACTCCCCCCCATACACAAAAACACAGACAGAAACACACATGGCCATGACCACCATTTTCCATTCTCAAAAAACTCACACACAGCACCTTGGTCTGTCCATAGTTGAAGACACTTACTGGCATACCTTGTCCTGACTCTTAACCTACATGCTAAGCACTCAACTCAAAAGGAAGTCTTAACCTTTAAATGCACACACTAGTAGCACATTTGCGTAATCCCAGCTGCTGCCCACTTTATTTTCACTTCCCATTATTAAAAAGACAGTTTAAAGCTGATAATTTTGTCCTTTTTTGGGGAATAATGCACATGAAAACTTCTTGTTGTTTGTACAGGATGTTGCATGAAAACACAACTGCTCTAGTTCCTGCGCCACACTCACACCACCGGCTATCAAAATGACCAGCAGATACGTGCTGCAGCTTGCAACATCTAGCGGCTGTAGTGAACATTAATACATCAGATAGTACTTAGATTATCTAGTGTTTGTAAGAACAGACTTTCACAGGAGACCAGAGTTCAAGTCCAGTGAAACAATTTATATTGTTGTTGGGGCAAATAGTCATGATGTGAAGTTAAAGAAGTACAGATTTTTAAAGTAAACTGAGACATTTTTACTAAGCCAAACATCTTTATGTAGTGCCTAACCCTTACCTTACCTATATGTTTCTGTACTGAACCCTAACCAAATCACTGCCTTTGCCCAGTTTAAATCCAGTATTACTTATTGTTTGGAGCTAAAAAAAAAGTGGCCAACTTTTTGCCACTATCTTCTCAGTACATTTGACAAAAAGATGCCAAGAATGATACTGATACTCGAAAATTATTTGTTGCATTTGATAAATCCGAGCTCGACCTCTTTTAAGCAAACAGCAGTAGGTGAGTGATCTTTGTCTTAGAAAGCCTATACGAACTGAGAAAACACAATGCTGCTCTTTGGCTAAAAATATTTAGTATGTGATCACACCTCTGCAGTTGATGTTTGGCTTACTACATCCTGTCCTGTCTTCCTGCTACGAAAAAAAAGCCACCCTCACAGAACAAAGTGAGCACAGGTGATAAAACTGCAGTTTCAATATGACCTGATAACAAAAATAAATGTCTTTCATGTGTTTTTAGTGTTAGACCTCAAATCCTATTCTTATCACAGTTCGGCTGTTTTCAAGCTGTTTAAAGGACTTTTAAATGACACGGGTGACATGTACCTGTGCGAAAACATATTTCACAATAACACTTACTCAGACCGTATTTGTCATAAAATGAGCCAAGCTCACAGGAAACCACTCCAGATGTTCTGTCACAAAAGGGAAACAATTTAACCACTAGACTTTGCAGAGACTTTAAAAAGTAGTTACCATAAAAGTGGCTTTGGATGAGAAGTACTTTGGATAAATGCACTATATAAGCGGCCATTTACCATTTAAAAGAACAGAACTCACAGGTGGCAGTTTGATCATCACATTTATTGTAAGATTAAGGTACATATCATTTAATGCAGTTTGACAATATAAATTTACACACTCAACATCAATATCACAAACTCACCAATGTATAAACATAGAAAGAAACACTTTACAACAATTGCCCCCATTGCTGAGGGTTGACCTCAATGCCCATGTGTAACTGAATGTTCCAGGGAACAAGCTGCTTGACAGAGAAATGTTTTAACAATGCTCATTATGAATTAAGCCTATTGTTATTGCACAATGTGTGTTTTTGCTTTTAGGCTTTTCATGCATTTTGATTAGTATATTTTATTTACAAAAAGAAAATCACAGAATAAGAAACGCTTTATCAACACCCTCAGAATGGTCTCATTTTTTCAGTTAAATTTGATTAACAACAGAATCACCGTGCAGCTTTTTTCTAATAGAGAGAGGACGTGTTGGTGTTTGCAAACTGTCATTCTTCCTCTTTAACAAAACAACATCAATTTTAAGTTGTCCTGAGACATTTGTCTGTACCTTTATTTAACCACTGTGCAGCAGACAAGTCACCACAACACTAAACAAAAAAATGATGGTAATTAGCTAAGAACATTTACTCAAGTATTGTACATTTTGGTGTACTTTTTTGGAGTATTTCTATTGCATGTTACTTTTATCTTTACTCATCTTCAGTTCAGTGTATTATCATATAATGTACTGTATATTCCTGACATATATGGTTGCCAGTCTCTTTTTGCAGATTTAGATTTAGATTAGAAAAAAAAAACTAATATATCTTGGTGTGTCAGTGCATTAAGTATTTATGCAGTTATATTATCAATTATATTAAAGCTTTTTACCTTAAGCTTTAGTAAAAAAGTTAATAGTGGTACTATTAACTTTATATATATATATATATAAAAATGCTCCATTATATTATATGTAATGGAGCATTTTTGGCAAAGAAATATAAAGATGCTCAAAAAATAGGTTGAGAGCTTAAAAGATAAAAAGTAAAACTGCATGAGAAAAGCTAAGATGTTTTTAAATGATTGCTATTGAGCGTGACTTTGACATCTGGTTTCTTGCATTGCCCAACTATTGAACAAAAATACACTGAACTGTCTGCATGTGGTTGTGGTGCATATGTGTGTGTGTGTGTGTGTGTGTGTGTGTGTGGGGGGGGGGGGGGGGGGGGGGGGGGGTATGTGTGTATGACTAATACTCATAAGCAGAATGTGCTGTCTTCTGTGATGTAGACCTGCTGCTCTGGCTACTGAGGCTAATGTGTGCCTTCAGACAGGGGATCTTCTTTGCTATCAGCCTCCTGAAGTGGCTTTGGAATTTCTTTCCAACAAATGTGTAAAACACGGGACTGATGCAACAATACAAATAGGCTATGTTCCGTGTCACGTACAAGGCGTAGTCCAATCTGTCAGAGTCAGAACACGATCTTTCCTCACTACCGCTGGAGACCTGCATAGCTTTCAGTAGGATGACAATGTTGTATGGCGTCCAGCAGCCGAAGAAAGTGAAGATGATGACGAATATGAGCTTGATGGCACGGCACTTCTCCCTCATGCGTGTGGAAAGGATGCGGATCGTGATGCTGATGTAGCAGAACATCACCATGAACAGAGGGAGGAGGAAAAAGACCAGGAATTGTAGGTAATAACTGAACAGATTCCATCGTTGCATGATTTCTTCAGGGTAGCCTGACTGCTCACACAGTAGTCCACTCATCTCATTCTTCCACACGTTCTGGAGAACCAGCTCTTTTACACTTGCTGCAACACTGAGCCACCAAACTCCTACAGATGCAATGATCGCATACATCTTTTTCCTGCGCTTGGCAGCTGAAATCGCATGCACCACTGCCAGGTACCGGTCAAATGTCATGAGGGTGAGGAAGAGTATGGAGCTGTAGAAGCCAATTAAGTAGGCGCTGCTGACCAGCTTACACATAGCTAGGCCAAAAACCCACTCTGACAAATGGTATGTCGCCCAGAAAGGGAGGCTGAAGGCAAAGAGGAAGTTGGAGAGGACCAGATTCAGGAGGAAGATGTTTGTCACTGTATTGAGCTTCTCATACTTGTAGATGATGAAGAGGACAAGCCCATTGCCAATGTAACTCAAGAGGAAGTTGACATAGTAGAAAACTGGGATGAATCTCGCACCAAATTCGTTGACAGCTGTCTTCGGACAGAGCATAACGGTTTTACTGACCACATAGTTTGGGTCAGTCGTGTCATTGTAGTCACTGTTTTCCTGTAATAGCATCTTGAAAAGGTCATATTGGTCTTCTTGATCACTCATGGCTGGGGTTTGCTCTGTGGCACAGAAATAATAGTGAAATATGTTAGTGTGCTTGCTGCAAGTGGAAGAAACATGGCATAAAACAAAATAGATCTATTCACTCCTGCCAATGTGAGCACTGACGATCCAAAAAAACACGACGACAGTGATAGTCAACGGTTCACAACAGGGTTATGAAATAAATGACTGGTAAGTCAATGAGTCATGTTTTTTTAGTCTTTCAAAATAGAGAACAGAATCTGCTGACTGGAGCAATAAAAAATCCCGACTCTCTTAAGTACGGTGCAATATATCTTCCCAGAAATGACTTAGTTTGAAAGCCCAGGTTCACCTGTTAGGTTTCACCTAACAACCTAAGGAGTAAAACAGCTAAGGAGTTCTGGAAAGTAGAATACGTATTCTTCAATTGTAATTCCAATTGTACGTTTTTTGTACTATTGAAACATTCTATGATCAACAACAACACAAACATTTGTAATCTTTCTAAATAAACTTTGCACATTTTTCCCAAAACAATGAATTACGGAAAACCATAAAACAGATTAAAAACATAACACAAATGATGCAAAGCAAACAAATTAGAGTTAAGTTCTCTCTGCAGCTTACAAACCACAGTCATTTTTGGGCATGAACGCATTTAATTCAACATGCAAATTTTGAATTGAGTGAAAAATTTGGCAACAGTAGAAAGCAAAGATATTTATGTTTGGAATGAGGAGGAATGAGAATTTCTTTTGATTTCCGTGTCACTAAAATCTAATTTCCACTTCTCCTTAATCAGCCCAATCTTATTCCGAAAAAGGATATGTATTATTGGTTGGCAAGACTGGGGCACAGGCTCAAAATAGGGTGGAACATTTGGAAAAGGATTTAAACTATTATAAAATCACATTTAAAAGCCTTTTTAGATATGATATGATGCAACTATGGGGTCTCTGGTCTGCAGCACTGTCAGTCTTGCTGTGGATAAGTGATGGGAGTTTGCATATCAAAAATCAGGTTCGTGTAGATTCTCTGATTTCATCATCTGACTTGTCGGACTGACTGAAGTGTCAAGTCTCCATCAAATACAGGAAGAAACAGGAACTCGTTCTTCACCTTCCTGTCTGCAGTTTGCCTAATGGAAATTGATTAACATGGAGCTTATCTTCAAATTCACATCTATGGTTTTGTGTTTTCTTTATTCTCATTTCTGTGCACTACGTGTCACTGAGAAGGTTAATTAAAGAGGCTTGGTTAGTTTATTTCCCGAATCATAACGTCATCCACATCAGTGTTTTGTATCTGCTATAAACAATTGTTACTATAGCCGTAAGTTACTGTGTTAGTATTCATAAATATTAATGAAGTCACGGGATAAGTCGAAAGGACAAAAAAATACATAAAATAAAATAAAAATGCAGGTGCAGGTTCACATGAATGTATTTACAAAACAGAATTATTCTTCATTTAACCTACACAGCATCAGTTGCCAATATGACTTAGTATTGGTACTTATAAGAATGAAGTTATAAATAATATACTTTAGCAGTAAAACCTTAGGTTGTAGTTATTTTGGTAGCTTATTCTCTATTAACATCTCAACAGTTTTTCCATAAAAAATAAAGTGTCTAATCAATCAAATTGTCTTATATGTAATGTATAGATGTGTGTCAGTGCACATTTAACATCTAAGTAGAAGCGTGCATTTCTGCAGCTAATATTCCCTTACATGAAAACAAATATTACAAGCAAATTCATTATTTTTCATCCGAGTTTTGCTCAATATTTGAAGAATCATTGTTCACATTATATATTAGCTCATTTCCCAGCATCAAAATAGAAAAATACCAATTAATGAAAAACAACCAAAGACGTAACCGGAGACTCTATTAAATGCCCTAAACGCTGACTGAACTCACCAGTGGGGTCTGGTAGGTGTGCAGCAGCAACACAAGGAGGAGGAGGACGAAGACTTCAAATAGTCTACAGCTGACTGAGCTCGGGGCTTTTAGTGTGAAAGAGGTTGTCCTTAATCCCGCTGCTGCATCTGCGTGTGTCACTTCACGAAGTCAGATCATGCCCTGCTCATGCAGCACCCACTCATCTGTGTCCTCAGCCAACAAACCTTAAAACCTTTTCTTTTCTTTCTTTTTTTTTTGGTTCGTGCACCGCTGCAACGACAGGCTCGGCAGGACAACTTTAGCGGGCTGTGAACTTCCCATTCAGTGGGACTCGGAGGGGGGTTTCTTGTAAATCATTTTTAGTTCAGAAAACGTAGATGTTGCAATATCGTGATGTAGATCATACTTTAAAAATACTCCTGACAGCGCCCATCTACCTAGTTCCAGCCATCCCGCGCAAGGAGTCGTTTTCAGGTGGAAGTGGGTTGGGAGTTTCACGTCTCCAGTGTCGTCCCGTCTTCACTGTTTTAATCACAGCTCACACAGTCTGCAACTGACCATTAACACTATACAGCCAAGAAGCGCACCTTTAAACCACCTTAAAACAGGAATATACAGTGCACCGCTTTAACTTTGGAGGAAACACAAGTCATGAGTTTATGTTTTCATCTTCCAGAAGTTTCAACTTACAATTTTGTGTAAAATCATCATTGAAGACCTGTGATTTAGCGGCAGGATATTAATCTTTTTATCCTAAAATGAAGTACATTTCTCTGGAGACTTGTGGGAACAGGTGCTTACAGATTCTGCAGAAGCACTGGAACTGTGTTGTGAGGATGACTTTTAACACAACACAGGAAAACAAACTGGAAGAAAACTATTTTGTTTTATTACTGCTTCCTGTTGAAGCTACAATCAATCTGTGTCTGTGTGCATGTCTGTACATTCCGCATAGCAACATATTTAGAAAATGAAACGCAATGAATTTAAAGCAGAGTCAGATCAGTAGTTGAGCAGTGACACCTTTTGCTTTTGAACATGTAAGGATGTTTCATAGTGGTTTAACAGAAAGGTTTGTCTAGTTTGTCTAGTGACCGTACACTTCTTTATTTTGATTTCCCTGCTTCTCATATTCCTAAAACAGTGGGGACATACACAACATGGGCTGTGATCAAAAATAGTGACATGGAACAATTATCTGAACATTCTGGGAAATGGCAGTGTACAAGAGCATATGGATATGTGATCTAAGTTAACCTTGGCAAACAAATGGACAAATACTACAGGGCTGCAGTGAGAAAATGCAACTTCAAGGGGAAGTGGACAAGAAGCAGCACATTTAATCAAAAATAACTAAATATGTGAAATTCTGCAGAGACTATTAGCAGGTCATGTACAGTCATGACAAGATCCAAGGCATTGCCAAGGGATTCATGAAGCATGATGCTGCCACCTCCATGCCTCACCATGGGGATGGTATTAACAGATGAGAAATACTGAAAATACATTATGCATAGAGCTTCATCCAAAGAGTTTAAGTTTGTCTAATGACAAAGCAATGTCAATAGACTTCCTGCTAACCACATCTCTGTAAACAAACTCATAAGAACGCACCACAAAATGCTACAGTTATTTGTTGTGAAGGTCTCAACTATGTGACTTTATGACCATGCAGGTTTTTATCCTGAGATGCAATGTGTTTTGTGGGGCCTCGTATAGACTCAAATACAGTACTTTATGTCTGCTCAGTTTAGTTTGCCTCATGGACTCATCTGTGCAGATTTACAATTTAATAAATTGTGCAAAAAGTGAAGAGCTCTGAACGCTGCGCTGCACATTATTGACCCGTTAAAAAACAAATTAAGTCAAATATAGCTACAATGCACATTCTTTGTAAAAATGATTTGATCAGATTTTATCTCATACTGTTTAATTCACTCTTCCTTCTTTACCTTTTTAGTATATCCGTTTTCTTTCCTGTTTATCAGAAACTACTACTATATTGAATAGTTTCTGGATGGATGAATTTGGTTTGCTTCTGCATGTCTTGCCACAAGCAATATATAATTTCACTATTGAAAAAAAAACCATTACAGCTGCTCTATGCGTGTAAACTCTAATAGATTTTAAGAAATCTATTAGTGGTCATGTCAGAGATGTATCACTTTTTTACTGATTCTCAATAATTTCATTTCAATAGTGCAGTCTGTTGTCAGTTTCTGTAGTCCATATACACTGTACATAAAGATAATCTGTACCAAGCCTTCAGATTGTGATTATTTTGTGGTTGTAGCCTTTCAATTAGAAAATAATTTACGATAGATAGCTGAGCGCAGTCTACAGTGAGCAGATGCTGATTGGGTCAGTGATGACAATTAATCAATGATCCTATTAGTCAGTACAGTCTGAATTGTACCATTGTACCAACTAATGTCATAATTTCCCCTTCTGTTCTTAGAACACGTGAATCAAGAGTTCAGCTATTTTGGTTTATGTCATTTTGACAAAAGATTTAAAAAAAAAAAACTGTGATAAGGCAACTGATTCAATATAAAGTTACTGACAAACACACACACACCCACGTTGTAGTTTAAGACACACATTTCCAAATGAGGACAAGTATATTTACATGTTTTCGAAGGGAAAATATTTATGTCTTTCCTGGAAGTGACAGGTGTTAGTAAAATTTAAACACCAGCTTATTTCCTTTCAAACTCTTTTGTTTGACATTCAAAAACTCACACCTCTACCCACACAGGCACAAGAAACCACTATCTGAGACTGCAAAATAACGCAATCTAATCTAATCTAGCTTGCAGTATGGTATTCCACAACGTCAAATAATGCCTGAGCTATGTACTCGTTTTCTCTTTATTTATTGAATTTCTTGACATATATGTTAGAAGGTTGTTTCCTGTGAATAACAAGCAAATATAGAACCTCTCCGTGGACTTCAGTGCTCAGAAAAAAAAACTCTAACCACTAACCACTGCATTATATCCCCAGAGAGCAGTTGAATTTCCTGAAAATGTATTGTTGCCACTTGTGAACATGTGGAGAAAAAAAAAAAACATCAAATTTGTTAGTTAGACTTTTTATCTGACGATAAAAGACTTTTCTCTGCAGATAAAAGTCTAACTAACAAATTTGATGTTTTTTTTAGTTCAGTAACGAATGTGCTGAACAAAATGCACAAGTAGACTTCAGCGCATGATCATCATTTTAATTAAGGGAAGTGTCTATTTTGCCTCCACTGTCTCTATAGATACAAACAGAAACACAAACCATTTGACAACCATAGTAACTATGACTATAGATAGACACACAGCCTGCTTATTCGCTTGCTTCTCTAAGACGTCCCTGAATCTCTCATACTGTATGTGATCCAATATGTTACCGCAACCAAATATTATCTAATGATTATTAGTTTCACTCAGTAAATCATCTTGACGAAGCAACACAATTCAAAGCACTCTGCAGGGCAGGTCTGATCCGAGAAACTGGTCGGTGGTGGACAGCCCCACTTTTTGACCAGGGGACCACTTAGCATAAGTATGGACTGAATGTAGCAGGGTCTGGGGAGCCTTTTGTCATGGCAGATGGCAGCGCCTCACAAGAGCAGGAGCTGAAGGAACTGTGACACCAGACTACAGACAGCGGAAAAACGGGAGCTGGTAACCAAAAACTACCTGGAACGGGGTCATTCCCGTGGTGGCAGAAGGCAGCGATTTATACGCATACGTTACCCAAATATCTGGCCCATGTCCCTGGGATCCGGCTGCACAAGATACGTTGACCAGTTTCCAGTTGTAGATTCATTCTCTGCGCCTGGCCATTGCATTGTGGGAAACTGGTCAACGGGGATGTGAAACCAGGGTTTCTTGGGCACAGGAAGGAGTCATAGTAGTCCTGAGGGTCGCTGTCACTGTTTTGCACTGGACACAAGTGGGAGACGCAAGCCACATATTCCTTAATGTCCCCAGATAAGGTCGGCCACCAGAAGCGTGGTCTGACCATGAAGCAGGTGCGAGAAAACACATCACACTTTTCCCCACTCCACAATCTTACCCATCTTTCAGTCCAAGTGTTGATTTTGGGTCCTCAGTGAAGGAATGACCAGGACCACCGAGTGATAAGGAGACTGAATGACTAGGACTAGAGATGGAGTTCACATGATTGTTTATGGACAGAGAAATGGGAGCAGTCTTGTGGGAAACCCGATTAAGCTAATTGTCATCTAGGGACCGAAGTCAAAGCAAAGTCAAAATCAATAAAATTACCATCAGTGCTGGAATCAATGAACAGAGACACCGGGATACGAACAGAGACAACATTGACCTAGGCTGAAGAGAGCACAAGACAATGGTGGTGACATCATAGATTGGCTCTGCAGCATTCTCTTGACACACGTTGAGCCACTCCTTTTACTAGCCATGTGCTGGACAGGTGGCCGGGACTTCCGCAATATAGACAAAGGTTCTCCCTGAATCGCCCCCTCTCTCTTTTCAGTGGACAGGCGAGTACGCCCCAACTGCTTGGATCCCGATGCATCAGAGCCCACAGATGGAGGTCTAGTCACGGCTGTGGACCCATGCTCATGGGAAGGAGACTAGGATAGAGAAAAGGAGCAGCTGGAATGAACAGGCCGGTTCCAATCGGCTTGACATTCTCGGAATCGGGTGGCAGGGATACAAGGTCCATAAACGAAGTGAGGGTTTTGGGTGTCTCATGCATAGTCAGAGCATTAATATGATCCGCCAAACCCAGAGTGAAAGCAAGCTCTGAAATCAATAATATAATCAATTACTGGCCGATTGCATTGCTTTAGGGTCATCGGGGTGTGTGCCTCAGTTTCCAGGTTAGCAGGTTCTGATGAGCTCTGTGGAGGATCTTTTTAAAGTAATCGATGAACCACAGGGTATTGCTCTTGTTGATGAAAGTCCCGGGCAGGTTTAGATAGATTGGACTGTAATCGGTGCTGTGATCCTAACGGCATGATATTCCAGAGATGACAGATTGTTGAATGGTGTTGTTGGGGAAACCTCCCAGGTATCATTGATGAGAAGTCCAGTCCCACCCCCCCGAACTGATAAGCGAGGAGTGTGAGAGAATGAAAAATTGGTGGAGTGCAGCTGGGGTGGCTGTGTTCTGTGGCATGATCCAGGTTTCTGTAAGTGCAAGCAGATGAACAGCTGACGGTGTAGCAAAAGCCGGAATGAAGTCGGCCTTGTTCACTGCAGACTGGCAGTTCCACAGGGCAAAAGAAAAAGAGGCTGGGGACAAAGTAGTCTGGGTGAGAGTGCGCAGGTGAGAAACATGTCGTCTTCTAGTAGTACTCCAAGTCCTGCGTCTGCGGAGGAGACGGATCTGCTGAAAACACTTGGTATAGCAAAGAAAAAGGCTTACTCTATTAAAAACAGACTAAATCAGCAGACTGATCAGAAATGTAGAAACTCAGCCTCTGAAACCAACAAACACATTGCAAACAGCACTTGAGTTGAGTATATGTCCTGTCCTAGTTTGGTGCTTGTCCTGACATGATCATAATAATTTCTCTGCAGGGCTGCCTGTGCTGATGACTGCTGTTGAGTCACAGGAGTCTTCCCCTAGTCCTCCACCACATCAACATAAGTGTTATTAAACGCGTGAGAAACGCTGCTCGCTGTAAGATGACATTTGACAATGCTTTGGTGTGACATTGCAAATTTTTTCCTGGTACAACAGAGGAACATTTCGAGTAAACCTTAATCACGTGGGACACCCCTGTCAAAGAAACTAACTAAGATAACTTAAACCAAACTTAAATGAAATTAATTGGCCTAAAATAAGAGTATAATATTGAATCAGAAATGTTCCATATTTTTGGTATTTTCAGCTTGTTTTCCTCTGCCACAGAGCTCCATTGTTGTTCAGAAACACGTTGGTGATTGTCACCACTGCAGCTCACATTTTTCAAACAGCCAGATTCACTGGGAGCAACCTCTTTGACATCCATGTGACAATTTGATCTATTTTTTAATAATCAAATTCTGATTCAAGCTGCTTTAAGTGAATATACAGAAGCAACGTGTAGCTAAAACACCAGTGATTATTATTATTATTACTTTTTATGCATTCGTATATGAGCAACATTTTAACTTCTGTTAATTTTACAAATCATATCATATCTAAATGTGCAACTCATGCATACCCATTACTAAGCTTTTAAGGTATTTTATCTACAGTACTGGTACATAAACAGTACTATAGTAAACGTTTAGGAAAATCTAAATAGAAACTTCACATTTGGTCAAATCTGTTAGGTTTGATTATGGTAAACCAAAAGGAAGCACAGCCTTAGAAGCCACACTTACTTGGCTAAACGGCTCAAACAGTTTGCACTGCAACAGGGCCTATTCACAGCTTTGCATAGATGGTATAGAGTAACTGAAGAATCATTTCCTTGACATCTCTGTAATGGAATAAACATAATGAGGTGTCAAAGAGCTCGACCGCTAATGTGAAGAAGTTGGCAAAAGGCTCTAATAAAAGTAAAGTAGTAAACATCTATGTATAGCTCAGTGTAACTGGGTCAGGCAATGCAACATAAGTCTGCGTTACACTGAGCTCTGAGCAAATAAACTCAAGGTAGTGGTGAAGTACAGCACTTTATGCCACTGATAACATCTGTACTTTGCCACTATTGCTGTTGTCTATTATTGTTCCAGATGTGCAAACGGCTCTGCTGCTGCCATTTGTGAAACGCCACAGGGAGGAATTGATTTCAAGTCTCATCCTGAAGCCACAGCTTGTTTTCCAAACGTTGCTGTTGCTTTGAAGAATCAAAAACTCCTGGTTTGATTCATGCAAACATTGTGTCAGTGCAGTGAGCAGGGGTTTCACATACGATCATCTTCACAGAAGGAACAACCCCATGTACACCTTTTTATATTACTCAGTCATTGCTCGTTACATTAGCTCATATTTGTTGCTTCAGCAGCTTCAGGTAATTTTACCCACCATGTGCCGCACATTTTAAAGATTCTTAAACATACTCTATAGGAAGCCTCATCACATGCACCCCGAGGACAAGTACCTGTCTTCCATACACTACTACTACTGTGTGAATATTATGTGGGAGAACATGTGGGAAGTTGTTCAACTGTGCTACTATGTCAGAGCGTGTTGCCGCATTGAGTGGTTTGCCACCAAGTGAGGCTATTTGTTTTTTAATTTCAGTACATTTCTGAGTTTGCCAATAGATATCTTTCAAATAAAATAGAAATTACATCCTACAAATAAAACTGAAGACAAGAAGCATGGGTTCTCCTTTTCTGCTCGCATTCTTAGTCAGCTACAGAAAATGAAACACAAGTAAAAGAAGTGTGGAAAAACAAATATGTGAGTTCAATGAAACGCTATTAGATCCACTTCATAGTATCAGTTTTAGAATACAAAAGGCAACCACAATGTGTCAGTCAATGTGAGTGGGACTGGTTGATAGTTTCTATGCGTGGCCCTGAGATAGACCAATGAGCTATCCAGGGTGCTCCAGCCCCCTATCAACCCTGACAAAATAACCGTTAATAGATAGATAATTCATGCATCGAGTTAGAAGGCACTGTTTTTAATATACTCCTGGTATCATAAGTGCTGATCATAAGATTACAGATACCCAAATATTATCTTGATGACCATGAATTCTGTCAAAGCTCATTGGAGGGATACAGCTGACGAAAGCCATTTGGATTGTGCAAAGAAAGCAATGTACCAAGAGGAAGAACAGCTGCATCTTCCTACACGAGAAGACGAGCACACACTTTTTGTGACCTTTACATTAACACATCATAAAAGCTTCTCAGTAATCTGCACGAGTTCATGGAAAAACAAAACTACAGCAACATTTGCCAACATGTGTCTAAGAGATAATACATCTCCTTTCTATGTGTGAATGACTTTATACAATCTGGCTCATATACTGTTTACAGTATCTGGACAGTGACAGAGTTTTCATCATTATGGCTCTGAATGGGTTCTGTGGATTTGGTTGAATCTGAGCAGATAACAAAGGCCTAAATATTTTATACTTTTTTCCAGCAGTTCCATCGCCCCTAAAGACAAGAGCCTCATTCATGCCCATATCAAACCACCGCCTCCACAAGGGTTCAGAACACGAGCAGTTTCTTCCTTTCCACAAACTCTTCCCATCTTTCTGCTCCAAGTTGATCTTGGTGACATCTGTCCTTCTGATGTTCAGGATTTCTTTTTGGTTTCATAATTTTTGACAAACTCTAATCTGGTCTTCCTGTAAGGGGGTGCTTATCTGACCAACCACTGTTAAAGGTTTTTTCCTTTGCTGCCATGCATCACAGTATAATTGTAGTAACTGCTCCTTGCAGGTCATATTGACAGTTAACAGCAACTGTAGTCCCTTTTATCCGTTTACTCCTAAATGGGTTAGTGGGGACATAAAACACGTGTCCATAAAACATCTGAGCAGCTGATTGTACAAATATTTTTGAAATAAAATAGCTGATACTCACATACAGTTCAGTATTTCTATCTAAACAATTACATAGACGCTGAAAGACACTACACAGCTTTTTTCCTTTTACGTCTGTTACAGCATCATATTAAGCCAAGTATAAGTGACTGTATTTGATCTGAAGAATAGGCTGCAGTTTACAGCGTTGTGCTTTTGTGCAGATCTAAACTGCTGATATGCACTTTATTAGAAAAAACATGTTTTCTTTATGACACAACACACACAGAGCACATTTTTTTTCTTCTTTCTTTCTTTTGAAAACAAGATGCTCACAGGAGAGCCACACTTGATGAGGTGTATTTATCTGTAATAAAAAGAGGCCCACAAACTTACTTTCTGTGTGGGTGTTATAGAAACATTTCCCTCTTCTACATCTGCACAGGAAGCAGGAAGTTGTGGTAGATTAAGTCAGAGAAACCACAGGTTTGTCCTGCTTTAAGATTCATCCTGCTGTTGATCCTGCACACACACACTAACGTGCCTCTCTGTAGATGTGAGGACACTTTTAAATATAATAAATTCCCTAACACCTTCCCTTAACTTTTACTGACTGTCCTGTCTGCCGTTTGTGGGAAGACTGGAGAGGACTTCATAGAGTGGTCGTGTTGTGAGTGTGGCGTAAAATCTGAATTATTGTTTGAGGGTCTGGTCTCTGTATTGTGGAGGACAGATTATTAATGATTAGTAAAATGTTGATTGTAAAATGTTGACATGACAGAGGATGTGGTGTTTAGTTGGGGGGGGGGGGGGGTGAATGTGTGTGTGAGTGTGTGAGAGAGAGTGATAAAGAGAGAGAAAGCAGTTGGACCGGTTGCTAGAAAGGGGGTTGGGGTGTTTGTAGGGTTGGTTTATTTTAAGTGTTCATCCTCTAATGAGACATGTTTTAGACATATCAAACCCTTTGAAAAATAAATTGAACATATTACTCCAGTTTATAAATCACTTCATTGTCTGCCTAACTTCATATTTCTGACCATAGCTTACCCATGTGTGTGTGTGTGAGCGTGCTAGTTAGGGTTAACATAAGTAGGCAAGGGGATGCATTCTGTTAGCAAATGTCCTGACAAGACTAGAAATACAAACCTCTGTGTTTCATTTAATGTGGTTTTCAGTTGTTGTTCTGTAATTTTGTATTACTTGATATTTGTGTCTTTCCTGGAGATGGGATCCTTCATATGTTGCTCTTTCTAAACCAAGGTTTTTCCTGTTAAAGGCCTTTGAGATGTAGGTCTTTGCCTGATTTGAGAATCTCAGATCAGGCAGTGTGGTTTAGTAGTCCCAGGCAAAGTTCACCAAAGTTCTGACACCAGTTCAGGTTAACTTAATACTGAAATTCCCAACAATTGGGATGCCCCAGTGACTCCCCCAGTAACCTGCAATTAATGCAAAAAGCTAGAATACTGACTGGCATTAGCAAGAGAGATCATATTTCTCCCTCATTAGTTTCTCTCTATTGGCTTCCCATGAAATCCAGAATAGAATGTAAAACCCTCTTATTACATACAAAGCTTTAAACAGTCAAACTCCATCACATCTCAAAGACCTCATGGCACCATATTATCCCCACAGACCACTTCAATCTCAGAATGCAGACCTACTTGTGGTTCTCAGTATATCAAAAGGTAGAATGGGAGGCAGAGCCTTTAGCTATCAAGCTCCTCTCCTGTGGCACCAGCTCCCAGATCAGATTAAGGAAGCAGACTCCCTCTCTACTTTTAAGACTTTAGACTTAGGCTTAGAATTATGCTGTTTGCAGCTTATGTTGAGTTCAGAGGCACTTGAGCAGCTCCATCTACTAGGTATGCTGCTGTAGTATGTGCTTTCCATTTTGTTATTATGTTTTTGACCTTTATTTAACCATGGAGTCTCATAGAGACTGAAACCTCTTTTGCAAGAGTGTCCTGGCCAAAACTGCCAGCAGTTCATGTTAGATGTCAGTTACACTCAACATCCAGCCAAACACGCAAATAAAAGTTCAAATTAAAATGTATACAAACCAATGCACTATATACAAAATCTAAAATATGCATTTAGATGTCACCACTGCAGAACCTTGTTATTTCCCCTCTCTGTACCTTTCTGCAGGTAGTTTCCAGTGATTCAACCTGTCCAGTGTTTTTGTCTGTTGCTTCTTGTAACTATTTTCTTTTCCTTCCTCTCTCTACACTTCCCAAATATCCTATTTGCTGCTAATTCTTCCTTGGACTTTATGTTGTAAACCTCCATGAGTAAATACAGTTTTTTGTTTTTATTTCAGGCTTTGAAATAAAAAATGTTTAGTGTTTGATGGTATGTAGCTATAGTAGATAACTAGCTAAATAATGCATCTTTTATCACTCATTTGCTTGATGATACTTCAGATAGTAGTAACAGATTATAATATTTAATATGTAAAACTAAAGGTAATAGCTTCCACTCAAGATAACAATTACTAACTATACTTTTACTACATTGTGGTAGCATTGCAGCTGTGTGGTAAAGTTCCTGTGTACACTTTGATGTCCTTCTGTAGAGCTGGTATTTGGTTTGTCCCTTCTGTGCTACTTTAGGAACAGAGGTGCAGATATATGCAGAGACTGATTCCAGGATAAAGAAAATGCATTTTTTCTTCTTCTGGGGATTATACACAAATTCGAACCTACTTATGAATACTATGTTCGATTTCGAAGTCAATACACTTTGGACTGGACCTGTAATAAATCATCTTTTACAAATGTGTTAATATTAATTTTTTAAATTATTTTTTAATCCATGAGTTTAAAAAGGAGAAGTCCACCATTACTGCAGGATGTAACACAACAGTCAGTGCAAGAACAGGGCAGTGTCACACTGTTTATTTTAAATGAGCTACTAAACTCTGCACCCTCAGCAGACTCTCTCCCAATATTCAAAAAACTGCTGAAAACAGAACTCTTCCACATTTTCCTATGCACTTAAATCTATTAAAAAAAACAAACAAAAAAACTTTCTCCTCTTTCTCGCACTTGCATCTCTTGAACTGTGAACACTTTTCTGATAGGACTTTGCTTTGATGTTTTCTCCTTTACTTAGATTTTTGCTGCCTTGTACCTCACTTGTAAGTCGCTTTGGATAAAAGCGTCTGCTAAATGACTAAATGTAAAAATGTAAATGTAAACCTAAATCGGAGAACCACAATTCAGAGCAGTCTGTCAGAGGTCCAGGGACATACACAGAGCTGTAGGTCATGATTAAGTGTCCTTTCTTTAAAATGATGTTGGAGCTGAAAATTTGCCATTCGGTGAATATACGGCTCTGTTGCTTGGGTTATTTAGACCTCTGCTTAGGAGCTGCTGGAGCAGGAGCGCATCCGCCTTTTAAGTTCTTATTAGTTCACAGTACAGTGGGTCAGTGCCAGTGGCCTGTGTCTACTTCCTGCATATGCTCTGTTGTCTGTGCTGAAGCTGGTGGAGGAGCATTCAGCAGGTCAAGGACCTTTCCTTCACGAAGGTGCAGAACTGCCAGCTTTAAACTCCACCTGCAGGGAGAGACAAAGGCAGGAAGGGTCGGTACAAAGTGTTGACAATGCTGTACTGACTTAGTCGGAAATCTCTCCCTTTCAAACTATTTGGATTAAAAACATGGGCCATCATTCGATACAAAACAAGACAGCTAAATGTGTAGAGATACAAGAGGATTCAGGGCCAATCCCATTCCAATTAGCTGATATCAATTCTAATTCAGCTTCTGTTTGTGTGCAGTTTACACATTATAAAAATGTGGCATTTTTTAATGTGGGAACTAACAACATTTGCTCAAGTACTGCACTTAACCACAGTATTTAGTAAGTAAGTAATAAGGAACTTGGAACAAGGAGCCAATTTTCTTCAGAATTTAGTTAGAATCTGGCTTTCAGCTGATGCAGTCATATCTCTGACTCTTGATAGATCCAATCTATATCTATTAATCTTTACAGTGCTAAACTTCCCCTAATAGTCTTATTTCTTGTTACTATTTTCCATAATGTACTGCATATCAAACATGTCCAAACCTCACACTAAAGATTTGCATAAAGCTTCATCTAAATTGTTCTTTGTGTTCTAGTGATTATTTTGAACACACATTGTTTTGAGGCATCTGCTCTTCTCCCAATTTCCACCAATTTCTACATTTGAGTAAACCTCCTGTGTTTTCGTGCATCTTCTCTCACCTGAGCCCCATATGCTGTGCACTGGGCACCCAGACTTGCAAAGTGAACTTTCAGGAAAACCCCATACTGTATGAACTTGTGCTCGTTGAGGTCTAGTCCCCATATGTTTTGTATTTGTGATCAATTGGCCTCAACAATTTAACAATCTCCCCATCAGAATGGATATGTCACTGTACTGTACTGCTTTTTTCTGTCAAAATCCTCTCAGAATCATTTACATTGAACAATACTGGGTCACAATAAACTGAATAAAAATCACTGTGGAGAGAATGTACTAACCTTTCGGTCTTAGGGTCTCTAAATGAAGAAGTGTACAGATAACCTCCAGTTTTTGACCCGGTCACAGGGATCTTTATCTGCAAATTAAAGATTGAGATCAGTGAGATGGTAAATGGTAAATAGTTGCTTATATAGCGATTTTATCCATACACACACCCATGGCGGTGGCTGTCATGCGAGGTGCTCACATGACCCACCGGGAGCAACTTGGGGGTTCAGTGTCTTGCCCAAGGACACTTTGACATGTAGCCGGGAGCAGGGATCGAACCACTGACCCTGTGGACGACTGCCCTTACCAACTGAGCTACAGCCGCCTATAAGATGGCTAAGAGTTGTTACAGCCAAAGTCTGCCTTAGTTTTCTATAGCCTCATTTTTGTGAAGCAAGTTTAAACTTATTTAAAAAATGGCCTTTGTGGATTTGTTATAGTATGCAATGCACTGTCATTGGTTTGCTAGTACACTGATGGGTAAAGAGAGTTAAAATAGTTTTATTCTTTAGTGCATTATACATACATCCTCTTGCTTATGTATTGTTTTCTATAGCCCTGGTAATTGTAAAAACAGTTCTAAGCACTGGCAGAAAAAAAGGAGAAGTAAGTTGATCTGAAATGGACAGGTAGGCTGACAACACGAAAGAACCCAGAGGCAAGGTGTGGAGTCAGTGCCCTCCATTGGTTGTCTATAGATATTGTATCTACAAGAAAAAATACAACACCTCTTCATAGTGAACGAGGAATCGATACCCTCAAGGGTCATTTTCAGGGCCGTCATTATTCTTGATCTACTAAAATTATGTGCTTTATGTTTGTAAACTAAAATCTACCTTCTTATTTGCTTCCTTTTTGATTCCTCTTTTCAACATTGAATTGTGGTCATTGGTAATTTGGATTTCACTTGCTGCAATTAGTTAATTAATTATTTCTATGTTTTTATTAATTGGCATGATTTTGTAGAGATCTGTATTCACTTTCACATAAAAGAACCTTTTCTTTGGTGAACGTCCAAAAGCCAAAATAAACTAATTCAATGTTGAAATGAAAAAAGGGCAAAACCTCCAAGAGAGGTGGATACTTTTGATTAGTTTTATTACCAGCCCCAGTGTCACTCTAACCTGCAAACAACTATCTGAAATGGAACATCACTCAAACATGGTGTTTGACCAAACTGAAGCTAAAAGCTGCCCTTAGGTTTTATGAGTCAGAGGTTCTGTTTTTCAGCTGTTAACAGCTTTGAACCAGTTTCTATTCGATTGAGGGAGGATCTCTGAAACCCACTGCAGCAGGTTCATAAAATACCTTATGCAGAGCAGAATCACAAAGAACAATACCGCAATTTGTTTGAAATTGTGGTAACTTTGGACTACCTCTCTGTCAAAATGAAGGATTTTTTATGTGTGTGTGTTCTTTTGTGAGCCTGCCCCAAGACCTAGAACTAGACTGAGTTAATACATTATCATCAGAGCCACAGATCGACCTCATTCCTTGTATTTGACTAAGGGATGAGTGATACTGTTACTTAGCCACTGGGGGTTGTCCCATGTAAATGTTTTTTTTTTTTTTTAAATGTAGAAACAAGGGATTAACTTTGAGTCTCCTTGCTGTTTGTTCTTAAGCTTCTTTTGTCTCTGCCAGTGGTCTGATGAGTCCTTACATGTAAGCTTAGTTTGGGAGGTTACTGTTCCAATTACTCATTTAAGAGATGCTTGTAGTTAGTGGGGTCACTATTTACTGTGTCAGACACATGTATTGATGTGTGCTGTTAGCTTATATCTATTTTTTGTTTTTTGTTGGAACATCCACTTAAATGCCTGAAATTGTGTGTTTTGCTGCCACACTCCACTCATGGATGTGGGCATATTTTTCCTTTTTGAGTTGATATTTGTCCCTCCAAGAACACCAGTGGAAGTGAGAGCTACCAGCAGCCATACTTTCTGAATCCTTTAGGTTTTAAGTACCCTGTTATTTAACTTTACATAAGATACCACACATTTTGTTCCCAGTCAGTTTTCAAAACTGCAAAAAAATAATAAAATATAAAGCAATATTTTTTTGCATTAGGTACACAATCCACACAGTCCCATTTTAAAATCTCTGCTATTCTCATTGTTTTCCCATTTAATACACTTTCTTTCTTACAAATAAAATTGTAACTATTAGAGGAAACAATCCTCCCTATCAAAGTCACAGATGGCTAAGATTTTGGCCAAATGTCTAATTAATCCAAAACACAGCAGTGGGAGAACTGTTAATAACAAGAAAGTTGATATTTTGCTTTCATTAGCTTCTCTCCAGTTGCTTCTCATAAAACCAAGAATAGAATTTAGTATCCCCTCATTTTCTCCACAGAGTTAATGGTCAAGCTCCATCATATCACTGTATCACTGAAGTAAAATGATCATTTGTACTGTGATAAAAAAAATTGTCAAAATGTGCCAGAAAGTCAGTCTGCTGAAAGCTCCAATCAAACCCAGAATAACAATCTGATGACTTTCTCAAACCCAGTACCTGTGCAGTGTGCTGATCTACACGGTTGTTTCGGTCAGTCAGATGGATGTTGTGGACTTTTAAAGGCGGTGCTCCTAGGCTTTCCATAGCCACTGGACATGCTTCCAACTTCTGCAGAGCCAATTTATGGTAGTCTGACTCAGCAAATCTCTCTGTTTGGACAGAAATGAACAGACATGTTGGAAGAAGAATAACCACCATTTCACAAATATATAGTCAGACAGAGGAGGAACAGCAGGCTGTTAGTCATGGTGAATGCAACATACTTACTGCAGGCTGTCCACAGCCAGTGTTGGGTTTGTTACTCAAAAATAATATTAGTACTTTACTCATTACTCCATGTCAGAAGTAACTTGCTGCATTACTCATTATATTATTTTCCTAAAGGGTAAGAGTCTGAAAATCCACTTGTTATTTAACCATTGAAGCTACAAGCCATCCTCCACAGCCACAAAGGTTTCAAGGTGTTTCAAGAGCATTGAGATCATGTTTAGCGCAGTGGAAAGAATCTTATTACTACCTGCACACAATTTACATTTTACATTATGTTTTTATCACCTTTTGTTCCAATAAAAAAATAAAGTAATAGGAATATTTCCTATGTAGAGTGTGTTTGATGCATCTAACAGTGACATATGCAATGACGAAGACAACTAATATTCCATATTAGAAGCGCTCACTGAGAAAGCTTACTGGCTAAATGAACTGGAGCCTATCCTGGCTGTCAACGGTCGAGAGGCGGGATGCTATCGCAGGACCACAGAGAGACATACACAGACAGGCAATCATTCACACTCACATTCACACCTACGGGCAATTCTAGATTCATCAATTGACCTAACATGCATGAGAAAACGGGAGTACTCCACACAGAAGGTTCACGGTCGGCCAGGATGCAAACCTGCAACCTTTTGGCTTGAGGCATCAGCATGAAAATATGAAACAAGTTTAAAGCTGTGTAGTTTGCACACAGCAGCAGATTTTCCATAACAAAAAAAAACAACCTGCCTTCATTTCACTATCTCTCTCAGATACACAGCTCACTCGTACTCACTCTGCATCAGATAGTACATGGTGCCGACACCTCCGCCAGTCAGCACAGTGGTGAAGATGGTGAGCTGCTGCAGGTGACTGGTGGAAACCCTCATCTTTTCCTTCCTTCCCGATAAACCTGCACAGATAGGTCAGTTTAGCCAACAGTCTGGAGCCATGGCAAAAACGAGGATGCTGCACCAGATCCATGACAGTCCTTCTGTACTTCTAACTTAACAATTATATTTTGTGTTTTTGTTGTCCTACTCTTTACTTCTCACAGTCCAGATTTTCACTTTGATGTCATTTTAAAAGAGTTTGGAAATTTTAGAACAGTGCCACAACACATGGGGGCCAAAGTTGGGAAATGTTCTACACGTATCATGTTGGGAAATGCAAATGATGAAGCATCCTTTTCCTCTGTTATACCTAAACCACATAGATTTTTAAAATATCTAATAAAGCTTTTCTCCAAATTTGATAGTCATTCGTCTTTGGAAGGTGCCACTCCACTGCTCAGGGATGTGATGGAAACAAAGTTTGCAAATCCGTGCCTGAAATAGAAATGAGAAGTGGTAAACCCTAAATTTACCTCCTAATTGCTTAAACTGGGGGAAGTTGAATTTCTAACGCCTTCCATTTAAAACATATTTTCAATGGTTCTAATGGAAATTACAAACAGGAACTACTTCCAGCTAATTCAGCATGTTGAAATAGAAACCATCAGGTCCGATTCTCCGAATCCAGACATTGTTTTTGTTTTATTTTGGTTGCAGCAAGGGGAGGATTAGTAGATTGAGAACCAAACTACTTGGTCAATGATGCAATTACTAACCCCACACTGCACTGGACCACAATAATGTTTCCACACTGCTGACTTGGAAGTCTAACATAACCATCGCGGTTTGTCATCAAGTATAGCGCTACAGCATCAGTTTCTTTTTGGCCTCAGAATAGTTATACCCCTTCAAGGCCAAAAAATAAAAGCATTTCTTAAAAATTATTAGGCGATGTGGAGATCATCTGTTTTAATTCTGTCAGAGGAAGTTCGTTCAATAAACCAATTGTCTGCTGAGATCCACCTGAGACTGTGGGTATATCCGAATTCCCCTTAATTGCGTCCATGTTTCATTCACTTGTTTCCGTTTCTTGTATCTTACTCCTTTCCACTAAAGATGTATTGTGGAATTAAAGGAAAAGACATCTGAAGAAGCAAATGAGGAAATGTGTCAATCAAGACACAATGAACCAGGATCTGCAGTGAGGTTTGAGAATGAGCTTAATCAGCTGTCAGTCAGACAGTCAGCTGCTACTGTGGTCAATTTTGTTGTAGTGGTGTTTGTATTTTGTCCAAATAATATTTATCATGTACAGTTCCCACACACAGCATTTTGTTTTGTTTTGTTTTTTTCCTATTTGTTTTTGCATCTACATTTACTGATGTTTGGACTGCAAATTTATTTATTCTGAAATCCAGATTATGGTTATCAATTCGCAGAAAAGCAGGATTACCTCAAATAGTTAAGACATACAATGCAAATATATTGTAGCACTGTATTTGAATTCAACACTCAGAAATGTTCAGCCACACGGAGATAATGCTCAACACCTGAGACAGGGTATTGCGGTAAGACAGCAGACTCTGCGTCTCCATGATGTTTCTCATGTTACGCTTTTTAAATTATAATATTTTCACTTTTTTAATATTAGTTAGGCGACGAAGTTCAAACCAAAGTTTTAATCGACTCAGAAAACCTGCACCAAAGAAACCTGCACAAGACTATCATTCTAGTTCACTGTTCACCGGGTCCAACCCCGATACACAGAGACACGCAGCCAGACTCTCCGTGACTCTCTAGTTTTGGTCGTTGTATGTTGTTGCTAACTTGTAAAATAAATATGAATTCTCACCTTCTCTCCACCATGAATAACATACACCGCTAGGACGACTCCGCTCACCTTCCGTAAACGTCACACAGCCTACAGCCAATTGGGCGTCGGTGCGCTGCATGCGTACTCCGGTCTGTGCAGCTCCTATTCGAGGAGGCGGCATATTGTCGGTATACGTGAAGGCAGAACAGTAAATCATAGTTCATCACATCTAGGGCACAATGGCTGCACTAATAAGAGATAGTGCCACTTAAATATGGTGGAGAAAAAAAAATAGATTAAGGCATATGTAAATAAATACAGATAACTAACATAAAATCACATATTACAATAAAATGAAAAACAATATTAAGACAATTTAAGTGCAAAAGTGGCTTAGTGTTTATTAGTGAAGCTGTGTGCTGGTGGAGTACTACTTTGTCGAGCAGAGTACTTACCAGTTTTACTGCGTACTGAACATCATGAGCCACCTTTGTCTGTAATTAAACTCTGTAGGTCTGAGTCACACAGCCTCATTAGAATAACTGACATTACCCTGTCAAAGAAGCACAGCTTAGCTATCTGTTGTTTTCAGTCTGTTGCTTAAAATGTGACCTGTGATTGTGACCTTCTTGTTGTCTCCTGAGTTGCTGCTAAAAGATGCAAACACACACTCATCAACCACAGCATTAACACTGGTGGTCTTAATCATGTCATGGAGGACCAGGGTCAGCATATTTAGTCTGCAGCTACACAGCCCCATACACAGCAACATGTGATAGAGGTGGTAGAGAAACACAAACTCAATACTCAAGTAAAAGTGCATGTACTGGCCTAACAAAATTTCAACTAAGTACTACTTTAAATATTTTATTTAAGTAAAATTGCTTCAAAGTAAAAAAAAAAAAACACGATCTATTTTAAATAATACTGATTATGGTAAATATGGCAAAATATGTAATATAATTAATAAAATATGAGTCAAAGATCACTGTTGGTAAAGATGGAGCTAACTTTAATCACTTAATGTGCTGACAGGGGGTTAAACCCTCAAAATGTATTAGTTCGTAATTTCTTTAATATTTTATAGTGAAACCTCTACATGGTATTAATGTTGTAGCTAATGTGTATACTAAAGGGTGTACATTTTGTTAATCTTTTGTCCTCATGTAAAGTGAGTCAGCAGTGGTCCACTACAGCTGTGTGTTTAATAATAGAAAAATACCAACACTGACAATAACTGACCATTGCTCTTTTTTATTTCTCTTTCTTTTACATTGAGCCACAGGCTTAATTTATGTAGTGGACCACCAGGCAAAGTCCAAAAAGCCCCAATTGGTCCCCATGGCATTGTACTTTTTAGGTGTTCAGTTGATTGAAAAGGATCAAAGATATATCCTGGAATTTGTGAGCATCTCAGGTCATTTATTGACTAAATATGTTCAACTCATCTTAAAGACACAGCCTTTAAATGGAAAGGTCTTATCTGTGTCTTATCTGTGCATTTCAGGCCCAAGTGTGATGACTCCAGCAGAATGTGAGTTCAGATAGATATGGGCAGCTCTAAACTACATGTTCCTTTGCTCTGTTGCTTCTCTACATTAGCTTCCCATCAATTCTAGAAAATAATTTAACAACCCCCCTCCCCCCCCTTACGTACAATGGTCTTAATGGCCAGGCTCCATCGTGTTTGAAAGACCTCTTAGTGCCATATTGTCTAATTAGACCACTTCGATCTCAGAATGCAGGCCTACTTGTGGCTGCTAGAGTTAGTAGAATAGAAGGCAGAGCCTTTAGCTATCAAGCTTCTCTCCTGTGGAACCAGCTCTTCTGTCAAAGATTTTATGTCAGTTGGGGTGCTATCAGTCCAAAGTTCATGCTCTTGAAGACTGACAAATTACTATTAAGTTGTATGAGAGAATTGCAACTCATTCATAAACTAATTCATCATTACAATTCACTAACCACTAAACTTTTATTACTACTTGATCTATAATTTATTTATAAGTACGATAGGGCTCCACTAAGAAACAAATTACTTGAAACAACAGCAAATGGATTTGATTCTGTTGGTAACATGAATGATAGAATTTATTCCAGATTTATTGCACAACCTCTCAAATATGACAAATGTGTCATCAAAACTATTTTAAGAAATAAAGATTTGAATATTGTCAAAAAGAATTTACATTTTTGAACTGTCTTGATAAATGTAGTAAAAAGTGCAATTTGTCCTTTCGGATTAGAGTTGGGTAAAAGTGATGATGGGGAAGAACTACCCCGCCCCCGTCGCACCACTGGGTGTGTATCTCTGCAACACAGCAAACGCACCGTATGACGTGTAGAGCGGCGCCGAAGCAGGAGGTGTGTAAACTGTTCCATAACCACGGTCACCGGCGTTTTAGGGTTTTTTTCAGTCATCTCCAGCAGGTTCACTTGTGCATTCACATAGTGTCATAGTGAGGATTCAATAAGTGCAGGTAAGTCATATGTTATGGAAGCTTTGGATTTTGTTTTCGTTGTTTTAAAACCGGCCTCTTTCGGAGCTCGGTGTGATACTATACATAACTGATTACTTAACAGTGTCACGTATAGGACGCCTTTCCTGAGTTTGAACGTGCTTCTTTTGGATCTAGTTTGTGTAGTACATGCACATAATTGCCATTAAACCTCCCTTTGAATTCCCTACAGCGTTTAGCTGAAAAACGCCTCCAGATGACACCCCTCTGGAGGAACCGTCGGTTCAGATTGTGTAATCTTGCTCAACCTGCTTATCCAAAACTCCTGCAGATGACACCATCTGAACTCCTATTGATGACAAACTTTGTCAGATAGAAGCAGAGGAATATTTTAAAATAGGAAAGTCAGAGGGAATTTTAAAAACATTAATGCACATTTACACCCTAAACTAATGCTATAATAGAAAGCAAGTTGAAAATTGGGGAAGTTTCGCTTTAACACGGGCGCAGTCAGGATTTTACTTATGAGAAGTCAGTGTGATCCTGAGCTGATTCTCTCAGTCTTACAGCACATTAACACCTGTTTTTCATTTAATAGTGTAGAGATATAGGATGCAGTATGATGAATGTGACTAATGAGCCACGAGCTCACAGTTCGCTAAATGTGAAATCACTGACCATCGTGCTCCCATTGTGGAAACTGTATTGTTACAGCTGAGCTGCATCTTCATTCACTTTCTGCCTGATCTGCAAAATGTCCCTGAAACGAACTTTAGAGGTGAGAGGGGGATCAAAAGTGTCTGATTCATCCATCATCAATCCAAAAGAATACATTATAATTTATGAGTTGATTATATTTTGCATTGGAAATTGGAATATGCAGAGTAATTAAAGGTGTCAAATAAATGAAGTGGAATAAAAATACAAGTAATTTAAAATGCAAATATTCCAGTAAGGTACACGTTCCTAGTAAATGTACAAACCACAGTTTATCAGCTGAACCTCTTCTCTTTCTCTTTCAGTCATTATGTTTGGAGCAGTGGTTGTGGGCATCGGTACAGCAGGGTGGGTGAGAATTAAAGACCTGCTAGCTCCACTTCCCGGCAGCCCTGCAGAGAGACTCACTGTTAAAGGATTCATATCCAGGTAACACACATTCTGCTCAGCATGCACAGATCATCAGAAGCCTCTGGGTTTGGTTGGGTTGTGTTATTTGGTAATTTCAAATTGTACAGAGGAATGCTATAAAGCACAGATCTAATATGTTGGAAATGGAGTGGGGGGCATGATAGAAACACAGGGCATTGAGTTCGCAAAGTCAGCATAACTGCTTTTGAACCACATACACTCTCATCTCATCTACTGCTGCTTTTATCTCATAAATGCTGAACAAAGACAGAAAATATGAGTCTTACACAGATAAAACATGAAAGAAACACTTTGTTTTTATTAATACTTGTTTTGCCATGAAGACTTGGGACAAACCAAAGTACAGTTTTTAGATTTTTGAAGTCATTAGTTGTAAGTGTGTTATCACAACCCTGGGCTTGCAAAATTGATTTTTTAAAATGGAGCTATTTCACGACATAAAGTTTGTGCGGCAAGGAGACGTTTCAAACGCATAGTTAAACTTTTTATCTTCGAAGTTGACAGTGATCTCATCAGTACAGTTTTGTCAACAGGAGGAGCCTTGACCCTCAGCAGGGAGTGGGCCAGATCTCAGTGGAGGACGCTGTGAGCAGAGAAGACATTCATGTGGCTTTCATCTGCACTGAGAATGTGTCACATGAGGACAGCATCAGGTAAAGTGCAGATAATCACAGAGCCCTCTGTGACCACAGAATCCAAATTGCATAAGTCCAGGGTGGAGGTTCCACAGTTGATGATGATTCGGGTGTCATGTTGTCTGCGGGTCTTGGTTCACTGCGTCGAAAGTCAATCTGGGCATTTTAAAGCCTTTCATACATCTGCTGACAAGCTTCATAGAGATGCAAATTTACTTTTCCAGCAGGGTTTAGCACTTGTCCAGAGTGGCAAAATTAACACTAGCTGATTTGCTGAAAATGCTATTAATGTGCATTACTGGCCAGCCAACTCGTGTGACTTTAACCCCACACAGAATCTATGGGATTTTTTTGTCAAAACGCATATGAGAAGCAGCCAGCCCAACAACATAGGCGAGCTGAGAGCTGCCATCAAACCAACATGGTCGCAACATTGATGCTTCATGTTAAAGGAGCCCTGACCAGGTGTTAAGTGCGTAAATGCATATACATTTGAGATGAAATATGAGGTGAATTGGTGGGTGTAGTAGAGTAGTACTTAGCAGCTGAATATATTTTTTTTATTTTTTAAGGTTAAAAAACCTTTCATGAGAGACACTTGACTCAGACTGTACACTACACAGTATCTAAACGAATCAAAATTCCTGTTGTCCTGTTTTGTCAGAACTTTCCTGCAGGCAGGGAAACATGTCAGTGTGGAGTATCCCATGACTCTAAACTTCAAGGCTGCCGTGGAGCTGTATGACTTGGCTCAGAAAAAAGGTGATATTAATTATGAACCATGTGTAAGTGCTGACATGCAAATAGAGTCCACAGAAATGTGATGATGGTAAGGTGATGGTCGTGTGATGGTAAGGTAAGGCAAAACATCTCCTTAGTAACCATAGCGTTACATGTTTATGGGTAATGACCAAGAAAAACGAAGAATCTCTGTGCTCCTGATTGCACTTCATGAATGTCACATTTAGGCCGATCCAGGTGGATTTAGGCAAATACAACAGTAGTTCAGCTCTGATTTCACTTATGTTTTGAAGACAGGCAAAACGCAGAGTTTGTTAGTGTGTTTCCACTCTATCTGTTTGTGTTTGTGTTGTACACCAGGACTGATTCTCCATGAGGAACACATAGAGCTATTAACAGAGGATTACAAACAGCTCAAGAGAGAGGTAGAGGGGAAAACCCTGCAGGAAGGTACTCTTCATTTTACAGGTAAGTCACAGCGTGTCTCTGTGTTTCTTTGAGACCTCGAGGAAACCAAACTGACATCCTTAGTATATTAATATGGACATTCATACCATAGTATGAAAGTTCTGTCTTTTCTTGGTATCATACGTCATACAGTGTGTTAAGACAAAGTTGCATTAATATCAGCCTTATGTGGACGTTTGGCACAGAGAAGCACATTTTAGGCTTGGAAACTAAGCATTTGTAAAGAAATGTTGTAATAATGTGTATTCTACACTGTAATTTGTTGAAGGTGGAGCCCTGAAGCCTGGATTTGGTTTCCAAGCATTCAGTGGCATTGCTCGCCTCACCTGGTTGGTCGATTTGTTCGGTGAGCTGTCGGTAACTGCTGCCACCATGGAGGAGGACTCTGGCAACAGCTACAGCAAGATGACTGCAAAGCTGCTAACGTCTGAAAACAGGTCTGAGAGGATATATATGTATGCATGTCTGCCAAAGAGATGGAGTGATTACTTCTTAATTAATTTCATTCTTTAATACTTGTAATGAATACTTTTTTGACTCCCCTATCCTGTTTGCAGACCCTAGTCCCAGATCTATAGACAGATCTATAAGACCCCCCCATTAAGAACTCCACACAATACAGTCGACTTTTAGTTATACACTACATGGCCAAAAAAAGTCACCACCTGGAAGTAAGCAAATAGAAAGGGGCTTTCTACTAGATACAATAAGTATCTTCCCACGCCTCATACAATGTCAGAAGAACTATGCTGTGGTCATGTAAAAGATGTGCTGTAACTCGAAGGGCATCAAGCAAAGAAAACAACAAAGGTGACTGATGAAATAACTAAAATTGGGGTGGCCACCACAGAGACTGAGATTTTTTGGGATGTGCTGGACGCAGTGGTGCGACTCTCCCTTCATTAAAAGTATTGCCAGCGATTGATTGTTCAATAAATATTTTAAGGTGGCTACATTTGGGGTTTTACCTGTAAAAATTGTGTTTGTTAATAATAAAACGCACAAAAATCAACAGAGAAACCAGAGAGCTGTGTTTGGGGAAAGACAAGCCATTTTTCAAACCTACAAGATGATTTCCTTCTCTGCTCCTCTATATAGCCAGAAGTGTGTCCATGTTCCACACTGATTGTGCCAAATAACCTCTGCAGCCAACCTCAGCTGAAAGTTCATAACCAGGTCTACCGCACGTCATCTTCCTAATCAGGAAGATCTTCTTTGCCTCCTCACACGATAAGTTTATGTCAGGCCTCAGGATTGTTTGGACAACCACCGGAAAGTTTTCTTCCAACTTAATTTGCCCGGAGCATTAGAGTAAGTGGTGGGGTTAGACTCCTCACTCTCTATGCATTAGGGTGGAATATTTCGAAAACGTATCAAAATTCAATACAACATTATACATCGCAGGGAAATAATTGTTTTCCAGGAGAAATCTACCTCCGAAAACTATGTTTCTCTAATCCCCTACACTGAAACAATGAGAGTTAAGAAATCAGGCTGTGACCTGGTTATTTAAGTACATCCACTGAATGAGAGCACAGGTGTTGAGACATCTAAACATGAATTCCTATGTGTTCTTCTAGACCTTTGACATGGATTGAGGAACGGGGACCCGGCCTTCCCAGAGCCAAGAACATCAGCTTTAGGTTCGACTCCTGCACTATGACCCAAATCCCTGCTGCACCAAGAGGAACTGTGGGTCTTTTCATGCAGGACCTGATCCACTTCTCTGCCAAGCTGGCAGGACAAGTGAGTCCCGAGGAGCTCAAGAGAGAGAAGATCAGGATCTTGCACTGCTTGGAAGTGGCAGAGAGAATAAAATTGCTTTGCCAAAATTAATAGGGATGCTTTATATTATTTAAACATCTGACCCTCATTTTTTCATTTGTTATGTCATAAACATTTTTATTTTACAGTATTTATTTCTACCATCTTCAAAGGTTCTTGTCTTGAGTTCTAAAGCTGCTAATTTTAAAAGGCTTGAGTGGCTTAACTAAATAACACAGCCAGACCCCATATTATTGTTCAACTGCCTTAAATGTAATTACTTTTTTTTTCAGTAAGTATTGGGTTTACACGTTGTAGAGAAAGCTACTTTGAAAGCATATTGGGGTATGGGTTAGGGTACCTCATCAAGTAGTAGTACTTATTTACTTAGGTGTGATACTTCAAAAATAGCAGCAACAACTTCACTGAACATTTGTTAAGAAAGAGCAAGAGGTAATATTCAGGACTAACTGGCACCTAAGATAATCAAGCTCCGTTTAATTTAGATTACATTTAACATACCGTTAACATTAAAATAGCCAAATATGTAGACAAAAGTTATCACAGGTGAGTTGATGGTCCAGTTTCCCAGAATACCTCTACCCAGACCTAAACCCGGTCTAAACAGAACAATCCCATCCATTTCTAGTAGTTAGCTACACATAAATGGCTTAAAGCAATTTGACTACTGAAAACACTTTGCAATCAAAAATGCAGTTAAACTACTAGTTTAATTTTATGTAGTTCACTGCACTAAATTTGTATGTGGCAAAAGTATGTGAAGCTCTAGGATTATCAGGATTCGGGAGTTTAAGTCAGTGTTGTGAGGTCCTGCCTAATTTAAATAGGAGAACTCCAGGGCTTTACTTTCAAAGTCTGATCTTGAGTTTCTAGTGATGTGGTGTGGCTTGGGGATTTCTAAACTCATATATGTATACTTTTAAAGCTTATGTTTAGTCGGGTTGTACTGAGGGAATGTGCTCATTGTGCTTGTTTTTGACCTGATGGCCTGTAGAGGTGAACAAGCTCAGCTATCTCCAAGTTGCACCAAGTTCTTATGTGCTTAACATATGTTGTAAAAGTTGCCATAAAAGGCCATAAAAAAAGCTGGAGGCAGCGTCCTGGGGGGGTAAGGAGTATTCTGCCCAGCAACAGGAGGATATAAATTCATGTTAGACATGTTAAGACTTTAGAACTGCGCTGGATTGAGGTTTGAGACGTGTTGGTTCACTTCTCTCTTGCAAGAAAATAAAATCCTTTAAGACCTTAATTGATGTGGAAGTTTCTTTAGTGATTACACTCGAGGTGTCTGTTACCACTAATTGTCGATTTTTTCCCACGACAATAAGAGTTGACGTTGGTCACCAGGCTGGAAAGGGTTCTCTAAACAGCTTGGACTACAATGGTCAGATTTACAGAAATGGAGAACATTCAACACCACTGTTCCCCTCCCCAGGTGTGGTCAGCCAACAAGGATCAGGCCATGTGTCTGATATTAGTGTTCATGATCCCACCATCAGCATAACAGCAAACAACATGGATGTGCATGGCATATAACTAACAGCTCCATTCGTTTACCGTCTACCCATGTTTGCTGGGGAAGTGAGATGAGACTGTTCTGAGAATGAATGTATGCAAAACACTTTCATCTGGTAGCCTATAAGGATAATACTCCATGTTTCAGGAGTTCCACTTTTATTCCTCAGTTATGTTCATATGCTACTTGTTTCCTGTAACTTAAGTTGCTCTCAAATGGAAGATTTGATTTAGCACGTAACATAATGTGTGTACCTCAATGTGTTCACGGCAAATCTAACTACGCCATCTGGTGTCGCGATGTTGCACCTGCAAATAGTTTTAGAGGGAAGCGACTGATGGGTAGAGTGGGTGGTAGAGAAGTTATCAGCAAACCACAGGGTCAATGACTCAACTCCCAGTTACTCAACTCCCAGTTACTCCTGTCCACATGTCAAAACGTCCTTGGGCAAAACAATGAACAGTGACGTTACCTCTGATGTAAGTATCTTGGGATGATGTGCAAATAAAAGGCTAAATGACTAATTCTAAAATAGCTGAGGATTTATAAGGAAATGTGTCTGTGGGTAAAACAATGTTGACTTACTCAGATAGATATTAACTTCCCACATTGAATTTCCTGTGGTTTTCATGTCTTTTCCTGCAGGAGGAATGTCAACAACTTTTAATGTTATTGAAGAGTGAATAATATGTAAAGGTAACAAGGCCCGTGTGAAAAATGTTTATGTATATCAACATACTCTTGCAGTAAATTACAGGGAGAGAATTTTTGTCCATTTTTATTTATCTTTATTACCAGAAGCTGCTCAGTATATGGTTAAAATTTAGCTGGTGATTAAAATTTCCAGATGCATAAACAGTGTGAATCGATGGGAGATATACTGGATGTACACAAAAATACAGAGATTTACTATTTTGCTTTCGTCTTTTACTGCTGTAAACACAACTCTGGCCAGCTCCTGGTCATTAATTCAGACAGAACATGTCGCACAGAGCTCACACATCTACGGTACAAGTTTAACTGTAAGCTTTTCCTTCACAAAGTTTCTTACATTTCTATCCAAATAAGAGAAGCAGAGACTCAAGCTTTCGCTGAAGACATGGTGAGACATTCCACAGATGCCATCCGGGCCAGCAGCCTTGCTGGTGGGGAGTTATCTCAGCTGCCTTCCCACACGGAGAGGTGTGAAAAGTGCAGGTTGGGAGGGGGGGAGGTAGAGAGCTGGAGACCACTCTCAGAGTCGGAAGAGGGCCATTGGAAGAGATGTCAGCAGATGGGGAGTGGAGGACCACTACATTTGGGTGACGCATTATCAGTAGGGTGACGAAGGGTCGAAGCAGCGGTCACATGCAACCGAAACCATCCAGATCCATCTGCTCGCTGCGGACACTGCGGACTCACCCTGGACCGCATGCTTGATTGTGAGTAAGCTTTGGACATGTTGTTGGTAAAGCCACCTCACTGCATCGGCTTATGACTGCGAGTCTACGTTTGATTCATCTTCCTGTTGATGTGCTCTGGTTGGTTTCTTCTGTGGGCGCGTGATTGTACTTAAGCTGCCGTTCAAGTCTGGGTTTTGACATCCTGTCTCTTGTGGTCATGACATTAATTTCTTTGGACTTATCTACTTATGCGGTTCTACCGAGCCTTTCAGGTACTTTCCATCAACTTTTAAGTTCCACTTGACAGTTAACCTTTATGTAAACTTTCACTTTCATTGATGTAACATTAGTAACACTTAAAAAATCTTGATGAATCACTGTGCAGTATTAAACTGCCAGTGGGGGAAAGCTATTTTAAAATTATTTACTTGATTTAAAAATAATTACCACACGTACTAAATCACTTTATTCCAAACCCAGCGGCAGGTTTGCTTTGATACCTCCATGGTCTTTTAAGACACCAGAAGAAGTTTTTTTTTTTATTCAAAATGACCAACTTTACTCTTCATTTGTGGTTTCGGTCTAAAAGAACATCTTTAAAGTTTTTTTTTTCTTCTTTTTTGTCCAGCGTAACAAATGTGAAAAGTTTGTCCTGCCAAGAATATATTTGACATAATGAACCAGCGCTTCACTAAAAGGAGGAGGGGCTTCAGCAACTGGCTTCCTTGTTTATGTCAAACTCGATCAGAAAACTGCTGATCAACTCCGGAGTCTCTGTCTCGGAGGATTAATAAAACGTCACCGGTCTCATCCGAGTTTTCTCTTTTTCAGCTCATACAGGTACACTCACTTATATTTTCTGACAATATACTAGCACGTGCACCAATGCATGAAGTGTGGTGTATGTGTATTTTTGTTTCACATGATACCAATTAAATGTATCATATCAAATTAGTTTGTAGTTATGTACCTATTATTGCACTGATATGTATAAATGATTCTTTAGGAATATTGTGATGTGTAGCTTTAGGTACTGTTTTTAGTAACTTTTGCTTTCATTTTTTCATTTCGGTCTCAGTGTATCATCATGGCAGCTACCAGCTGTGTTCTGTTTGAGGAGCAGTTTCTATGCTGCATCTGTCTGGATGTTTTCACTGATCCAGTAACCATACCCTGTGGACACAACTTCTGTAAAAGCTGCATAACTCAGAACTGGAATGTCAACAGTGTTCCCTACCAGTGTCCCATGTGTAAAAAGAAGTATAAAACACAACCTGAGCTGCAAGTCAACACTTTCATATCGGAAATGGCGGCTGAGTTCAGACAGTCATTGGAAAAAAGAGGTAGTGAGAGCTCACAGGTAGCCAAATCAGGAGAAGTCCCCTGTGACGTCTGCACTGGAGCCAAGCTCAAGGCTCTGAAGTCATGCTTCACGTGTTTAGCCTCATACTGTGGTATTCACCTGCATCCTCACATGACAGCTGACGCCCTAAAGAGACATTTGCTGACTGATCCCGTGGAGAACATGGAGGGCAAGGTGTGTATGAAGCACAAACAAGCTCTGAAGCTGTTCTGTAGGACCGACCAGATGTGTGTGTGTCAGCTTTGCAGGGTTTTAGAACATGCGGCACACGACATTGCTTTTGTAAAAGATGAAGTTCAAGCAAAAAAGACAGAGCTGGAGGAGACAGAGGCCACAATGAAGCAGATGATCCAAGACAGAGAGCTGAAGATCCAGCAGATTAAGTGGTTAAAAGTGCACGGCAGGGAAGATGCAGAGAGAGAGATTGCAGATGGTGTTCGGATCTTCACTATTGTGATCCAGACTGCAGAAAAAGGTCTGAATGAGCTCATTGAGAAGATTGAGGAGCGGCAGAAGCTGGCTGAGGAACAGGCAGATGGCTTAATCCAAGAACTGGAACAGGAAATCTCTGCACTGACGAAGAGAGTTTCTGACATGCAGCAGCTCTTACACACTGAAGACCATCTTGACTTCCTCCAGAGTTTCGCGAACGTGAACACTGCTTTGTGCACCAAGAACTGGAGAGAGGTTAGCTTAAGTTTACCGTCATATGAGGGCACTGTGGTGGAAGCTGTGGCCGAGCTGGATGAGATGCTCATCCGAGAGAAGAGGCATCTGCTTTATGACGCCAAGCTCAAGAGGGTCCAGCATTATGCAGTGGATGTGATTCTTGAACCTTATACAGCAAATCCTTGGCTCGTTCTCTCTGATGATGGGAAACAAGTCAGGTGTGGTGAGGTGAGGAGTAACCTGCCAGATAACACCCAAAGGTTTTCTCTTTATATCAATGTCTTAGCGAGGGAGAGTTTCTCCGCTGGAAGATGTTATTACGAGGTTCAGGTTACGGGGAAGACGGACTGGACCTTGGGAGTGGTCAACGAGTCAGTCAACAGGAATGGAATAATCCCAATAAGCCCAGTGAATGGTTACTGGGCTCTGGGCTTGAGGAATGGAAACGAGTATCTAATTCTGTCCAGCCCCGTGGTCACACTCAGTCTTATCTCAAGACTTTGTCGGGTGGGGGTGTTTTTGAGTTATGAGGATGGTCTGGTCTCCTTTTATGACGTAGATGCTGCAGTTCATCTGTACTCCTTCACTGACTGCTGCTTCACCGAGAAACTGTTTCCCTTTTTCAGTCCCGGTCTTAGTCATGGGGGCATGAACTCTGCCCCACTGATCATTTCCCCAGTCAATGACACTGATTAGGTTTAGAACTATATACACTATACAGTGTCTTCTTCATGTATTTTCTGGGCCTGGCTTGGATTTACAGTCTTACGTGCTCTCTGTATCCTGAACTTGCTGGCTTAACTTAGACTCACTACTCTGTATATATTCTACAGTAAACGGTCCCCTCAGTAATGAGCAGGAAATGGACATTTGGGACAAAGAGTGTTATATTGCATCATTACTTAAAGCTGTTTGCTGCTGCCTCTATAATTTTCTCATCTCTGAAACAGGGAGCATTGCATTGTGGGATCTTTAGCACCAAGTACTGTACATGACACGTGTGTTGTATACATGTGAACATACACCAATTCAACAATCACCAAGTTTTAATGTAAAAATATGATGATTTGTTATTGGAGCACTTTTAATTTTGTTCATTAAGTGAAATGTAATACTTTTACATGTGTAAAAGATCTGAAGTGGGACTAGGCTAATATTTACAGGACACTTTTACTTGAGTGTACTTGGACCAGCTCTGTACACAGTGTATCACATGTTGCTGTGTATGGGGCTGTGCAGCTGCAGACTCCTCAGTTTGGCCATGTTGACCCTGGTCCTCCATGACATTATTAAGAGCACAAGTAATAATGTTGTGACTGATCGGTGTATATGGTTGTGTGTTTGCATGGCTTAAAGTGACATTTGTGGATGCAAATACAAACTGTATTTACTGACAAAGGGTTTTCAGACATGTTCCCAAGCTCATGCAACAATTTCCACTACACCCGTATCTGTTTTTACTGCAGTGCTCCCTTGAGGGCGTAAAGCCGGTTTTGTGTTCGACCTTATAATTGCTCAATGATTTTAAAGTGATTGCTCCATAATTTTAGAATGTTTAAATGAAAATATGAATGTTTGTGGATAAAACTTCCAAATTCTTTGCACTTTTATATAACAAAACAACAAAAAAATATTCAGCTGGACTGCACTACAGTATTGACTTCTCTTTTTATTTGATAGACCAGAATCTTTGTGTGAACCCACACATTATTTATCTCTCAAAGTTTTTCTTTTATGCCCCAAAATACTTCAGTAGCTAACAACACACAAAAAAAATAGCAAAACAGGGATCAAACCACTTGAAGCTCTATGGAAATGTGACAATAAACACACAATAAACATTTGAAATATTGTGTCTCCGGTAAAATAAAATATGGTGATGTTAAAATGCTGTGACAATAAAGCTACTGCAACCTAGATGCCTAATACCGTTTATGTGAAAACTACATTAAGTATGGTTTGGATCTCTATTGGCCTATATATCATATCACAATTTAATGGTCGTTTTGTTGTATTTTTTGTGAGCATATAATATTGTCGGACTTTTGTTAGGCTTCTTCGCAATGGTTGCAAATTGCAGCTGCTTTGATTACTCCATGTGCGTGTGCATTTAAATAATGTTAAAACATTGTCTTTTCCTGCTCTCTTTTTAAAAATATTTTCAAGTTGTCTTATTTTTAATAAGCGATTAGGTATTAATAAACTAAAACCATAACCATAATGAAGTAAAAAGAAATGTACTGTATGTATTATTGTGTCAGAACCTTTCCAGATATGCGGCAGAAGTTAAGATTGTTTTGGTTTTTTTACTTACAAGAGAACAGGCAGCAGGGCTGTGTCTCTCTCTCTGGACTCTGAATGCACCAAATGAAAGAAAGAAATATTATCAGTAAACATAGTGTTCAGGAAGGACTCACTCAACATTCTGATTACAGATAATTACCACGAAACACAGCTGCAGTTCTCTTTGTTTCTACCATCTGGCTAGTAATTATTTTCTCACTGCTTTCAACATCCTTTCCTTTTTTTGATTCCATCCAACTTACTGTCCAGTGTCACTGCTTCCCTTCTTCAGCTTAAACTGCCCCATCAGAAGTTAGTGTTATGAATTTGTGAGACCCTTTAAACTGTCTTCAAAAAGTGAAATAGTATTTCAGTTTGAGCTGTACTTGATATTGCATGTAGACATAAAACGTTAGAAGGCAGAAGCACCAAGTAATTATTATGCTTTGATTTTACAAAGATTATGCTTGTGATGTCTAAGTCATCCGACTGCTGCAGGATTGAACAGCCCTGCACGACTAGTGAAGCAGCTAAGGGAGAATCATGGGAGGAGTGGTTGAATCGGTAAACTCATTATCTGGAGGACTATTGTCATTTTAATCTGCGTTTGTTCATGAACTGATTGTGTACAGATTGTGAAGAAAATCCCTGCCAATCGCTGCCTTTGCCGAAGACCTACGTGACTTACTTTTATAAGTTTTGCTGTTTTACCAAAGGCTCTTTTTTAAACAATGTGTGAAAACCTGTTTTCATTAGTTCAAGAATAAACATTTGAATTATTTAAAACGGTCTCAGTTCATATTCATTTCCATGCTAATTTTATAATTACAGTGATAAACCCAATTATTATCCTGGGAGGCCCAGATTAAAATATTTTATCAGTTAACTTAAATTATATCCGTTTGTGGGCAATCTTTATTATTTTATTATTTATTGATTAGCAGCTTTTAATGTTAATGTTTACATATTAATGTATTAATATTTACTTTTCATAATAAATATTTTTGTTTTACTTTTTCTCAATTATGTCTTTTTCTCCCTTCCCCTTTTCCACATTCTACATCTACACTCCCATACTATTGTTCCCCAGCTTGCTGATCAATTGTGTTCAGTTTGAACAAAATCAGATATTTAAAGATACAGTATGTCATGAAACCCACAGATGAATTATTAACAAGCAGCTCTAGAGATTTGTAGACATGAGAAGGCAGAAAAGCGCTGTGTGAGCACAGACCATTTACCATTTACATTTTAGCATTATTCTAAATCCACAAATTCATTAATATTCAATAAGGTCTGTTAATCAATTTGCTCTCTAGCCTATAATCACATGAAAACATTGATAATCACAATCATTTATGGGGTTTCACACAATATTCAAACAATATTTTTTGAAATCACCAAACCATGATTTCAAGAATTCAGGCACATACATTAATAAAAATGTGAGGGAAGAAAAGGTTTTATTTGTTAAAACATACAATCATCCTCTGCTTCTACTCTGATTGCCAGTAGTGAACATGTAAAGTAGTGAACATCCCTCCGTCCAGTTACTTCCGCTCTGAAGTGTCAGTTTATACAATGTATAAAATCAGTGAGTTCTCGCCTAAGAATAAATGATAAAATTGCCGTAAACAATTCCGGTAAATAGGTAATAAAATACATTTTAGTCATAAGCTTTCAAAGCTTAATAAACACTTGTTCTAAGCAAGAGCTGAACTTTAAAGCCTGAGAGAAAGATGGTCAATTGTTTGTCGTTGCTTCCTCCGATCAGAAGTCTCTATATTCCCACTGTAGCTTAAAATCTGTTCAACTCAATTTACTTGATCCACTTTTTTATTAGATCTGACTTGGAATAGAATTGTAATTAAGTACAACTCAAACATCTCAGTATCAAGGTCTCTAAATAACCCACTCTGTGGATTGTCCAGGACAAGCTCACTACCATATTACAGATGCAAATCTAATGCATAAAAATAAAGGTTAAGGCTGGCACAACTGTGAGGACTTTCAAAATTGCCAACTAAAAACAGAGAATGACCTCTTCAAGAGAGCAGTTTGTTTTTCAGGTTGATGTACTTCGAAGATGGTTTTGGCTGCAATGTATCGAGTCCTACAAATAATCTTTGAAAGACTTCAAAGGTTTTAGCAAGTTTGGGGGGATAATCCAGATTTAGTGCGTAGGTCAGGCCAAATAGGAGGCAGCAGGCTCTGGACATGTTATCCAGACCTGTTAGTACCGGAGTACCATCGATAATGACGCCCACCGCATCCGGCTGCTGACAAATGTAGATCCTCATACTCTGGCTTTTAAGCTCTTCGTGCACTTTACCCTCTGGTGTTCTCTGTAACACGTGCAAACACACACAGACACACACACACAGACACACAGACACACACACACACACACACACACAACTGTCATATGTGTTGATAGAAAACAAAACAAAGTCAAAAGCCTTTATGCAACAGGAGGAGCCTGGAATCAAACGAACTAGATCGGTGGATGACTGCTTTATGTCCCGAGTCAGTTGCCTTTCAGTTGAGGTGCTGTATAAGCCCTTTTCCACACGTGCACTGGAAGTGTTTTTTTGTCTCCACGATTTCACGGGACACTAACCAGAGTTCATATGTGAAAACTATAAGAAATGTTTATCACAAATTTGCAGAACCGAAAGGTCCAGAAGTCCAAAACATGAAGCTAAAATATTATTTTATTTCCGAATTGCATATGACCGAGGCTAGAATAAGCGAATGCTGAGGATTACGATGACCAACTCCAATCACTATTCATTTCAGCTTCGACCAGTTCCAGTCCTGAACAACACAGGTACAGAGCTTCATTGGACTTAACTCCTCATAGGAAAGAGTTGCTTTTAATTACATTGACAGAGACCGTGAATGTGCATTTAACTTCCTTAAATCCCGTTTTGTGATGCACTGCAGCTTTACTGAACAGTCTCAGGCAAGTGCTATGTGCACAGTCACAAAGATGTTTATCCTGTGTAGACTAAGGCTTGCTGTTTGTAGGTGAGGCTACATGGAAGCAAATACAGAATTTCTGCAGTGTACATCTAGTAACAATGTGCATGTTAGCATGGCAGTGATTTCTGTTAGCACAGCAACAACAGATCACCACAAAGAAATGCAACATGTGAAAAAGTACTTAGTAGAAAACTTACGTAGTAGTCAGAGATTAGGTCTTGCACACTTTCCCCCATGTACTCGATGAGACATCTCAGAGTAACGTCCCTTTTCTTGTCCAATGATGCCTTTGGGTCCTGTAGTAAAACAAAAAATTTGAAACTCTGTCTCTCAAGCAGTAATCTGCTTGTTTTACTTATACGCTTATTTTGATAGCTATAAGCTTTTGATAGATTGTTATTTTGATAGATTTACTATTTATGCCCATTGGTCATTAACCCATAAAAACCAAGTAGAAACTTTTCTAAAAAACATGATTACATTTTATTTAACATATCTGCCAGTACTGAAAAATTTGATTTTTTTTGCTCACACGGAAATAAGTGCAAGGAATTTGCCTTAAATTTCAAGAGGATTTCTAGAGAAGCACCCCTATTCTGCCCCCCCCCCATCGGATCCTTTTTCCCCCATCGCTATTGGCAACTGTGAAATACTTCAAATTGTTGGGGTCCACGATCTTGCATGACTTTGGGTGGGAGAACAACATAGACTATCTTCAGAAAGGCTCTGCAGCAGATGTACTTCTTATGACAGCTGGAGCTGCTGATCCAGTTCTACACTGCTGGCATTGATTCTGTCCTGTGCTCCTTCATCACGGTCCAGTTTGGGACAGTTACCAAACGGGACAAAAACAGACTGCAGCGGACAGTAAGAACTTTAGAAAGAATCACTGGTGCCCCCCTGCCCACTCTGCAGGACTTGTACACATCGAGATTCAGAAAGCGGGCAAAGAAAATCACCACTGACCCTGGACACAATCTTTTGCAGCTTCTCCCGTCTGGCAGGTGCTACAGAGGTCCTTCTGTCAAAATCACCACACACACACACACCGCACTCATTAACAGCTGACCTCACACTTACTAATACATTGCCGCTATCCCTGCAAATGTATACACTGGACACACAAACCCTTAACCAATACACACCCGCACGAAAACACACCTGGGTCTGCCTTCTTTAGGTAATTCTAACATGGTCTTTAATTTTTTTAATGGTTCCATTTACATTGTATGTTAATTGTCATTTTCATATTGTCTGTATCGTTACTCCTTGAGAGCCACCAATGACCGAAGCAAAATCCTTGTATGTGTTAGCATACTTGGCTAATAAATCTGATTCTCATATAGGATTTAAGATAGTTCAGCTCAGGTCAGATTAGTCATATTTTTAACTCTAGAATGTGTGACAGGTCTGGACGGGAGGCAGGTCAGTTTACCACCCAGACTTTTTTTTTTATAACTGACCCATGCGGCTGTAATACATACAGAATGTATTTGACTGTATGGGTTATTCTACCCATTTATTACATCTAAATTAAATGTGAATTTAAAGAGGCAATTTTACCGTGAAAAGAAAATGCATCTGGCTTCAGTATTTTGCTGATTTATTTGCATATTTTTCATTGTTCAGAAATCAGTAAATAGCAGACAGTGCTTTTTGGTTTGAACGGTCATCAATAGTAAAATATCCTACTTCACAGTGAAGTACTTGCCCAAACAGAGTTTACTTGGCTTGAGAAAGCTTTAATGTTGCCTTTGACATCTTTTTGTATCATTTTCCTTGTTATTGAAAGGCAAAAACGGTTGAATAACTTTGATGTACAGTATATACAGTGTGTACTGTAGTGGAGCTGCAAAGCTCTTCAAATTAGTCACACAGAGTTCAGAGTCAACCTCAGACTTTGTTAGACCTGTTCTTTAAAACATGATTGTTTTTGTTAACATCACCTTAACCTCACCTTGATCAGCTCAATCAACACACTCTTCATGCGTTGTCCTACAGCTCCTCCCTTGGAGCTGAATAATTCCAGAAACTTGGGCATGTACCTGTCCAGGTGGCAGATAAAGGTGGACTCCAGTGGAATAGTGTTGCATCTTCGGAACTCTTCATTTATCTGCATGACAGGATTTAGTCAATTACTGATACTGAGGACGTACAGCATGAAGAACAGACACGTAATGTGAGGGCTTTTACATGGACTTTAGTAACCAGGTTAACAGTCAGCTTTCTGACTGACTGTCATGTAAACGGGAAAGCTGGTTTCCCCAGGCAGATTTATGATGGAGGACGCCGTTTTTTCTACCATGTTTATGCGTATCCAGGTTTCTAATCGGCTTTCTTCAACTGCACATGTGAATAACTAAAGACTGCAGACAATAAGCCGCATGCGGCTGAGTGAAAGAAGGAATGTACAGAGAAAGTAGAGATTGTCAACAGGCTAACGGTGTGATGCCTCCTCATTTTAAAAACTAAGACCCGCTTAAGGTCCAACATAAAATTTAACTAACCTGCGCCTTTTAGAAATCTAGATAAGTCACTTTTCTGGTGTGGAGCAGCTGCATGTGTCTTTCCTTTCTCAGTCACTTTGTTGTGACACACACACACACGTCAGAAAGCAGTGTTTTCTGTCACTATTCAGGTGAAAACTGTGCACCAGGCTTCTAAAATATGTCAGAGGTGAATAAGAAATCCGGTTGCTGTTGTGCTGCATGCATACACAAATTTTAGTAACCAGTTTTCTTAATTGCACGTAAACACTGTTCCCCGATTACCCGAGAAAGCTTATTTCTCAGATTACCGTGGTTACTTAAGTGCATGTAATACTCCTGCAATAAGAACAGAATTTTTTAAGGCCGTATATTATGAATGTTTAGGCTGCAGCATGAATTGTTTGTTTTAGCTGAGTTTGGTTTATGACCATGTCATTAACTCATCTATTCAGTATGTAAATATTCCACTATTCCACTCATCTATAACATAGGTGCATTTTCAGGTCATGGGGGAAACAAGCAACACACAAGATGACGATGAGGCTGAACAATTAATAGTTTTCAAATCTTTAGAGCAGAAGTTAACAGAACCTGAGTTTCAAATTGCAAAAGGTGATATTAAAGTGTTTTTGTCTATGTCTTACAATGTGTACTATAATAATAAGAGATCTGTTCCCGCAGGCTTCACATGCAGAGATCTTCCCTCCTTTACCTGCAGAGGGAATGAGAGCAAATAAAGAAAGACAAAACAAGTTCAATTGCAGTGCTGCTAATGGTAGTGAAAATGGCTTCTGCAGAAGAAAACCCTGATGTGTCGACAAGCAGGAGACCACACTGGTGTCAAAGCTACGCAGTAAAGTCATAGCAATCATTTGGGTACATTTTGGTTTTAAACAAGAGAATCCGCAGCAGGAACAGGTGTTGCCATCACAAATGCCCTCCAGCATTTAAAAAAAGAAAAAGCCCCACCAGGTGCTGTCTGACGACGGCGACTGTGGTGCAGGAGGTAGCACAGTTGTCCACAAATCCCGCAGTTGTTGGTTCGATCCCCTGGCTCCTCCCAACTTAGCTGATCCTGGTGAGTGTTAGCCAGCTGCAATGCAGCTCCCCCATCGGTGTGTGGGTGTGTGTGCAGGTGCGTATGGGTGAATGAGAAGCAGTGTAAAGTGCTTTGAGTAGCAATAGGTAGCAAAAGCACTATAGTCCATTTACCATTTATGAATTAAGGATTAAAAACACGTCTGCTGATACAACCTATAAACATTACTTGGGTCATATAGGTCAGATATCAGTTGACATGCATCTGTGGCTGAAGTGTGTGAGAGCATTACTTCAAAAGGAAGTTAGTGTTAAATTTAATGTAGTTTATTCTCAAAGTTCACTGTCTGTGTGTTTGCGCACTCTTTTATAAGCACGCCCAACATAAGAGTTTATGTAACGGCAGAGGTTTTTTTTCATTATAGCTTGTTTGCATACAAAAATACAAAAGAGGAATTTTGAAAAAAATAAATAAATAAAAATAACTGCATGTAAAATCTCAACATTGCTCACAAAAATTTTTTTGCAATTCAATTATTTTCCTGCTTTCATCCACCCTGAGCCACTAAAATGCACAGCAAAAACAAGAGTCGACAAGCATGTAGCGCTGCATAATTCTACACTAGCATGAGAGGAAGACGAAGAAAAAGACCTGGGACAGCAGATATACAAAGTGTAATCAAAGCACTGTTAGCTTACCATTCTCACCCTGGTTCACCACAGAGGCTTTCCAGCTGCTTTTAGGAGGATATGTCTGGTAATACGTTACAACAACAGTGCAAGTTGTCCTGGAATTTTTAATGTTATCTCTCTTCTTGTGCACTGATTTGACGGGCAGACGCAGACTAACGTCAACTCCACATGTAGAATTGGCTGAAAAGTCACTAACTGGGTCTGACTACTACCCATGGTACAGAACACACTGCAAAGAAGAGGCCAGCGGACACTTCATGACAGTCCAACGTGTATCCTAGCCCTTAGAATCAGTGTGCAACCCCTCCAAAACTGAAATCCATCAGTTTGGGAGGTTTTTTTGGATTTCACTAAGTAACTAAGGGAAACAGGTTTTCCCCAAATTATTCACCTTTTAGATTGAATTAATACCATGATTATTTCAAACTTGCATTTCGTGTATGCCCAGCTTGTCTTGGTACGTTAGATTTTTGTTTGAAAATCTGAAACAGTAGTATGAGATACACACACACACACACACACACACACAAAAAAGTCACCAGAGGGTCAAATATTCTGTCACAGTACTGTAGATAAAACTTTAGAGCAACTTTTAAAGACTAAAGATATAAAAGTCACTTCTGGAGAGTGCATTGTGTGACAGCGTTAAAAGCAGGTGTCCAGTGTGGGACAAAGCACTGTCTTTCTTTGCATGTCTCTGCACATACCCTCATGTATATCCTGGTGTGACGTGAAGATCAGTGTGCTCACCTGTACAGGATCAAAAAGGGCAGGCCACCTCTCCTTGAACTCTGCCACCTGCAAGGTCTGGCCCACCACCTCTCTTCTTCTACAGCTGTATGTTCTTGACATCATATCATTTATCATCTGTCCACTGTCATTTGTCTTGCTTGCTGCAATGAGCTCTAGTCTCACACTCTCCAGGGTGTCATCCGTTTCCCCTGTTGGATGTGGGGGAAGGTAGTTTACCTCAGATTTCCTGGGCTTCTTGATATTTTTGGCAGGCTTTCTGTCGCCCTCCTGCTTGTGTTTTAGTGTATTTATCAGCAGTTCAGGGTTTCCGTGCGCTTTAAGTTTGCACCGATAGTTTGCACATTTGTATTTTAGGCTCTGCTGCCAGCCATAACATCCATTAAAAGAGCCAGGCTCCCTCAGGCATGGATGCTTCTCTATTAGAGCTTGTGCAACTGCAGCCCTTTGTGGATCATTGGGATAAGCTGTATATGAAAACATAGCCTCTGCCAGGCGCTCCAGGATGTCCGATTTAACACTTGGCGATGTCAGAGGCGTTCCATCTTTTAGAAACTTTTCATTGCCTTGTCTCAGAGCCATCTCCGTGTTGTAGGAGAAGGCGGGAATGGGAAATACGGCAGGCCACTGGTTCTGCCTCTCAGTGACGGGCGGGCAGGGAATCAAATTGTCTTGCGAATCCACAGAGAGCAGCTCATCCACAGAGGACACATCAGAGGTGTCAAGGTTATGCTTCTGAGGGACTGTGGTCATTATGATGCCTGGTGGAACATGTACTACTTTGAGGGTGTCCTTGTCCTTCAGGTCACTTGTAGAGGTCAGTGTGAAAAAGTCATCAAAGTCTGTGTCTTTGTACTGAAGGCCAATGTCTGAGGTGATGGAAAAAGCCTGTTTGAAGACTTTTATCAAGTCTTCCACCGATGAGGGGATACCGTTTTGGAAAGTTATTTTCTTGACATCGTGGTCAATGACGACTCGAAATCTCATAGCTTGTTGTGCATCTGCAAGCAAAGGAAACACATGAACATGCTTCTTAAACGACTCTTACGTCACCTCTCTCTCTTTGGCCAGGAAACCAGCATTTCTCTCCATTAGCTCAATTTGGATTTTTCTGTTTTCAGCTAGAAGTGAATACAAAAATAAAGTTAGACCAAAATAAGCTTAAATCAACTTAGCACAATAATATAGCTGTTTGTCTGTCTGGTCATCTGATAAATGTAAGACCAGTACATAAAAAAAAACAGATAATCCTGCGGCACAGCTGCATGTTCACCAAACCAATGTGCAAACCTGCAGCAGTGAAATACAAAATACATAATCTCAATCAGTAAAGCTACAGTGCACTCAACAAACCTTTATATCTTCAGTTTATTAATAAACCGTACATGAACCTGTCTACAAGCAACACGTTTGGCATAATCAGCTTGTTTTGGCTCTTGTTTCACATCTGCATCTGTTTAGTACAGGTTGAAGTAGATTAGAAGTTGGACACCGTAAATGCGGGGCTTCTAACAGTCACTAAACAGAAATTATTCTGTTGCACCTTCTTAATTTTTAATCAAAATCAAATGCGTTCAATGTTCAAGTTGTAAGTACACTTTTTTAAAACATAGAAATGCAGATAACCAAACCACAAATTGGTGTATTATTTCAACACACAATTTCACAAGTGGTAATATATTTTGATGGGTGATCGCCTGATTTTCAGTACCTGTCCAGGTACTGTCCTGTGGTTCTCGATGTTTTAGGTACAGACACCTTGAGCTGCACTCAGCGCATCAAGTAGAGTTTGCAGCTACATTTTTGTCTGGTGCTGTAAAGCATTATTTCTCTTGTCACGTTCATCCCAACAGAACCTTGTGCAGTGTTGTTATGGGTTAGTTTACAATTACTTCCGGTGTCATCTCCTTCACCGACAAAATAAAACACCAAATCACCGCGTGGAAGGCCCGGTCATTCTGGTGGGATGTTACTAGCACGTGCCTCGCAGAGTAACGTCACACACCGCTCACCGAAGATTGATTTCCAGCTGTTACGCTGAAGGCCCCTCAAATACACGAGTTCCGGTCTTAACTTGACACAGCCCCTGGAAGCTAAATCAGCTTTTCTTAGACATTGCAAAAACATGGTTCTGGCGGCTTTGCCTGTGTAAATGCGCGGTAAAGCAGCAGAATACGGAGGCGTGGTGTTAATAAGACCGACAGAACTGGTACAATGTAGAAAAACCTCTACAAACCCGCTTTGTTGTTCTGGAACTCGGACCTCTCAGCTTCCAACAGCCTGCGCTGGCGATTTATCTCCTCTTCGTAGTTTGATATTGTTGTTTCCAGCAGCCCGAAGATCTCGTCTACAGCCACGGCGAGCCGCTGGTTGATAAAAGTTTTCAGTGTTTGGAGTGTGGACATTTTCGAAGGACTAGCGGCACGTTAAAAAACGTGTTTCTGCAACCTCCCTTCTCTCGCTCTCCTCCCGCTCCGTGACGTCACTGACCCCACCCCCCTGCGGTCAACCAAGCCAGGTTAGTTATGCAGTTAGTTAGTGGACCACATTTTTAACTTTGAATGCATTAAAGATAATTTACAATCTCAGGAGAAAAAGCAACAACAAGAACATTGCAGAAATATTGGCCATAACCCTTGCGACAATCTAGACAAACTGCAGTTTAAATTAGTAGTTCTACCGATACTTTTGCACTTTTTTTTTGGTTAAGGTTGCATTCGACAGGCCAATAACTATTTGATTCCCTTGGAAAGTTCAGTTCAGAATAATCAAGTTCTGGGTGATTCTTTTTTCATTTGTGAATGCTGCCCCGGCACCCTTTTCACTGTTACTTGGACATCTATTTTATGCCAGATTATTTGAGAGCTGTCAATAAGCTGAAAAGCTTCGTCGGGAAAACAAGGATAAAAGAAATGTTGTGTTTTTTTTAGCATTAGGTAACAAGCTAAAAGAGAGGATTTTGCATCACATCTGCCCAAAACGTATGGCGTCACATTTGACACTAATCATAAATTCCAAGCACACATTCAAAACAAGTGGTTGGATCGGGGTTCAATCTGAAAAGCGAGTCTATTATCGACAAGTAGGTTTATGCTAGATCGACATAACTGTGAGTTGTGCAGGTTTTGTAACACCATCTGCATTCAGCTTAGCTGTCACTTGGGCTAAAATTCCTTCATATGCCCCTCAACTCTGGATCAGTCCAATGGAGCTGCAAATGTTTACCTCAGTATTTAAAAGAAACTTAAAACTCACTTTTACAAAAATGACTTAACTAAAACATTTTTTTTAATTATTTTATTCATAATAGATTTAGATTTTAAACATTTTTTAGATACTTTTTATTGGTGTGTTTTATTCTTAGTCTGTTTTTGTGAGGCACATTTGTGTGATGTATGAATGTGCTACATAATCTCCATTATTATTACCACATTTATTTCACACATTGACTTGAGGTTTACACTTAAAACATGAGGAAAAAAAAGAAAAATCTGATGTTGTGATCATGGATGTCAATTAAATAACTGTCACAAATTAATAAAGGTTCATTTTTTATTGTTTTTATTATTTGTTATCAACATCAATGACTGTAGAGGTGAACTGTTGCTTTATTCTAAACTGTAAAGAAAATAAAAATCTAACTTTAAATATTTCAGCAAATGACGGAATTACATTAAATGTATTTTATTAATGATCATGCTCTTTACACTAGACATTCCACAATCCATAAATCTTGCTTTTGAGCTCAATCTTCCGTTTCAACATGTACAACTATTCTCTAATGAACCGAACCATGCATGCATGCTTTTAGGAAAGGAGTTCTCCACTTCTGACCTAGCTCCGACTGTCCCATACAGGGTTAGGAACAACAAATGTAAAAATCTTACTCTATAATCTCATCATATTCTGACATTTACAAAGACTAGAAAAATTATAAATGCTGTGTTTATAGGGATGCCCTTCCTGACATAACCCTCCCCAATTTCTATCGGGCTTGGACCGGCACTGCACAGCTGGGGAGGGGAATTGGCTGTTAGAGGTTCAGTGTCTTGCCCAGAGACACTCCGACATATAGCCGGGACCAGGGATCAAACCACTGACCTTGTGGTCTGTGGACGACTGCCTTACCAACTGAGCTAAGGTTGCCATCATTAGACATAGAGCGTTTTCAGAAAGTATTTCTGAACACTGTTTGTACACTTCAATTAAGTTCTGACCCAAGAGTTCAATTTTATAATGAGCTCAAGAATCCTTTGCAGTTTAAAATATACCCAAGAGCCTGGATCTGCCATCTAACCAATCCCACACAATCCAGTGACACTGAGAGCCTTGTCATTGCTGAGGGTTCTGTCAACATTTGCGTTCATGTGTGACAGATTGTCATGCTAACTAAATCACTGATAGTTCTCTAGACCATCAACTTGATAATAGCTGTGATCTTTTCTTTCTTTTCTTTCATGAGGCCATGCAAAGAAATACCACAAATCTTCTGCAGCCTTTAAAACAGCACCACCAGGCTGGGTTGGTTCACTACTTTAATAATTAAAAAAAAAAAAAAAGAAAGTATCTCCATAAACAACTGCAACTGCCAGTGAGTCATTTAGGTCACGTATTAGCTGACAGGCATTTTCATTTTGCCATTAGTCTTTTGCAGTCTTTATTAACTGTGCAGAACAAAGCAAGAATCAGTGTGGAGTGAGACAGAGAAAGAAAAAAATAGACTAGCATTGAGAAGAGAAAGGCGTATTGAGAACACAAAAATTAATTAAATAAAGCCCACATCATGTTTCCTGCAGAGCACCATGCACTAGCTCCTCTATAAATAAGTGTGCTGCATCAATTTGTTTAAAAGTCTACAGCAGCACAAAGGAGGGCTGCTGAAGAAAGCAGGCAAAACAAAACATTATGGTTTAAGAACTTTGCAATTTCAATAAATTCAGGTTGTATAGCACCTGCGCTGAGATCTGCCCGTTTCCGTGTTTTGTCTCGATAACTACTTTGAAGGTCTTATTATTTCCGAGGTTTTCAGAAAGACAGCGCAGAAGTTGTCGGGTTGGGGTTACCTCCTAATAATGAGCCATCATTTAGCTCATTATTATTATTGCTGTAAATGCAATTCTGCGATCTTAAGATACTTCTGTCATTTTCTCACCAGAACAGTTTTTCTCTTTTGTGGACTGTCATGTGTTGGGTCAGATTTCCTTTCTGTGCAAATCTTTCACCACAAACAGGACAACTACATGGATTCACCTGTGTGTGGACTGTCAGGTGTTGAGTCAGACTCCCTTGTTGTGCAAATCGTTCACCACAAACGGGACAAATACATGGATTCTCCCGTGTGTGGACTGTTAGGTGCTGTGTTAGATTTCCTTTTTGTGCAAATTTTTCACCACAAACAGGACAACTAAATGCTTTCTCCCGTGAGTGGACTGCAAGGTGTTGTGTCAGATTTCCCTTCTGAGTGAATCTTCTTCCACAAAGAGAACAACTAAAGGGTTTTTCTCCGGTGTGACATCTCATGTGGGTCAGCAGATGGTGCTTCTGCCCAAATCTTCTACCACATTTTGAGCAGTTAAAAGATTTACTGCCAATATCATCTCCCATATCATTTTCAGGAACTCTTATTTTCATAGTTTTTTCATTTGTTTGACATTTTCTGATCTCCTTTAAATCATCAACACAGTCTTCAGTCTCAGCTTGGAAGAATCTCAGAGTCTTCTCATCACATCCAGCCAGACCAGACATGTCTTGAGCACAAATCCTGTTTTCATCAGGCCTTTCACAGTCTCCTTCATCAGCTTCTGCTTTCATGATTTCAGTTGAGCTGCTGGATGGGGGCTCTGTCTCTCCATTCTCATTTTTCACATGGATGTGACTGAATGAAAATGTGGTGGTATCACCTCCGTGCAGTCCTTGCGGCTGACTCTTCAAGTCCTGACTGCTCCAGAAGTCTTGTTTTTCCTCCTTAATATGTGGACCTTCTAAGTCCTTGTGTACCTGTTCTGGAACCTCTTCCTTAATTACCAACCGTTGCTGCACAGCTGCAGAAAACATGACATGTAGACACACAGTCAGGCATAAAAAAATCTCAAGCTGCTTACCCGTATTTACAACCCCAATTCCAAAAAAGTTGGGAGGATGTGTAAACCTAGATAAAAACAGAATGCAATGATTTGTAAATCTTGTCAACCCATATTTATTAGAGAATAGAACATAAACAACAGATCAAATGTTGAAACAGACATTTTACCATTTCATGGAAAATATTAGCTCATTTTGAATTTGATGCCAGCAAAACATCTGAAAAATGTTGGAAGAAGGGCAACAAAAGGCTGGAAAATTAACTGCTGCTAATCAAAAACAAATGGAGGAGCATTTGACAACTAATTGGCAACAGGTCAGTAACATGACTGGGTATAAAAGGAGCATTTCAGAGAGTCAGAGCCAGTCGAATGTACAGATGGGAAGAGGTTCACCAATCTGTGACAGACTGTATCTAATAATTGTGGAACAATTTTATATTAAAAAAAAAAGCCTTTGAAGTTATAACAGTATATAAGTATATATACAGTATACTGTACAGTATATAATGTCATCAAAAAATTCAGAGAATCAGGAGGAATCTCTGTGTGAAGGGACAAGGCCAAAGGTCAAAACTGGATGAATGTGATCTTTGGCCCCTCAGGCAGCACTGCATTAAAAATAGGCCTGATTCTCTACTGGACATCACTGCCTGGGCTCAGGAACATTTCCAGAAATTACTGTCTGAACATAGTTCGCTGGACAATCCACAAATGTATGTTGAAGCTATATCATGCAAAGAACAAACCATATGTGAACATTATCCAGCAACCCCACTGTGTTCTCTTGGCCAAAGCTCATTTAAAACGGTCTGAGGCAAAATGGAAAACTGTTCTATGGTCAGATGAATCAGAATTTGAAATTGTTTTCGTAAACTATGGACGGAGGAGAGGGACCATCCAGCTTGTTATCTGCGGACAGTTAAAAAGCCTGCATCTCTGATGGTATGGGGGTGCATCAGTGCCTATGGCGTGGGCAGCTCACAATCTGGAAAGGCACCATCAATGCTGAAAAGTACAAAGAGCAACATCTGCTGCCATACAGACGATGTCTCTTTCAGGGAAGGCCTTGCACATTTCAGCAGGACAATGCTAAACCACATACTGCATCCAGGAGAAGAGTCCGGGTGCTGAACTGACCTGCCTGCAGTCCAGACCTGTCACTAATAGAAAACATTTGGCACATCATAAGACAAAAGGCCAAGGACTGTTAAGCAGCTAGAATCCTGCGTCAGACACAAATGGGAAAACATTTCTCTCGTAAAACTCACTCACTTCCCAGATGTTTACAGACAGTTGTTAAAAGAAGAGGGGATGCTACACAATGGTAAACATCTGCCTGTTCCAACTTTTTTTGAGATCATCAAATTCACAATGAGCTAATATTTTCCATGAAATAGTAAATGTCTGTTTCAACATTTGATCTGTTGTTTATGTTCTATTCTCTAATAAATATGGGTTGATGAAATTTGCAAATCATTGCATTCAGATTTTATTCACGTTTACACATCAACACAACTTTTTGAAATTGGTGTTGTATGTTAATGATATACAGAAATATCCTAATAAAAACTAACCAATACATGTTTCAACACCACTACCATCGCTTTTTCAGTCATTCAGTCCTAGACTTATGATCCAGAAAATAATTAAACTCTACTCTTAACTATTTATGGTTTACTGTGAAATTTTGTCCAGGCTTTCATGTTTCCCTTCATCAATACAACCTTAAAAAAAAAAAGGTTTGTTTCGGTTCAACTTTTTTGTATCTTCAACTGTTCAACATTGTGGATTCGGCTGGTAAAGTTGCCTTCAGGTGATTATTACCTTTGCCAGACAAAAGATCACTGAACAGGGTGATTTGTTTAACTGTTGCACCATGAGAAAGGTTCAGGGATGGCTGTTGCGACGGCCTTGTGACTAACGTTAGCCTGGGATACTATTTGACAGTATCAAAAAAATTTGAACTCCAGCTGCAACCTACTGCAACCAACCAATCAGAATGCAGCACGAAATGACACACTGATCAGAATATCATACTTACATATAAGCTGTCTTTGCTAAATGTTGGCATGTTTTTCTTAGCCACAACCATGTTCACATTTTCCTACTCATGTTTGGTAAAAACACACAAATACCTCTACTGCAAGGGCTCAGTTATTAGCTTCAGCAGTTCATCTTAATTGTTTACAACTATAGGGGAGAACACAGATGACACATGTTTATGACGTCTAAGTTGAATTGATTCTGTACGTGTTATCATTGTACAGTCTACATCTAAATACATCCGAGTTGATGTCAGTTTATTAGATCTGCATCACACAGTATGGCTTTCCATAAACTTATAAGATAGCTGAAATTGCACAGTCTGTAGATGCGTTTAAATAATGCTTTAAGCACTTTAAACACTCCTGGTGGTTTACTGCCTTAACATGTTGTATTTATGCCGTTTACCTTGAGATGCCCAAAGATGGAAAAAATGGCACTTTCCAGAGTTGTACACTGTGCTGTCTTGACAGCTAATGAGAACCTTAATAAACATACACTTTGTACATCCAACCAGACTTCCTGGATTTAATTTCCTATATCATTCATTGACATATTTCATTGTCTCAAAAGTAAAACGACATGCCTCTACTAACAAACCCTGCCAAAAACAATGCAAGAAGCTTGTTTACATGCACTTAAGAAGTCTGGTTACTGTAAATCCACGTATACAAGCAGCAGAAGAGTAACCTGATTTTTTCTACACCTCTGACTTCATTTGGACACCTGGGTCGCAGATTTTTACTGTAGAGTAAAAGAAAACTATACTTTCTGGCTTTTCTTTGTGTGGGTTTGTGTTCGTGTCACAGCAAACCGCCTCGATGAAGAGAGAAGGAAATGACACATGTAGCTGATCCACAACAGAATTTTAAGAAAAAAATTTTAATACTAAACTATTTCTCAAATCTGTATTCTGCAAAGCAACTTTATTTCTGCTGCCACAACTTTGGGATTTTTATGTGATTGTTTAGTCTTTTTATTGTAAATGCAATTGTGTCATCCCAGAAAACTTTTGCCATTTTCTCACCAGCAAAGTTTTGCTCTTGTGGACCCCCAACTGTGGGTCAATTTTCCTTTCTGTGCAAAATGTTCACCACAAACAGGAAAACTACATGGATTCCCCTGTGTGTGGGTTGTTAGGTATTATAACAGAGCAATGGCTGAATCAGCATTATTATCATCTACAGTTGACTTGCCTGTTTTACTCATTTGAAATATTTGCTTTTTTTGCTTTACAATTATTAAAGGTGTGAAAGGGGGGGCAAATTAAAACTGAATTTCCCGCCTAGAGTCAACTGACTCTAAACAGCAAGTAGCTAACACCATTTGGTTAAAAGATCACCAAAGTTCATCCAAAGTCATCGAGGATTAACCTCTACACCACGGTGCACAGATTTCAGAGTGGGCTCGGGGGTGTATGAATGGATTAATTAGGTCTCACATTATTAATACTTCCTATGAGGACATACAGACCTACTGTTTGGAGTTCGTCGCCTGGTTTGGAGCCTGCGTCCAGCAGCTTGTGACAGCGGCACTTCAGCTCCTCTTCACATTCGCTTATTATTCTCTCCAAATAACCAAACAGCTCCTCCACCGCCGCCGTTAGCCGCTCGTTGATCAAAACCTTCAGGCTCTGGAGTCTCGACATTTTGCGAAACGGGCTTCCGAAAAAAAGACGATTGTTTAACTTCCTGGGTTTCTTCTTTATGTGTCGATAGACCCTTTACAAATGAGCTTAAAGGAGCTCGGCGCCACCTAGTGGACAGAGTGTGAATGGATCGTTGATGCTTTTCCAAGAACATGAAGCAATGTGAATCTGCGCTGCTTCCTAATGTCATCAATTCCTCATTTTCTCCTCATACACACACAGACAATTACAATTAGCTCCCTGAGTGTTCATCCATTCGCCCATGTGTGTGTGTGATTAAGCCCTGTTTGCTCCTTCCACTGGCTCCTGACAACCTTTCTTCTAGTAAGATATTTTTGTCTGTCATTTTCTACACGAGAGGTTTAGTAACCTATTATTATTACAGTAGCCACTTTTGTAGTTAGTTTTTTATTTTTCACTTCAAATTATCATTCAGTTTTAGGTGTTTGGGACTCTGCTTGGGACCTGTATTTTTAGAATCGCTAGTGTTATTTTAGTTCATCTATCCATTATCTGTAACCTGTAAGGGGGCTGGAGACAATCCCACTCCAGAAACTCCACACAGAAAGGCCACAGCTGGCTGGGGATTTAAACTAGGGACCTTCTAGCTGTCAAGCAGCAGTGCTAACCACTCCACTCCACTCCACTTTTAGTATATTTAGTTTTTTATTTTCATGACATGACAAATTATAACTCTTTTTAGCATCATGTGGAAGTAAGTTAATTTATAAAACAGCTGACATCACAAAGCACTTTGCAATAAAACAAGAAAAGCTATACAGCAAAACCGAAAGCGGCAAAAACTAACAGGCCCTGATCAGAGAACCAGAGATTTCTACTGGTTATGTACAGCTGTTGTACCCAAAAAAAGCGCAAAAAAGCAATCACAAGAATTTTGAGCTGGAGTTTGACTTTGATTGGAAGCCAGTGTAAAGAAACAGTGTAAAGAAACCAAGAAGACCTTGGGACAGTGGTGGTATAAGTGTACATATTTGAACTCACAGCTATGTTTCAGCCAAATAACAACTGAGAGACATTTTACCAATATAATCTTGCTTGGCGCAAACACCATAAGTGAGTGAAATAATTATATAGCATCTCATATTGCCAGTAGCCACATACTGTATAATGAAGTTCATATTCCACCTGTTTAATAAACACTAAGATACATTGTAGTAATAAGAGGCTAGGGTCAGTAAAAGGTCATATGCAGAGGTCGTGAAAATGTACAAACTCAATACTCAAGTAAAAGTCAGAGTACTTAAAGTAGTTAAGGTAGTACTCCAATTTAAGTTTACATTATATAATGTACTTTAAGTACAAACAAGGTACTTTAAACAGTAGTGATACTGTTAAAAACATAAATATTTAGTTTCAGCCCAGATTTGTTCTATGAACCTGGGAAAAAAGGGAAAATTATGGCATAGAAACATTTTCTAGTAATGAATAAAAACTAAGGAGTAGGGTCCGTGTTACTACTTAGAATTGATATGGAATAAAAACAGCAGCAGGTAAAAGTGGAGCTTCTATAAATGGTAAATGTTCTGCACTTATATCGTACTTTTCTACCTTTTGGTACCCAAAGCGCTTTACACTGTTTGTCATTCACCCATTCACACTCACAATCACACACTGATGAGGGAGCTGCTATGCAGCTGGCCAACAACCAGCTAAGTTGGTTTTCAGTGTCTTGCTCAGGGACACTTTGAAAAGTGACAGGAGGAGCTGGGGATCAAACAAAAAACCCTGGGATTGGTAGACGACTGCTCTACCTCCTGCACCACTGTTCACCATAAACCACTTTATGTACCAACGGCTGCTTCATCCAGAATAACACGTCAGCCTTTATTACCTGGTTAGATTTTGTGAGAAGTACTTTGAATATCATAATGACCAGGACAGGCCACACTGGTATCTTCCTGTTCCTGAAGTTCTCCATGCCTGTGAACAGGTGTGGAATAGAAAGGTGTAAGATGTGGAAGTATGCAGCAAGTTTTTTTTTCTCTCTCAGATGTTGCACCAAAGAGGTATATCAAACCACAACATGTCATAACAAAATAGTTACAGTGTGATTGCTAAAAAAATTTCACTGTATGGAGTGGCTTCAACACTTACATTAGTGATTTTGCATTACTTTGTTGCACATAATGAAATGTGGGAGTGAGAGGAAAAGTTCTTTGGTTTTGATCTTAGAGCATTGACAAAAACAAGAACTTAAAAAATGTAGTCGCGTGTACAAATGGTATAAGTGTATCTGGGCAGTGTGGTATTATAACAATAAAAACAGTAGTAGTAATAGATGGGATGGATATTCTAACATATAGAATCTATTTCAATGATCAATACAACCACAAGGGGGCACAAGCCAGTGTCTTCTTGTGCCAGTCTCAAGTCTGGATAAATGCAGAGGGTTGCGTCAGGAAAGGCATCAGACATAAAACACATGCCAAATTAAACACGCGCTTTCGTTACTTCCACACTATATCTGTAAAAGGATGCTTGGAGGTTGGAGCTGCCAGCTGATTTATGGATGTAGAGAGAGAGGTCATGAAGTTAGTTGGTGTGAGAGAAGAGGATGCAGAGGACAGAGTTAGACGGAGGCAGATGATTCGCTGTGGTGACCCCTGAGAGGAAAAGCCACAGGAAAAGAAGAAGAAGGATATATTTCAATGATCAGTTGTTCAGAAGGATCTTTTGATGCAGCTGCATTTTGGATGTACAACAGGGTTTATAAAAGGTCAGACTGTGTGAACTACTGCTTCCGGTTAGCAGTAATTTCTACATACCACAGTATATACTGTCATTTCACCCACCCACATTAAAAACAGTGTACTGGATTTAAAAATAGCAGATCATCTGTTGTTAATGGGAAAAAAAGAACAGCAGTCTTTGTTTTCATACTCCTGTTTTGGTGTGGTAAAATATTCTTTTTGCTTTTTAGTCTTTCACAGTTGGTTTAACTGATCTTGATCATTATATTAATTATTATTTGAATATCCGTGGTTGTTGGTTTATTAAATAGAAACATTGATATCTAAAGTGTTTGTCTTTTTCTGGAAAAAAACAAAAAACTACTTTTCTTTTACAGACTCTCTCTCTGTCTGTCTCTTGACGCTCCCCACTTCTCTACACATCTATAGGTAGGATTAGTCCTGGAAGGTCTAGACTGAGGCCTTTTGTGACAGATACTGTGCGCCTACTGAACTGAATCTGAATTGTATAGATGTGTTTCTTAGCCACCAGAGGGCAACGTGGTATCTGTTTCCTTTCACCATCCTCAATCCACAAACACACATTACTAGTGGAATAAACTCCCCCCACATATAGACCCATATGTCCAAGATTATGCAGCCAAACATTGCTTGACCTTACAGAAGAGAGCTCCATTTTAAGGGATACCAAAAACTGTATTTTTTGTCACTTTTTTAATAATGTGTAAATAAGTGTGCACAAAAATGTTCATGTTAATGATGAATGGTCCACGCACACAGAGGTTACTTTTGGAATTCCACAATGCTCAGTGTTAGGACCAGTACTTTTTACTTTATATTTCTCATTTAGGCAACGTTATTAGAAAACACTCTATATCTATCTATGGTTAATAAAGGTTTAAACATGCCTACAAGACATAAAGGCCTGGATGTCCCACAATTTCTTACATCTAAACTCAGACAAACTCGGTCATAGTATCATGACCGCCTCATAGTATTTGGGCCTAAAAATCTCAGAAAAATACTGTCCAACAATATCGTTACTCTAGATGGCATCACTCTGGCCTTCAGTACTGCAAGGAACCTTGGAGTCATTTTTGACCAGGATTGTCCTTTACCTCACACATAAAACAAATATCTAGAAAAGCTTTCTTCCACCTACGGAACATTGTCAAAATTAGGAGCATCCTGTCTCAAAACTAGTCCATGCTTCTAGGTTGGACCAATGTAATTCCCTACTTTTGGGGTGTCCTAATTACTCCCCAAAAATCCTGAAATTAATCAAAAATGCTGCAGCAAGAGTGATGACTTAAATTAGTAGGAGAGATCATATTTCACCTTCTCCAGCTTCTCTCCATCGGCTTTCCATTAAATCTAGAACAGAATTTAAAACCCTGCTATAAAGCTCCAAAAACGGATATGCTCCATCATATATAAAAGACCTCATAGCACCTGATCATCCCAGTAGACCACTTTGATCTCATAATGCAGGCCTACTTGTGGTTCCCAGAACTTCCAAAGGTAGAATGGGAGGCAGAGCCTTTAGTTATCAAGCTCCTCTTCTGTGGAACCAGCTCTCACTTCAGATTCGGGAAGCAGACACCCTCTCTACTTTTAAGACTAGGCTCATAACCTTCCTCTTTGATAAAGCTTATAGTTAGTTATGTGGTTGGGAAGACCGGGGCGCAAACCTCTGGACCCTAACTAAGCAACAGAGCCATGAACTTTAATTAATTTCCAAATAAGGAACCTGTGCACATTGTTTTATTCTTTTGCCGTTTCAAAATAAGGGGAAACAAACTGTACTGAGTTGTTGAGTGTGTCAGACAATACAAAAAACGTATTGCTTCAGGTGTTCTCGAGCCTGCTCTTGATTCTTGAGAGCCCCTTTCACACATGCAGACTTTTTCTGGGGTGTGTGCATATGTGAACCCAAAGACCCAAGTCTGTTGGCCCTGACATTACCCGGACTTTACCCAGCCAGCTCCCTAGGGCAAAGTCTGAATTATCTCCACCCTAACTCATTTGTGAGTAGAGGAGGTAATACTTGGGAGGATTCACCATGAGCGAGTGGGCGTGTTGACGATATCGATTTTCTACGACTGCTGCGAAACAAACAGAGCTCAAATACAAACAGCTGAAGAACTCATTCATACGAACACAACCACGATGTCAAACTGGAAGGACAACGAAATTCGTGAACTTCTGTTGGTAAGGGGAGACCTGGAAATTTTCAATCATATACAAGAACAGCACGAGATTCTGTGGTATATGACCAGATTACAAAACCCTGTCACTTCTGCAGCTTGGTTCTTCCATCATGTCCCAGCCCCTGCTTGAAGTGAACAAGCACCACCCCTTGCCAGATTACACATATTTTACTTGTGAGTATTTCTTCTCAAGTGAGAATGCATCTCGCATGGACTGTTTCCCAATGTTGGTTACATGTCTGAAAGGGAAACGGCAGACAATGTCAGTACCTGATCCTCTTGCCATTCTTTAGCGTTCACTTCTGAAACAGGCTGATGTTTCTTTTGCTCAGTGACATAGGGTGTCATACAGTCTAGTTGATGGAAACCAATGCAAATGTTAACGTGTGTGGTATCTCACAGAAGAGAAGTGATGACCTGTGAAATAGGAGAGGGTGTATGCATTGAGAGATGTTTGAGGTTTGACACTGTCTCTCATTCACATACCGGTAGCAGCCTGTAACTGATGCCGTTTGACCTTGGCGAGTCTCGCACGGAAATATTGTACTGTACCTCCCAAACTGTAGAATGCAAACTAAGTTCGATGTAATACTCTTCTGGCAAGTCAGAAAGAACAGCAGAGTTAGTTATGATCTAAACCAGAACCATACTGTACATAAAGGATGTAAACAGATGTGTCTGGATCCCAGTGTATGACATTATTTCTATGCCTCACTTCTCAGTGTGCAATAAGACATCTGGAGAACAAAAACAGGAACTAGGGTTACGAAAGTCTGTCTCCTGGAAATTACTTCTATACTCAACTAAACGACAAATGCATTAAGAAGACTTTGTATTAATGTAATGATACATCATTAATTTGCGTATTTGGGAAGAATTGGTTAATACTGAACACAGATTATTCACACAGTAAAATGTTTACAGGTGTTTTTGTTACTTGTTTGTGTCGTCTGTTTGGCTTTAGAGTTGCATTGCGTTCCGTCCTGTGTGAAACAGTCATATTAAACATGGATAAATTTGACTTTCTGCTAAAACGAAAAGTAATAAATGCAAATAATGCACATTATTTCCCTACAATTACACAGCTTTGCACATTGCTTCATGATATTACCTTTTTGTATTCATGTTGCACCTCTCTAAAAACTTCAGAACTGTGGGGCAGTCTCCAGGCAGTCCAGCAGCTCTCAGCCATAGGCACTATTTTGGTCACAGTAGCGCTGAGCCAACTTTCACACTTCAGAGTTAGAGCATCTCTAATGGAATAGGACACTGCATGCTGGGGGCCAGATCAACTTAAGCAACAGGGAATGCCCCTGTCTTCTTCTCAGCCATTGTCTAATTGCAGGAGATGTGGCTGTAATACAGGCATCATAGGGGATCATATTGGAACATGCATCAACCAAGTGCTATGGTGAAAATGTTTATTACATTTTACTGTAGTGAACTGGAAGGTTAAGGCAGGGGACAAAGAATACAAACACATGACATAAATTGTAAACCCACATTTTTAATTTATATCCATAGAAACAACTGTCAAAAAGCAACAAACAAGAACAGAAAAAAGACAATGTTGTAATGTACAATTACTGATAACAATATGTGCACTTTATCACCAGCAACAGTTAAAGTATGTTTAGCAACCAAGCCAAATAGTCATAAACAGTACTAGAAAAAAAGGCTCTCAAAATGCCTTAAACCCATACTGAATATACAGTGATGTATAAACCCTCTAAGAGAAAAAATTAAAGATTGTCATTCTCATTTTAGTTTAACAAGAAAAATGAGTTCATTTCATAAACAAATGTTTAAGAAAATCTTAGTTCCAGACTAACTAGTCTCATAAAATGAATAACCCAGGTTTCATTTCAAATTTTGCTGCCAATTCTAATTTAGTCCGTGAAAACCTTTCTGATACATCAAACATCCTCTTACTGTACATTCTTTTCTCTGTTCTCTCTCTTTGCTATTGACACATTTCATCAAAGAAATCTCAGACCGAGTGCAGTTTGAATCCTTCTTTTCTCTTTCTCTTTTCCACCTCAAATGACCTCTTTTTTGTAACAATGACCCTGTTTCCAGTCTAAGATCAGGTCTGTGTGCATGTTTTTTATGCTTAAAACTGAACACCCACACTCCAGCAAAGGAACTGAAAGTTCATAAAAAGATCTCTCCTGTACATCTCATTTATGAGGAACACATGTTTGCGCCCACCATAGGACTTCCTCAAGGCAAGTTGAAGATGATCAACTGCAGCAATAAAAACCAAGGCCTGGCCCAAACATTTTTTCCTAATAAAAAAGCGTTTAGGCAAGAAATGGCACTAAAATAAAACACGGAAGGGGCTGTTTGATATGGACACATTGCTACTATGAGAAGATGAAGTACAGGATGTTAATTTGATAACTTATATCTTTCGCTATCATCAGTTAATACTATAAAACAGAATGTTATATACAATGAACGCTATTCATTTCCTTGTGCTTTTGGGGCTGGCATAACAACCATGAGTTAAACTGCAGAAGTGATGTAGCTCTAAAGGCTAATGTGGGGGATTCTTTCATGGATAACTACTTTTGTTGATGAGATAACACTTGAGCTTACTTCAGATTTGGTATCAAGAAACATGCTTGTTCCAAAGCATGCACCAACCAAATGCTGGAACAGTTCCTGGTTTGTCCCTCTTTGGACCATGTTCTATAGGTATTAACCATTTCTCACCAGGATGACCCCCCTGAACTTTGTCATTTCAGGAATGCTCAGACCCAAGTCATCTGGCCACAAGAGTCTGCTGAATCTGCCCTTTCAGTTTTTCCTCAATCAGTGTCTTTCAACCCATCAGGTGACTTATGGATATCCTGACTTTCCGTGTTTGTCAAGGGAGGAGAACTTCTGACATGGACAGGGGATATTGTTGGACAGGAAGAGTTTGAGGAACTCCTGAAGCCAACTAACATGTTTTCTGAAGAGGTAGAGTTAGAAGACTCAGGGGAAGATGAATGCTAATGACTGGCAGAGATCTATGAGGTAGTTAGGAAGTTATTCAGTGGTAATGTGCCAGTTGCGGATTCGCCACAATGTGCTTAGAGGGCTGTCTTGGCTGACGGGTGCCTTCATGTTGGCATTGGGGGTGGGGTCAGTACCTGTAAACTGTCAGACTGGAATGGTGGGTTCCTGTGTGTTAAAAAGGGGGACCAGAGCATGTACTTGAAATATTGCGACATCACACTTCTCAGCGTCCCTGGGAAAGTTTATGCCAAGGTGCTAAAAAGAAGGTGTAGGAAATTTGTCAAAGCCTGTATCCAAGAGGAGTAATGCAGATTCTGTTCTCGCTGTGGAATGCAGGACCTAATCTTAACATCTATATGGAGTAGTTTTGAAAATGTTTTTATCCAGAGTGATTTATAAGTGAGGTACAAATCATACACAATAACAAAGTCAAGTAAAAATTAAGTATTAGGAGAGAAATTGTTTCTGTTTCATAAGACGTCATGGAACGAGCTTGGAGCTTGGCTTGTGGTCTTCACCCTTGCAAGACTGTTGGTGCAGTCATGGGCATTTACTATCCAGTCTACATGTGTTTGGTGTATTTGCAAACACATTATGAATGTATATCATAGGGTCTTTTAGTAGGTACTGTGTGAATATGGGGGCACAAGAACAATTGAACAAGAGATCTGATCCTTTTTAGAGTCACATTTTCCATTTGGTTTCCAATCACAAATCCTGTATGTGATATTGATGTGCACATCTTAAGGTGCTTTAAGGGAAAACAGAATTTCTGGTTTGGACACTTTGGTCCACTTACACTGCAGCCTATGGAGTTCTGTTGGCTTCATCAGACTGTAAGACACCGGGGTGGTTTGGGGCCAAGCACTAAGCAACTGGGGTGAGAATTAACACCAGCAAGCTAAAAGTTGGTTCTCTGCCAGAAAACAGTGGATAGTTTCCCCTTTGAATTGGGACTGAATTGGTTCCGCTGGAGTTAAGAATCTTGGGCTAAACTATTCCGCAATTATTTTCTTTAGTATGTATTTTAGAAACAAACTGCTAAGTTGTTACAAGTTAATTAATGTTTTTCATATCATCTTTAAGTGGTCATAATATTTAACCGTATGTTTTGGCCAATTCTATTTAAATAAGTTAATTTGCTAGTTGGGGCAAAATTCTGCAGTGACCAGGTCTATCATTTTGTGTGTAACTGGAATTTATTTGCTGGGGTGTGGGTATAATGCAGTTTTGACACATTCATTTGTACCTCTGCATATTGAAATAATAAAGGCAAGTGATTGTCAACTAGTTGCTATAGCTTAGCACCTATTATCTGCCATTGCACAGTGGTAAAACTGTAAACTCTCAATTCAGTTACACACGTCGCATCTCTGTAGTTAACATGTAGTGTGTGTTCCCTAACAACCACACAACTAGAGTTCTGATAACAGTCAGGCAATCATAACTACCTCACTGTTCACTCTGCTTGTCCTCTACCTATGTGCTCATGAAAAGTATTCACCCCTTTTGGTTTTCTTTTGTCTAGTGTTTGGCCAGAATACAGAACACCACTCGTAACGGAAACTTTCAAATGCAGGTATCTTAGAACTATCTTAGAACAGTCCTTTAAACATGATCACTGCGCACAGGTGTGATCTGTATTGAAATCAATTTAATCATTTTTTGTCGCCTGCGTCAATTATAATTTGGGTAAGTTACTTTTCAGGGAGCGAAGGCTTCCACAATCTGCCATTTTCAGTTTTATATTTTAAATTAATTGTAATTACTTTGTAAAAATATATAAATAAATCGGACATAATTGAATTTTGTAAAAACATAAAAGGTGAAAAATTCTAAAGGGGGTGAATATTTTTTATGGTTGCTCTGATTGGCAATAAACTCAAGTAAAATTTCCAACACATAACCAACTTATTCACCATTGCATCATTAATGAGGTGTCAATCTTCTATTAAATCCCTGTTGTTTGGATGTACTATATGTTTTTAAATATAATACACAGATGCGGACAAATTAATTAGTACCTTTTCCCAAAAAAATGCTAAATGTACACATGCACGGTTTTGGTATTTCAATGTCAAGAAAAGAAAATGTAAAAATAAATAAATGACCTAATAACCTGCAAAGACATTTTTGACAGGCCTAAACAGATTATTTGGTACCCCTGAAATTGATCATAAGAAAGAAAAAATTGATCAAAGCGGTTTTTGAAACAGTTTACGCTATATAGCATCACCTGTTTTCAATCTAATGAATCTCTCAGCCTTTTTAAACAGAGAAAGGTGGTCACTCTTTTGTTCAGGTCACTCAGTGCACCACACCGAACATGCACCAAATAATGGAAATAAAAATTGCCTAAGGACAAAAATATGATAGACAAGCATGCTAAAGTTAAAGGCAATAAGACCATCTCCAAGCAGACTGACAATTCTGGGACTCAAGAATTTGAAGGTACATGAGACTGTAGCCACAAGAGGCACACAAAGCCCAGACCGAACAGAAGACAAGGAACCAGGAAAAACTTCCAAAGAGACACAAGCTGAAGTCCATGATCATGGCCTGATAGCACCATCCATTGCTATTTGAGTGATGGTGGGCCCAGAGGAATAAGACCCAATGATGTAAAAAAAAAAATAAAATAATTGCATATTGGCAAACCACAGTGCTCCTGTGACAATGTCTTTTGGACAAAAACTGGAGCTTTTTTGATAAGTCACATTACAAATATACATGTGGGTTTTTCTTTTGTGGAAAGGTCTAAAATTTGTCCACATCTGTACATGACAAGAAATGACAATAAATAAATAAATAAATAAATAAACAAATACAATGTATTTCTATGTAATACATTTCTTTATTCTATAGGCTATTTCTTATGGTTTTTAAATCCATTAATTTTCTGAAAGGTCACTTCCTGCTGACAAATCACTGCCAAGTTAAATGATACCCTGTCAATTGGAAATTCTCAGAACCTTAGGCTGGGGAAAGACATATATCTAATATTCACCAAGCTTAGATTTATAAAAATAGAAATTGCGTGATATTTAAGACCTCATGTAAACTGTTTTCATAATATACCGTAGATAAAGGGTTCAACAACTAAATTAACTCACTAAATAACTTTTTTCCACCGCACACATAACTTTGCACATTTTGGTTCGGTTGGCATTTGATTTTAAAAACAAAATTAAAATTTTTAGTAAAAGAATGAAAACACAACACAGTGTTCAAAATCAACTTGTATCTGTCTGGATGGATTTTTTTTTAGTTCATTTGAACAGCCAGACTCTCTTTCATATGTTGACCAACCCACCGACGGTAGTAGTACGTAAAAACTTGGCTACCTGAAGTCACATTGTGGCTATAACACATAGCTGCTGGCAGTATGATCAGTAGCCAGTCTGACATGAGTCAACCATTTATTTCTCCTCAGTTTCTCTCTTATCAATTTAAATTTAAACTCAAAATGACCTAGCTTCAGTTTCATGAATCCTGAAATGACCACTACATGTGCCATGTAATAGCTGGTTTCCCACTGTCCAAGGAAGCTAATCAAAGTAAGTCTTTAGAACAGGGCCTCCAGGTTTTAGTATTTAATACATGTATTCATATTTGTGAGCAATGAATATTGACTACTGGTATCTAAAAGCCATTAATATTTATTCTAACCCAAAATAACTAATTTCCTCGTTATTCCCAATTGCCAACAGTTCCTCACACGCACACACTTTACAGAATATTTGTTTGTCATTAAAACAAAATCAGCCAATATCTGCATGCTACATCAGGCACCACAATAACAAAATGTCAAGTTGGAAACATATTTAAGACAATGCTTTTTGTTTTCCTAATGTAAACTTAACATTTGAAATATTTCTATCTAAACCTTTTATTCAAATGAATGTTTCACACAAGCTTGTGTTAGTAGTGGTTACATTTTAAAATCAGCATTCAAGCAGATCTTAAAAATAGTTGTTACAGCCCTAAATGTTGAAAGCTAATGTCACGCTGTGCTTTTTCATTAGCCCTGAGTGGATTACTCAGATTATGCCATGACCTCTTCACAGAGACATCAAAATCAAACAAATGTAATGTTTAATCAGTATTTTACAGCAAATAATATTAAACGAAACCCATCTGGGTTTTGAACAAAGATGAATACCGTGTTTTTCCAACAGGAAGCGGCATTTAATTTCCTGTATTAACTTAAAATGCTGGTGAAAACATCAGACATCAGGTGTAAAAATAATGCACCGTCTTCAGCCAATCAGAAGCCCAGTCTTTCCTCCTACTGTGCCCAATCCAAACAGTGTGACACAGTAGAACAAAACAATCATCCAACCCCATGCACTAATGTGATCGGTACTTAAAGGTTGAACAATCACAGAAAAAAAATCCTCCCTGTACCACACAAGAACCTGTCAAGGTCTTAAAGGTAAAGTATACCTGATTGTACTCAAAATAATGATGCTTAGGGAAATATTTTTATTACATCACAGTGCAGTCATATTACAATAACCAATTATTTCCCAGAAAGAATTATAAGTGACCAAAACGTCAAATTTGGCTAGTTGTGACATGCAAAATACTGAACAATTAGAGAAAATGGAAAATGACTGGTGATTCCTCTGGGTGTCAAGCTATTAAGCGTTTCTTTAGTGCCAAAAGTAACTCAGACAGACTGTCAATAACTGACAAATCAGGTCAGTGTGAGTCAGCTAAATAAAATAAAACATTAAAAATACATAAATAAGAACGATGACAATTCATACAAAGACTTTATAGAGCAGGGTTATTTGAATGTTGTGTGTTCCTGAAATCTTTAACAGCAGTTAAGTTTTTAACTATGGTGTGTGATAAAGCTTCCACCAAAAAGTGCAGTGAAACTGGACGTTTACTGACAACATGAAAAGAAAAACAACCATCAATGGATAAAATATGGCCTTAGCAGAGGAGTAATTAACATGCAGTTTAGTGGGGCTCAGATTAAAAGCTAAATGCGACAACACAGTATACAAACTAAAACTGGTGCAACACACTCCAGCTCAACCTAGGCCTAACGCTAAAATGATAACGGTAACGTTGGCTCTTCAGCAACTGTTCTCTAAGAATTAGAGAGGGAAACTAACATTGTCAGCACAGTTACACTGTTGTATTATAGTGTACTGCATGTTCACTAATACACACAGTACATTATTTTAATGAGCTTTATAAAATAGAGTTAAAAGAAAATACAGTAATTACCGTGTTTTACACGGATCATCTTATTGCATATAGGTAGATTTGACAGACAGCAATGGAAGTGTGTCACTGTAGATAGTAGGACACGTGTAGCATTACTCTTTAAATTCTTCATTTGTGCTGTCATCATGGTATATAAGGGGATGTCAGTTGTAATGTGGAAAAGGAGTGATACCTTTTATCATTGTGTTTAAAGACCAACTTGAACAGCTTGAACGTGTCCCCTTTAGATCAAATGTGCCTGTTTTCTGGTCTCTCTTTAATCCTCTCTGCTTTTTGTGCTTGTTGCAGAACAGCTTGTGCTTCGCTCACGCAGAACTGCGAACATACTGTGGATCTCTTAATCTCACTTAATGTTACATCTCCAAATAGGATTTATGCATGTAACTGACTTTTGTCGTGCTTAGAAAGGATGAAAAAGACTTAAATCCACTTATAGTTCACGTCTGTTTTTATGTAGTGAAACAGGAGCATCTGTACTAAGGAACTTGTCTGGATTGAGACCAAATTTCAGCAGCAAGCAGTTAGTTAATCAAACACCTGGGCAGCCTATTTTTTTTGTGTAAATATTGTTACTTTAGTTCATCTTCTGTGTGCCCATCTTTGACACAGAATCTAAACTTATTACATTCATATCTAAATCGATTGTACTTGTCGATTAATAACTAATCCTATATACACATACACCTACAGTATATACAGCAACCATCATCAAATCTCTATCATAAACAGGATACGTGCGCAAGTATTCAAATAAGCTCCACTGGAACATGAATGAAGATACAGAAACGTTCAGTACTGCAGTATCAGTAAAACAGTGGTCACTTCAAAAAGAATCTCTGATTCATTCAAAGATGACCTAAGTTCCAATATGACAACTCTGAGACCTATTCTTGTGAAACTGATTAAAGGAAGGAAATGCACAATCCACTAGTATATACACTAAAAACTACTCCATGAGGTTGTGGTTAAGTTCTGCAAATGCGACTTTTATCTTGGAATAAAATCCCTCTGATTGTCTCGTGCACCTGATGTGGTATAGAAAACAGCAGGCACTAAGACCCACAGACACAGATTAAAAACAGATATGAACATATCGATAGAGTGACTGATAGAAATAGAGCCACTCTCCCAGGACATGGCACAGGGAGAATCAGCCGAGCGCTTCACATTCCTCTCACCCCTCTCACCCACGACCACGTCACTCTGTAAAATGGTAAGGCAGCTGTTGGCTTCCATCAGCTCAAAGTGCATCTTCAAACATATCCAGTCCACAACCCGCCCACACACAAACAGCAGAAACAGACACACGTGTAAAATACACTGATATATGCAGTCTTGGTTTCCATCCAAATACCCTGGTGTAGATTCGTATGTGAGAGACAAAAAGTTGAACAGAATCAGCAAAATTCATCTGAAAGTCCCTCTGCCAGTGAAAAAAACTTGAGACGAAATGAAAGCATGGCATGTGAGCAGTAAAGGTTGAACTAAAGGACAAAAGTAATCTTTCCACTATGTATGATTACAGGCGCTCTCCATTCGTCTGGCAAATGATTTCAGAAACATATTCTCTTTAACTCAGCTGGGCCAGGCACAAACTTTTTATTGCAGCATTTCTAAATACCCAAATTAGCTTTAACTGTTAAACGAAAATAGAGCTGCGGAAAGAGAAGAACGCACATTTATAGGGAGTATAGACGCCAGGCCTCGCACTCACTCACATTCACTCTACTCTCTGGACCACCTGTTATTTCTAACCCTCACAGAGAATCCATAGTTGGGGCTCAGGGGTCCATTTCCAGCCAGCGACTGCTTGCTTCAGCTTTCACTCCACTGACTGGAGTCACAAATCATGGCCAGTCCAATCAGGTTGGACTGCACCACCAAAGACTATCACCTAGTCCATCCAGAGAGAGGGCCACGTGGGTGGGTGGTTGGTGGTGGTGAAGGTTTCGTCTTTCTTTCTTCTTTTATCCTCTCCCTTGGCTCCATGTGGCTTTTTCCTCCACTTGTTCTTCTTCTCCTTCACTCATCTATTCTCAGTCCCCCGTTTTGCCTGTGTCTGCTGTTTTGACTGGTGCCATTTTTTAAAAAGGCCCCTTTGGCTGATGAAGAGTTAGCAGCTTGAGGGACTAGGGTGGAAGAGTCCACTGTGGGGTCACACAAGATGACGATTAAGAAGAGAACTGTTATTTAAACTGAAATGAAATTACATTGCAGCCACACTGCTACAGTGCACATAGACTTAATTAACTGAAATGACAAGGCCACTTCTTTTGTGTTTGCTGTTCAATGATGACACTCAGGTTTAAGATGAATGTTCAGAATTTTAGGTTTTCTATCAGATCGCTCAGTTTTAAGGTAAGCACGTATTGGAAGATGTGACAGACAGGTGTTTCTTTTTATTCGTCTGACCTCAGACTTTTAAACAATCTTTGTTCAAAAACCTTGGCTTTTGCCTATGAAGACTGTATTTGTTCTTAAAAAAAAACAATTTAACATGAAAGCTATTTTGAATGTGAGAAAAGAAGGAACATCATTGAATAGCAGTGTTGTCCCACAATATATGAGCAGTATTAAAAAATGATTTATATACAGAAGATCTGATGTTTTACATTATTAACATAACCCAGTGTTCATTGCTAATGAAAACGTTCAGTTACATTGTGTAGCACTGGGTTCAGGTTACAAGTTGCTCAATTTTGATCTTTTTTCTTGGAGGTGTGGACAAACCACATCAGGTTTTTGGTCTCAGATGTTAATCACTTTTTAAAACACTCCTATATGTGATTCATTCCAATACAACCGCTGTCAGAACAGTTAGGACAGACTGTATTTTTTTGGCTACTATATTGTCATACTATATGATATCTATATGTGTATTGTGTGGCAGCATTGTTATCACAATCTCATAGTCTGATAATAACTCAGAAGGAGATGAATGAAGAGATTGAAGCGTCTATTGAAGCCAAATTGGTAGAAATATATACACTATTGTGCAGTTTGTTGAGTTTTTTAAAAAACTGTGCAGTTTGACATCACACTTAAAATATAGTGTGTATAATAATATAATGTTTACTAAACTAATTTAAATAATGTATAATAAATTTTTTTTTTTACACAGGCATGGATATGTTAATTTGGGACTACAACAGTTTTCTTACCCGAGCTGTCACTTACAAATTGAGCATTAGAGCCATTAATGTGAAGTAGCTGTAGATATGTTTTGGAACTAATAAGGTGATATAAAGTCTTACCTTAGTTGAGATTTGGTCAGGTGAGGAAATGGACAAAAATGATTGCTAGACCTACATTCAAAAGCATCACAAGAGCCACCAAGATAGAGTTAGGGCCCTGTGGAAGCACAAGAAAAGTTGATGTTAACGAGTCCTGTCACACAGTTGATAATATAGTTTGGGCCCAAGTCTGTGGAGCTGTTAAAATAGATTATTACCATCTCCATAGGTTTCCTACTGAATAAAAGTCACTGTATATCACTGTATGTCCCTGGTGTTTTTAATTCTTTTCAGATGATAATTAAGATTTATGAAACACATCAACAAACTCAAAAACAAACGCACAGTAATTTAATCTAACTCACCGACTCCTCCTCTATAATTTCTGGAGCTATTTCCATACTGGCTTTTTTAGTTTCTGCAAGGCTCTTTGGCTTGGTTGATTCCTGTCTTTTTGACTTGGGAGGCTCTGATGCTTTGGTGCTCTCTTTAGGTGGAACTGGTGAAGGGCTGGGTGCCGGCAGAGCTTTCATCGCTGGTGTCCACGCTGATTTGGCCTCAGGTGACAACCGTGCAAGACTCGATGGATGTAGATCATCTGCAATAAGTAGTTCATCGGGTGGAGGAACAGTGTTATCGGATTTGACATAGTAACCGTGGTACTGGGAGTGAATCTGCCCATTGCTGGGGTAACTGCTGAGCCTTGTGCCAACAGATGGTTTGACTGATGGTACAGCCTGGTCCTGTTGCCTCACTTCCTGTCTGAGAGAAAGTTTTGATGCTGTGTTTACACCTGCGAATAAGAAAAAAGGAAAAAAGGAAGTAGTTAACAAAAGAAAGATAAATTTTTCCACTATTTACAGGATTTGTGGTTCGATTTGTTTTATCTGCACATTATCAAATTAACAATGCAACACTTTCTCAGACCCTACATGAATGTATTGCAGTAAGGGATGTACCTGTTGTCAAAGACTCAGCTGTTGGTGTTTTGTTGTCTTTCCCAGCAGGCTTTGCAGATGCAACAGTGCCCTCAGTTTTACCGCTGGGAAAAATATTTTTAGGAGCGATGGGTGAAGGAGTGGGGCTGGATTCTGGGCTCGGAGATGGAGACTGAGTGGGTGTTGTTCCTTTCCGGTAGAAATGGGGGCTCCCTGATGGAGATTTCTCCTTTTTTTCCTCCACAGGATCCTCCTTCATCTCTACTGGCTCATTATACTTCTGCCGTATGTAATCGGGACCTGAAATAACGGGAAAATAAGCAAGAAAATTACTAAAGCGGTTATACACATATTACTGACAGGTAATATTTTTCAGTATGCATTTATGCAGAGCATATTAACCGAGAGGCCTCCTTTTTTTTTAACAGAAATGCTCTGATCAAATTCACACAGTTACACAGTTACACACATTCACACCTGGAAGCTGCTCAATAAAACCATAGTCTAATCTGTGATCACTGAGCAGCCAGCAGTCGGCCTTAAGGACTTTGCTTTGGTTGATTTCAGTAGAAGATGGACCTTGTCACAAAGATTATTAGAGTTCGAATGGTTTGGGTTAGGGAAAGCCATTTGTCTAGGCATAAGGCAAATTCTAAAAAGACTAACCTCCTAATAAAGCGGAAGACTTATTGTTGCGGTTGAAAGTAAAACATTTTGTCTGTACTCTCTGATCTGCAGCAAGGTTCCCCTAAAAAATCCACCAGAGGGATCCATCTGTATTCTAGAGGATCCTATCATATTAGTTACAGAAGTGTATTTCCCCAGTTCTCATCTGAATCATTTCAATAATTTAGTTTTTTTGAAGAATTTGGATCAAATTGCTCCACAAAAGGTGTTTGATCACATTATATTGACGCTACTTATATGTCACATGCATTTTTTAATCAACATTTGCAGTAGCTAAATATAACTGCCAGATTGAAATCAGTACCGTATTGCATGTAATATTAAATGAACTGGAATACTATTGCCACCAGGACACCCAATCCCTGTCTCATCTTGTAGTTTAGTGGGTGCTCACATTGAAACCAGAAGACAGAGGAAAGGGAAGAATGTGAAAAGAGGAAATCGTAAAATACATATAAATTTACAAATATATCTTTTACAAAAACCTTTCCATTTTCAGCGACCTGACAAAGATTGTTGCTGCTCAGACCTGTTGTTCCTAGTCAGTTTGCAGTTGGTGAATGAATGAAATCATTTCCAGTGTTTTGGACTCATTTTTGAAGCCTGAATAAAAAAAACTATTTGTAACAGCAGATCTATTAATATAGTGCTCTATGGTTTCCAGTCCCCAGATGAGTCAATCACCTTGTGTCATGTTGACAGAGCAAACACACAAACATAAGGATAATTATTTCCATCCTCCATGACATTCAAACATAGTCAGCATTAGTAACAATAAGCGATTAGAGCTGATTCACAAAATACTAGTTCACGTTGGAATTTCATTAGAGGCTACTAAAGGAGTGTTATTAACATGTCTTTAACATGTCCTACTATGTCTTTAATAGTTACGCTACACACATATTGCTGTGACCATGAGCATTTGTGGTTATGCTGTACTCCATGCACAGCCACATTGTTTGTGTTTAATTAAAGTTATAAATGTGAAAAATTGGCTAACATATAGTCTAACATATTTCTGTTCATGCTGCTGAATGTCCTGCTGCTGTGTAAAATGAACTCTTGAGCCCTGTTAGGGCAGCATTTTTCTGCTTAGTGTAAATTGACAGAGATACCTTAAGGAAGGGCCAGCTGACCCCAATTGTTTGTGTTAGCCTTGGGTTTCACTAGTGAATAATCCATTTGTTGTTAAAAAAGGATAAAGCAACACGAACATTTGTCTTTTAATCTGGAACCAAAGTTTCTTCTATGTACAGCACAAACAATGACAATGACCCAAACTACTGGTGATAGCTGCCTCAGTGTGGGTGAACAGAGCTGAGAATGACTGCGTTTCCACGCACTTACAGTAAGTAACCCGGGTACTTTGACAAACCAGCTTTCATTAATTGGGGAACGGTGTTTACTGGAAATAAAACATTTTATTTATAAGCGCCTTCCAAAACACTCAAGGACATTGTACAAACAATCAACAACTAAACAAAAATGTATTAAAGTATAAATGCAGCAGAGGATGTTATTTATCCTCTACCTCAGGCTTGTTTTGGAAGCCTGGCTTACATATTTTAACTTTATAGTGACAAGAAACACTGCTTCCCGACCTTTCTTAGTTTTATTTTTTTTTACCTTGTTCATGCTGCTGCAGAGTGACAGCACCAAGGAGAAAGAGGAACAGTAAAAAGAAGAGAAACATAGCTGATCCACATCACAAACTGTCTGAATTTTGAAAAAAAAATTGGAAAGGAAAGCAACTTATTTAGACTTTACTCTTAATAATCTTCCCCTCACTCAGCCTTTTACCCAGTTGCTTGTTCTCTACTGCAGCGGTTTGCACACACACTGTTGGAGACAGCAGATTAGAAACCTGGTTACTCGTTATTTCCTTCCCCCGATTTTGGAAAGTAATTACTTTAACATCAACTTTGTAGGATTCAGAATTATCATTGCTGGTTAATAGATGCTGTGATAATACAGCATCTAATATCACAGATGCTGTAACCCAGCTTGGACCCAACCCGAGTGAGACATCTTCACTTTTAAAACTATCATCTGGTCTCACACTGGCTTCACAATTTCACAACTGTTAGTTCTGAACCAGGACCTTTGAAGTAAGAAGCTGTTGGAAAATAAGATATAAGATATAAGTCACATGTAATCAACATCAACAACTTGTCTTCTGGTGCTATATATACATTATTTTTATTTATTCTATGTTTACTGAGCATCTTTGGCACAAAGAAGATAAATCAAGTTCAATCTTATATAATTTTCATGTTGTAGCTGCAGGATCAAATATGCTGCCACTGAAAACTGTCTCTGTTCTCAACCCACAGATTTTTCATATTAAATATTTATGATGAGAGAGGGTGGTAGTCTGTGCTGAACCAGGCCAAATGTGCGGGAGGCCAATGCACACATCAGACTAGTTTGAGACTAAAGCACTTATTTAAATATGTATATGAGCTCAGCAGTTATACATGATCATTTAAATACACATAACATGTAATCGCAATAACCCTGGTTTGAATCCCAACCAGTGGTCCTAGTCGCATGTCCTGCCCCTCGCTCTCTGCCCTAGTTTCCTGTCTCTCTCTGAACGGTCTACCGTAAAATAAAGGCCAAGAAATAAATTCAAAATTCTTCTCTGTTCAGACATAGACAAACTGTCAACTATAGCTAAAATAGCTGAATAAGTTTTATTAGTTTTTAAAAACTATTCTAAGAAAGAAGAGTGTATCAGAGGGATCTGCAATTTGGACATTATATTCCTTAGTACTATAAAAGTAACAGGAGAGACTAAGATTCATAATAGACAACAAGACAAGTAAAGTAGAAGGAGACAACTAGAGCAGTGACTCACAGAATAGCTTAAGTTCAGGAGAGCAATAAAATGCTGTCTGATGTCAGATACATTTTAAAAGTAGTATCCTCCTCAAAATGTATAAATCCCCCTATGTGAAACATTTCTGAGCGTAATTTTCCATTATTTTGAAAAATGTATTTAAGGTCTGCATCCCGTTCTCTTTGTGAGTGAAGAGGATGGACAGGATCAGGAATGAGGACATCAGAGGGACAGCTCATGTTAGATGTGTTGGAGATAAAGTCAGAGAGGCCAGATTGAGGTGGTTTGGACATGTTCAGAGGAGAGATTGCGAATATATTGTTAGAAGGATGCTGAGGTTGGAGCTATCAGGCAGGAGGTCTACAGGAAGACCAAAGAGGATATTTATGGATGTAGTGAGAGAAGAGGATGCAGAGGACAGGGTTAGATGGAGGCAAAGGATTCGCTGTGGTGACCCCTGAAAGGGAACAGCCGAAAGGAAAAGAAGAAGATCCCTAGACTCTGTGTTCATATTGGCTGCCTCAACCAAAAGACCTCAATGTGGAACTGTTAAATCTGTACTATCAAGCCACAGTAGAACGGTCTTACGCTGTGCCACACCCGTCCAATTTCATCTTGACTTGGGACGCTGTGTGTGGCAACACCTGGTGGGGTGGGATTCGAATGCACGGCCTCTTGCATACAAGTGTGTATTTCCTTTGTCCTGATTGGAACTGACCCAAGCAGAACTCGAGATAATTAGACCTGATCCAAAATGCATTTGGGATTTGGCCCAAACAGGGAGAGAACACAAATGCTGGCAGCAGCATGATGTGCTATCAGGTAATGATATCAATTAACAGCTGCTGTAAAATAGAGCATCAATTGGCTGATACAAGAAAAAAAGACCTATATAAAGCTACAGTATGTAAATAAAAAACATATGCTCCTTAGCTCATCTTTATGTGTAGAGGTGCTGTTAAATCCTTCAGTGAGGCCATGTTGGAAACAATGTTAAATCATGTGATTTTAATGGAAACATGTAGCAAAATAGGCACGATACTTAACATAACATTTGATTTACTTTTCTCTTGTTACGTTTACTGTGTGTTGTGCCGTGCCACTGTTACAGTACCTGGCTGATGGAAGCTGGGGGAGAGCTCTCTGGCCACAGCTCTGGCAATATCTGAATCCTGAGTGGCTGAGTGTGCAGCCTGGTCTGCAGCCTCCGCTTTGGCTCGAGCATGGGATGTCCTGTAAATGTACACAAATATACTCAGGGAATTTATAAACTTATAGCTTATAACTTATACAGCATGAACGAGCCATTCCTCTAAATGTGGTTCATATAGTGGCAAAAATCCCACGCAGCTAACAAAGCTACTGATCTCACTACATTGCTGCAGTATTTGTTCTAACCTGGAAGCTCTTACTCTTCTCATATCTCCTTCCATTAATCATATCTCCTTCCAGTGCGCTAAGATTTTAGCATTAAGTATTGCTGTGGAATATGTCTACAGTGGCAGATGTAACTATCTTATTTGCACATTTAAATAAGGATAATAATATGTACTTTAACTAATAAGTACTTTTTTAAACAGGAAGACAAATATGTGAAGAATTAATTAGGTCTTTTAAAAGTAAATTTATATTGTAATCAGGAGTGGGACAAAAACCAATCAAAGTTGACATGTGCTGTTCAGTGGTAAATGAACTTGTAGTTTTTGAAGATGTTTTGACTCTTATAAAAAAACCTCTCAGACTTCAGTTCTCATCAACTGCCTCACAGAGGCAGGTCTTTAAACTCTATGGAGCTGTTAGGTCAATAACACTTTGGTTTAACAAAATCCCATTTTGGGTAACCACAGGTTTGAAGTGCTTTTTTGATATGATTGTGTTTGTTCTCTTTTCCATCTATCAATTTCGGCATGTTCTTAGCCCTTTAGTGTGAGGAAAAGACTAAATATCAATTTGTGTGTGGGTTCCCTCAGTCAGAGAGGTCAAGTAGGGCACAAACACTACTCGCAAAAAGATGTTTGACTTTTGCACTATAGCCTGTGAGACCAAGACGACACCAAACAATTGATCAACAGTGCCTGGCAATAGCAAGGCTTCAAACGGGATGTTCTCAGAGGGAAGTTTCCACTGAGCTTAAAGTGTCTCAGAGTGTCAACAGCAGGCTACAACAGAGATACAGACAGGCATAGAAGTGGACGTACTTTGGCCACATCTCATGCTGATGTATGCTTCATTGTGAAGAGTGCCCTGTGGAACTGGATGGTAAATGCCACTTAACCTCAGGCAGGGATGATAAGGGTGGTGAGAGGCACCCAACTGTAATGGCAGACCATTCGAAACTGTTTAAATCAGCATGGTCTGCGTGCTAGACAACCTGGAAGGGTACCTGAGCACACCACCAGGCACAGCTGTCATTTGCATTTGCACTGGATGAGAAATCAGTGGACCTCGGTGCTGTTCTTTGATGAAAATAAGTAGAAATGGTGGCCGCTAACACTGTTGGAGGCATCAAGGAGAAGGCTATGCATCAGCCACTGTTGTCACCAGACGAGCCTTTGGAGGTGGTGGCGTTACAGTCTGGGCAGGCATGTTTAGTCAATACAGAACTGCCCTACACCTTCTGAATGGTACATTAATCCAGTCATTGTGGAACTGCATGAGCAACACAGACCTGATTTCATCTTCATGGATGACAATGTCACAGCTCATTGATGTCGCAGCATCAGGGAATGGCTGCTGGAGGCTGGGGTACCTCAAAAGGAGTGGATGCTCTTCTCCAGACCTGAATCACGTAGAAAACCTATGGGATCAGCTGAGTTGTCGTGTAGAGGGTCGTAACCCTGCACCACAGAACCTCTATGACCTGAAGGCAGCTCTTCAAGAAGAGTGGATTACCATGCCTCAGCAGACAATAACTCAACTTGAGAACAGCATGAGACGTCGTTGTCAAGCTGTAATTGATGTTCAAGGATTAACGACGAAAGTTATTGAGACATTGATATTTTTTTGTTGTGGTATACCCACCACTGTTGTTAGCTATTGGTTCAAGAAATTGTTTGAGATGCAGAAATTACTACTGCATGCTTCTACCCTAAAACCCCTACTTTTCATTATATAATATCACTGTAGCATGAACTTTATATGTTTTCCATGCATTTCACCTGAAGTCAAATATCCCTAACTTTTTGGGTTGAGGTTGGCTCTGTTTGATATCATGCTGTCTTGTAGTAGCCGTTTCCTCACAGTCTTGACTGCCTCAGCTTTTCAAATACATATGAAATTGTAACATGACATCGAAGGACACCGTGGTTTCCTCTGGGTGCAGTTGGACTTTTTGAAAGTTGTTGATAAAGTCCTCATAGAGTCAATGGCTTTTTGGAGTGACTGTGGCGCAGGAAGTAGAGCGGTCTCCACCAATCCCACAGTTGGTTCCATCCCTGGCTCCTTTGGTCACATGTCGAAGTGTCCTTTAGCAAGACACTGAACCCCAATTTAGTTGCTCCCAATTAGTGTTGCTCCTCATCCGTTTCTGAGTTTGTGTTTGTGATTGTGAATGAGATGCAGTGTAAAGCGCTTTGGTACCAATAGGAAAAAAAACGCTTTATAAGTGCAGACCATTTTTCAGTTTGTGAGACACTATCAATACATTGCCACCAATTATCAATATCTTCTCAAGCCTACAACTGACCTACAGTGAAACTAAACCTGTTCAGCATTTTTCTTAGCAAAGCGGCAGTAACCGCAGAGTCCTTATGATGGTGCCTAAGTGATTGGAGACAGTCTAATGAAAGAGGAGAGGCAGCAGCTCCTTTTAACACAAACGTTTTCCGACTCTCCCATTTCGAACCCACTCTAGATTTTACCCTGACACGAAGAGGAGTATTACTAAAGACTATGTGATCTGCAAGAAATATGAGATGCTGGCAGCACAATGAGTGCATTAACTCGCTCGCCATTGTCCTGGCTTGATTTAGAAAATGACAATAATAAGGTATTTATTCAAACCACCAGATTCAATGTATGCAATATATGGTTATAAACAAACTGCTGTTGCAGTTTTGTACACAGACAAAAAAACCCAGAATGTGCTCAAATCTGCTGAAGCCCTCTCCAAGTTTGGGAGCAATGTATGAGAACACTGGAGCTATCTAGCAGAAGTGTCAGTGGTATGATATGTATGGTATGGTATATTTTCAAAATGCTGCGTATCCCACACAGTTTTTTTTTATATTTGTGTAAACATATCTAGGTTGAAGACTATTCCACAAGTTTGCGGAAAACATGTTTCATGTACTAGTAAAGATGTGCCCATGTTTTTGTCATAACTAAATACAAGACTTTATTTTTAGGTTTTCCCTTCTGGAAAATATTTTTTTTTTAGCTTTAGGGCTGCTTGGCCACTGTCCGTGTCAGACACCTATTTCATGAAACTGATGTACTGTTGATATGTATAGTTTCTGACCAAACAGTGGTGTTTGAAAAGTAGAGTTTTTAAAGACACCTTTATTCTCAGCTATGATGATATATCATTGATTTTCTTAATAATATTGACATTGTGACCTAACCTAATTGCATTGTTTAATGTATTTAGCATTTTTACTATAACTATAAACTATAAGTGAAACAAACAAACAAAGAACTCTTCACTGTTTATATATATATATATATATATATATATATATAGTGACAAATCTGCATTGATGTATATTCTGTTGAAGGTTTCTTTTTAGCTCTTTAGATTTTAGTATTTGTTTCCAGTTTAGTTTAGAGCTGCAGCTATGTGACTATCTTTCTTTTTGTCTGTCTTTGACTTTTGTTCGAATCAGCTAATATCAATCTTAATTTAGCCTATATTTAAACTACACATTAGGTGTTTGTGTCTTACAGTGGTGGAACTTAAAACATTCACTAAACTACTACACTGAACTACAGGCTTTGAAGTAGTTGTAGTATTTCTGTAATCACTCAACTGGGGTTTAAGGGAAATATTTACTCTTCTATATTTACTCAAAAGCTTCAGTAACTTTTCAGATTCCGTCTAAAAAATATATAAATAATTGCAGAAATTTAGATCAACCATTTAATGTAGTTAATAACATTATAAATTAAACATCAGCTCCCCCTTTACAGCTGCAACAGTGATGTAATCAATTATGCACAATTATATATATATTATTATATAGTCAACTATAATATTATATCCTGTATATCATTCTGAAATAGGTTATTATTCAACAAATAATACAGTATACTTTTATATTTAGTAGCCTACTTTACATATAATTTGATGCTAATACAATTAATTTCCACACTGTGGTAATGATACTTTTACTTGTATAGACAATCTGAGTTTTTCTTCTGTCACTGGTGTTATGATAAAAAAAAAAATCTACATTTAGTCACTACAATGACTAAATGTAGTAGTGTTGAGTTTATATTACACAACATATTTACTGTCATGACAGACATAAAACCATCTTATTTTTAACTTGCACAGGGAGTTCAGTACATCCGCTTTCAATGGTTCCCTCTATGCTGAGGTATTTTAATTTTAAACTAAAACAAGGCTCCACTCGCCCGTCCAAACTAAGTGTATATAACTGATTACACTCACTCAGTCTTTCAGGGTTATGTATTACAATTTGCTGTGGTAGAATCATTTAGAATCATCAATTAACAATCCACCTACTGCTAGAGTAAATAAAACCAGGAAAGTACCAGTCCAAAGGTCAGGCTTGTCATCGACAGAGTTCAGACTGTTCTTCCACACTTACCAAGGAGAATACCAGAAAAAGCACACTACCGACTGACTGTGTGTGTGTGTGTGTGTGTGTGTGTGTGTGTGTGTGTGTGTGGTGTGGTGTGGTGTGGTGTGGTGTGGGGGCAGCAGCTTGAGACAGTACTCCTGTCAGCTGTTCCTAAGTGTCCTCCTCCGTGGCCTTATTTAGACAAGCAGTACCTCTAATGCACGCACGCACGCACACACAAGACATGACTGCATGCAAACGCAAAAGCACGAACACACATCAGCTGGCAATCTGGCCAAGTATGTGCCAACTAGTTTTTTTTTCTCTCCAGCCCACTCAGCTACAGTACTTTCTTGATCTCTCTCTTGCTGATTTCTCACTTCATTCCCACTTTCTCTTACTCTCTCCTTCATTCTGTCCCTCACCACTGTTTTCCAGGGTGATGGGAAAAGTGACGCAAGCTGAAACCCATCCACGCGTTCCTGAGCTCTGATCAGCATTTATCAGCTATGGCTGCACTGCTGTCTCCAAAGACTGCATCTCCCATTTCTTACGTTCTACTGCTGGCTCTCACTGCTCTAGATTAGACTCTCTGAGCACCGTGGTCTTTATGTATTTAATCTTTCATTCAGGGATGTGCACAAGTACCTGTTTATCTCATGTGCTCACACGTAATCATCAGAAATCATCAAAAAGTCACTGTTCAAGTCAACTTCATTAACAATTTCAAAATTACTTAATGAAGGATCTAGACAAGCTTCTTGCATTTTGTCTAAAGACCTATTTAGACTGTTAGAAGCCCTTACAATATTATACAAATGGGTCCTACATCGTTTGAAAAATGTCCTCCCCTATTTTGGCGAACAGTTCAAATATTTGAAGTACCACTTCAAATATATCAAATAAGTAAAACAACTAAGCAGATTATCTACAAAGTACAAAACAATGCATTTTAAAGAATACTGATTATGTAATAATCGAAAAGCAGAGATAATAAAAAATAAGGGTCAAAGGTAACTGTTTGTAAAGGCGGAGCTTATTTTAGCCACCATGTGCTGACAGGTTAAAAAGCCATAATGATACATCAGCATTTTTTGTTGTTGTTATTATATATATATTTTTTTATAAAAAACAAATATATTTTTATTTTCAAACCCAAAGCTGGTGGTAATGTTGTTGCTGATCTGTGGAGATGTTACTATAAACTAGATATGTTTGCTAACATGATTTTTATATAAATAGTACATATTACAGATTTCATTAAGAATATTATAAAATGCAGTAGTTGCACATACACCGTACTATCAGAGATGCAGGCTTTTGACTGTTCACTGATAACAAACTGGATGGTGCCCCTTGTATTTAGATCACAGGACACGGCATCCATGGTTTCCAAAAGGAATTTCAAATTTTAAATTAATCTGACCACAGAACAGTGTTCCATTTTACCTCAGACCATTTTAAATTAACTTTTGCTCAGAGAACACTAAGCGTTTCTGGATCGTCTTCACATGTCTTTTTCTTTGCATCATACAGCTTTAACTTATGATTGTGGATTGCAAAGTGAACTGTGTTCACAGACAGTGATTTCTGGAAGTGTTCCTGAGCCCAATAATGGATTCCCAGTAGAGAATCAGGCCTGTTTTTAATGCAGTGCTGCCTGAGGGGCCAAAGATCACGTTCATCCAGTTTTGATCTTCGGCCTTGTCCCTTCACACAGAGATTCCTCTTGATTCTCTGAATATTTTGATGATATTATATACTGTAGATGGTGGGACATTTTTCTGAAATTGTTTTAGATGCAATTTGTCACAGATTGCTGAACATCTGCCCATCTTTACATTAGAGAGCATCTGCTTCTCTGAAATGCTCAGTTTATATCCAGTCATGTTGTTGACCTGTTGCCAATTAACCTAATTAGTTGTCAAATGCTCCTCCATTTGTTTTTTGTTTGCAGCCATTACTTTTTCAGCCGAATGTCGCTCTTCTTCCAACATTTTTCAGATCTGCTGCTGCCATCAAATTCAAAATGAGCTAATATTTTCCATGAAATGGTAAAATGTCTCTGTTTCAACATGGAATATGCTGATCAACAATGTGATAAGGCACACCAAGATCTGCAGGTAGTGCAGAAACAGCTGCAGGCCTGCCGCCGGCACTTAGAACTTATATTGTTGACATAGCCTGTGAACATTCCAACTACTTTATCTCCATTGCTGTTGTAGCATGACTGTCTCACTCTCTTGTCTACATAGATGCTCCAAAGTGCCTGCAGCAACATAACATTTAATTCAATAAAATGCACAATTTAACAATGACTAATTCAAAAGTTTGAAAGGTCTACAAATAATTATAATAATTAGAAGAAAAATAGGGGTGGGGGTCCATACAGGGCCCACCTGGTTACACGTTAAAGTGTCCTTGCATGGCAGCTGCCACCTTTTTTGTAAGTGTGTTTGTGAACGGGTGAATGAGAAGCAACACTGTAAAGTGCTTTAGATAAAAGCGCTGTATAAACAGACCATTTAGTACAACTTTGACCAGTCCACATAATTTTATTGCTTCTCTTGCATGACAACCACTTTGTAGATGACAGCGTCAAAAAAAAAGTTTCCTAATTTAAGAAAGAAAAGTGACAGAGCCTGCAACCTTTGTGGTACTGTGACCACAACAGATGAACCCCACTCCCACTTACTCAAGAAACAGTGCAGAGATAATTTGGGATTAGAGCCCTCAAGTCAATTTATATTGCACAAGTTAATCGTTGTCAAAGTGGGAACATGGTGGTGGTACAACGGTGCAGGGAACACAAGCAGGTGATCACAAATTTATCCACATTATGTAAACTACTTAATGTAGATACATTTACTGCTTGTCTTGTTTTTATCTTTCAAATTGCTTCATTTAAAGTAGAAGTTTGTTTCTAACATTCTGTATCTGATCATCTGAGTCAATGACCAGTCTAACAGACATACTGTAGTGGTCACAGGGTGTCCTAAGATGCTACCCATCTAAATGTAACTATCTCCAGTTAAGTTCCAGCTCAGGACATGGCTATTACTATTACTATTACTACTATTACTCCGATTTCTCATTGTAAGTCAACTCTCTAACAGTAATTTAGTTTTGGATTTTAATCTACAATCTACACAGGACACCTTACCTGGATATGGCAATCTCCACTTTGGTTCTGGCAATGGCTGCTGCTCTTACTGCTCCCTCAATGGCTCGATCCACCTTCTGTTTGGTCTTGGTGTTCCTTAGTGGAATTAGCTGCTTCCTGATGCCCCGGGCCAGTACGTTGTTTTTGTACTTCCCTTCTTCCTTGGTGCCATCAGGAAAGATGGTGCAGCCATAGCCATGGCGCTTATTGTTCAACCACTCGCCTTCATACTTCATGCCATTGGAGCGTTCAGAGACACCAAAGCCACTTCGCTTGTCATTCTTCCATTCACCCATGTAGGTCTCAGTAGTGGTGGCATCCACATTATCTTCCTGAGGCAGGTAGTCATCTCCTGGGTCTCCATCTCCGAAGCTGATGGTTGAGTTGGCATCACTTGAACTGATGCGGCTCATGGTGGTGTCACTGTGTGCTGAGCTGCGCTTACTAGATATCGACGAGCGCGAGTCTGATTTGCGCAGTCGCTGAAGGCTGCCAAACAAGGAGCCCCGCCGAAAGAGACCCTTCTTCTTCTCTGAGCCTTCTCCATCTGAGTGGAAGTTGAGCACAAAGCCACCACGTGTGCCAGCAGGGCTGTCAGACAGGCTATCACGCAGTACTGTACCATTACTCTGCTCACTGCGGAGCGAAGCCAGTGAGGTTCGTAGAGGTGAGCGGATGACAGAAGCCATCCCGTATGGGACACTTTGACGAACACCATAGCCATGACGCATCCCACCGGTCCACTGACCCTGATATGTACCTAGAACATAATCACAGGAATTGAGAGAGAAAATGGAAAATCAGTCAACTGTAGGAGACAAAAAGAATATTATCTGCCAGAGACAGAGATAGAGAAGGATAAGTAGATAAAAATGAATAGTGCAGTTACATAATCACTACTACATAACAGACATTACAGTCACAGAATGTAAGCATTATAACATAACATGCCCATTTCCCACCTTTTTTTGAAAATAATGTTCTAAAATGTAATATTTCAATAAAAAATCTCTATCTTTATTTATAAAGCGCCAACTCACAACATAGTCCTCTCAAGGCACTTTACATAATAAAGTCAGTACTGTACAGATATTGCACATGGTACCAATGACAATTTATCACTTTCTGTCTCTCTCAAACACACACACACACACAATGTAAACAGAAGAAAATGAAGTCAAGATGTACTGCCTACAGACAGATTTGTACAGTTATGACTTGATGACAACAATATGTGATGTGCTAGTTTCCGAAAACAAGTGAGATTTCAAATGAAATACTATCCTCTGGCTTGAACATATTATACACAAAAAAACTGTTATGTAAAGAGCTTTATCTTTATCTTTATCTCAATGTCACTCTTATCTAATACTTCATATCACATCTTGGTAAAATCATGCAAGCAGATGAGTATTCCTTACTGTCACATTCACTGAAATGCAGCTTCACTTAGTTCAATAATATGTTGCTTCATTCTTAAATACACCTTTATTCTTTGAGTCACTACTGCTCCTAATGACTAAGCTACCTCTTGGCTTTATGCTACTTTCTTATCCAACCACTTTAAATTCAAGAAGGTACAGTTTCCCCACTTACTAATCAAGGTACTTACTAATCAATATGCCAATCAGCTGCTTCTGAATGTGGCTGTCTCTAAATCTCAGTCCACCAGGATCAAGTCTTCACTTAGAATGCCAGTAAGGAACATGTCAAATTCAAGTTACATTCATTCAAGTTACACATGCTTACATTAGAAATACACTTACTCCATTTGCTTTTAAATTTTAACCACGCATGACTTAAATAAAATATGTAAAATCATCAGCATCAGGGATCTGCATTAAACCAAGTTATGTGTGGCTTTACTTTCAGTTTCGGGGCAGGGAGATAATGTTGACTGTGCCAGGTTGGGTTGTACTATACTCATAAAAGTCACTGCTAAACACTGTGTAAGGCAATTCCATGATGTTCTGCAGAAAGGCAATGATATACTGTTTTGCACAAAAGGAGAAAGAGCAGACTTCCAAAAAATCTTTTGGGGAAAGTTTTTTGGGGGATTAACACAATCGGTGACACAGTGGACTACAAAATCCACATTTGGCTAAAAGGTGACACATTTCCATCCCTGATTGTTGTGTCAACATTCTATACTAGAGATGTTCTATGTTTATCAAACTAGCATACAGTCGTGTGCAAAAAAGCACTTTTTTTTCCAAAAATGAAGCCAAAAAGACAAAACAATATAAGCGGCCTTGGATGAATTGATCATCGGCAAGTCTGCAGACCTCTATAAAAGTTTTTGTAGTTTGCTGGTCTGGAGCATTCAGGTGTGTGTTAACACAATACCAAGAGGGAAAGATGTGAGCAGTCCAACGATTTCCATTACCACTGGCTACTCAGTGAGTGTAAATTGATCATTTATAAATATTGTTGTTCATTTGCATATTTAGGAACACCTAACACTCAGCAACAATTTATGGTAAAGTTAACGGTGTGAATTCTAATCCAGGTTGCAGACTTACAAACACTAAATGCAACTAAAGGCAATTCAGAGCTGGCTTTAGTGTCTGTATAGACACTGCTGATAATATGGTTAATTTTAGAAAATTAAAAAATGTATTCCAAAAAAATACATCATTATAGTTTAGCAATAGATCAAAATCAAAAATCTAAAATGTTTGTTCTTGTTTGGTCCTAACTTGTCCCAATGATGTAAATATATATGATATTTAAGCTTAGACAGCAGCTCTACAGTGCAGCCATCTGCTCCGGACAATAAAAATCAGAATGTGTGAATGTGAAAACTTATTTGTACAAACAAGACAATGCCTATAAGATCACACTGGTGCTGGCAAACAGCCAGAATGGGGCTGACTATTTAATGTAAGCTATCATTAGCAAATGACTATTCAGCTAGCAGCATTTTGTTTTAAGCCAATACTAATGCGGCATTTTCTGGTCCGTATGATAGCTGACACTAATGAATATTACAACTGTTAGTAATTGTTGGTTAAACTGTTCTCCGTAGCTTTTTTTTTTTTTTTTATACCTGCGGTGATACTTCTAACTTGGAGTGGTTTTCAGAATTAGATTCCTGATGTTCTGAACTTTCTAACCATGGTAAAGGTCAGAGTTTGCCTCAAAACTAAATGGCTGATTTACAAGAGACAACAAGAACCTCACACCTGTACATTTGTCTGACTGTGCTTAAGTCTGGACGGTATTTGACAGCATAAACCAGTTGTTATTGCAAAACCAGCAGCAGCATTGGGTGATAAAACAGCTTCACTGCCTGGTTAGGAGAGCTCACACTCAGGCTCTGATTGCTTCAGCTGGAGAATGTGACAGAGAATGTGCTATTTTAAAAGATGGAAGTAACTTGAGACACTGGGGTGTCTGTTGGATAGCCAAACATAACTCCAGGCTATCTTGCTACATGGAACCCCCTCCACAGTGGCATAATAAAGACACTACTTAAAAAAAACCTTCAAGAAATTCTGGCTTGTATTTTAAAATGTTCTCAAATTATATATAAAAGTATCACATTTAAAAAAAAATCACTTCACATACAGTGAAAATGTTTTTACAGAAGTGCTTGGCAGATTGCCTGTTATCAGGTTTCATTGCAATTCATTTTCATCCAAAATGCCAATTCAGACTCAGGTTTACATTCTCTCAGCCCAGTTTTTGCTTGAGGGGAGCTAAGTAGTCCAGTCCTTTCCATGCAATTTTATCCAGCTCCTACTGGTGAGATTGTAGGCATTTTCAGGCCAGAGGAGATACATTTTAGAGAGTGTTCTTGTACTACCCCAATGACTCTTAGAACTTCAAACCTACCAAGAAAACTAATCAAGAAGGTATCCTGATCACATCCAAACTATACAGCTCATCCGAGAAGCACTGTGGAGGTAGTGTCACGTTTTGGGCTTGCATGGCTGCTTGATAACATAACTACCAATGGTATGAAGGTGTACAGAAACATTTTTCCGTAATGTAACAAAGAAATGTATCTTAACTATCAAAACTCAACTCAAAGCTATTTGAGATGAACTTCATCGTGCAGCAAGACAATGATCCAAAACACCCTGCCAAGATTTGATGTAGCTCTTGCAAACAAGTGACAATATATTAACTTTATTTTGCCCTTCTTTCGTTTTTACTTTTACCCTCTCACTTTACTTTTAAACACTTAAAATATAGGTCATATGATACAAAACGATCTACGTTGTTTAATGGATCAAGGTGCAATTACCATCAAATAAAAGCTGCAATTTAAAAAAAAAGGAAGAGAGAAAAAATTGACTTTGCTGTTCTAATTCTGTTTCACTCGTGAATATGACTCAGTTATAGAGTGAATTCCTAAGTTATGTGGTGAACTTGCTATACAAGTAAATATGTATTACACATTATGATCTATTTCACTGTAGTGTATATTCCATTACAGTTTGATATGTTAGCACACTAACAGTTTTGATTCCTGTCTGGTCCATCTATTCAGCCAATTTACTGCTGTTTGCTGTTTGAAGTACGGAACAGTAGGATGCACTGCTATTTGTGTGTTAAGACCCAGACTTTGTTGAGTTTAGCACTAACTTCACTAAAATTCTGTGAAGGTAAAAGAAGGTAAAAATAATATCCTAGCAGCAGTATTACACTGTGTCTGACTGTGTCTGTGTCACAATACAATTTTTAGTTCAGGGAAAATAATTCATAATTCTACTGACTAAGACTTTTTTTTTTCAACAGCATGACAGATTTAAAAATAACTGATGAAGACTTGAGATGTGTTTAAATAATAGTAACTGAGAACTGTTTTTTCTTTTAAATCCAGAGCAGCAGAGTGCGGAATAAAACACGACCCTGTTAATGAACTGGTGGAATCAACATAATGTTAATATTACGGTGGCCAGGGTTCAGCATGCCCACTCTGACCTGTCTGTGGCTACACAGCAAATTGTGATGCACTGTGTGTTCTGACACCTGTCCATCATGGTGATTCCCATGCTGACTTTAAAACCCTTATAGTAAACTGAACTACTTAACACTTTTGGCTTATCCCATGAGTTCAGCGCCACAGCGGATCATTGTCCGCATGTCAATTTGGCACAGTTTTTAGGCCGGATGTCCTTCCTGATGCAATCCTCCCCAATTTCTTCAGCGTCTTGCCCAGAGACAGTGTGACATATAGCCAGGACCGGGGATCGAACCACTGAGGCTGTGGTCTGTGGATGACTGCCTTACCAACTGAGCTAAAGACACTGTACACCTGCAATTAACTGTACGGTAAAAAAATCGTCAGAAGACAAATTTAAACAATGTCTAGCTTATGAGGTTATGATTATGAACCTATGATCAACTCTTCTTAAGTCTATTCCTATAATGATAGAGACAAGAACAATTTGACAAAGTGATATGGATAAATGCCTGCCACATCAAGGTGCCGGGCAGAGCTCACAGTGGCCCCTTAGCTGGGAAGTAGAAACTGTTTCATATACCAAGTAGTGAATTAAAGTAGCTCCATAAACCCTTTACTGTTATAGATGTGAGAATACACTACTCTCATATATACTGTGTGGCAAAGAGCATGTTTGTATTTGACTAGAAACAATTCGTAAATAAATACAGAACAAGTGAAAGTAAACATTAGTTGTAGTTCTAGTTGATGTTATAAAGTGCTTTCTGCTGCAGCTTAGATTGAGGATTCAAATTTAAAAGCAAACTACAGCAATTTAATATTGCATTAAAGAATTAGGATATCAATTTTCCATTTTTTAGTCACTAGTAAAATATTGATCCTACACTTCCCATCATGCAACTGGATGTCTTTTTTTTTTTAGAACCTTAATGGCTGGTTCACACCCACATCTTCAACAACTCCATGCTACTTATTTGCCACTCAGGCTTTTCTGTTCAGTAATTGCAGTCTTGAAGTCCGATCTGAGACTGACACTTGAAAAAGCTCCTCCAGAGTCACAGATGACACTATACAACTGTGACTACGGGCTGACTATTATTAAACATGACTAATAAACTGGTCCTCGTGTGAATGCACATAATCGACTGTGCATATTTGTCTATGTTAGTGCCATTTTCCACACACAAAGCAAGTGGGAAATTGTATTATTCAAACACATCTCAAGTCTTCATCAGTTACATTGAAATGTGGACCATTGGTCACGCAACAATTTCCATGACAACTGAGCTAACACAATCCATTGAAGAAGACTTCACTTCAATAAATACAGGATGTTATTGTGTATATATCACAGATCTGCATGAACACAATGCAGCCCTGCCCTGTAGTTGTAATTTCACTGACAATATCCTGACATGTTAAAAGTGTAGCTACTGTACCACAGTAGTGGGGTGGTCTCAGTTTCATTCTTACAGTCTTATTACTTGTTTAGTTTTCAATTTTGTTTAGCCCCTTCTTTTGACTAGGCCCTGAAAACTTAGTAAAGCCTGCAAAAGCAAATGATTGGGCTACTTATAAAAACAAGAGATTTAATATCCAGTTTCATTCTTTTCGGACATCGAGTAGCCAGTATTAATATCCAGAAGTCTGTTTGAAGTTCCAGGAGGTGGGATGTCCACAAGAATTACTCCTAAAGACAAGAGGTGGTCGTCTGCTTTGCAGCAAATGTCATCAATTAAAAAAATCAATTTCTGCTGCACAACACACCTGGAGAGTGACTTTAAACTGGAGACAGCAGACGAGACAAATCACTGTGACAGAGGCTGCTGTGTCCAGATCAACTGCAAGTGAAGAATCAGTGTGAGCTGGATTGACTAAGCATGATTCATAGTAATGTTGGTGTAATATAATTCACAAAATGATGGAGGCATGCTTGTCTTGTTTGTGTTTTAAACTGTGTATGTAGGAACACAAAATAGTGAGGCTAACTGTCAGTGGAGGAAGTTGCCTTTGATTTTTAAAAATTTGCAAATATAAAAACAATCAACTATTTTTGCTCATCAGTTACTTACTTTTACAGATATGTATGGTTGTCTCTGGTCTTAAAGGACACCTTCACATGCTTCTTTTGGTTCTAGTTTGGGTTGCACATGTACATAAATGCCATAAAATTTCCCTTTGACTTCCCATATTAAAATATCTCTCTACTTCTAGCTGAAAAAGTCTCTAGATTAAGTCACTCCAGCTATGGAGTTTTTCAGAAGCAGGAAAATATTTAAATATAGGGAAGTCGGGGGGGAGTTTAAAAGCATTAATGTACATTTACACCCTGGCATAAAACCCATAGAAAGCAAGTTGAAAATTGGTGAAGTCGCCCATTGAAGTCCATAAACAGAGAAGTTTGAGAATTGAGAATTACTGAATCCTTTTGCAGTTCTTAATCTGCTTACTGAATCTGATTGCTGTTGAATCCCTTATCAAACTTTTTTCATGATATTTGTTCTAAAGTTCCCTAAAATGCGACAAGTCCTTACTTTTTCATGATGAACAGCAGTTACAGGTTTAAGGACTCACTGTTTCCCTCTTCGTCACGAGTATCTTCCCACAACTATTACATTTCTCTGTTGTTTCGCTGACTTTTGTCTTTTTTTGCCTACCATCATGCATCCTCTGCACATTGTCGAATGATTTATTGATTTTTCTAACAAACAAAGGGAATACAATACTAGTGATCAACAAACAAACATTGTGTGTCACACATGTTAGAGAGGTCAGTCGTGTCAGTCAGATCTAAATTTAATTTTAATCAAAAATAGGCTTTGCAACAGGTGTTTCCAGGAACACTGTTTACACATAACATATTGAAATGGATCTCGGAGGCTGCTCCACAATATTTAGGCAGCAACATAAACAGGCTTTAAGCCAACACACTAAAATAGAAAAGAAGGTAATGTATGGAGATGGACATCGTAATGTGTGCAGACACATGAAGGAAGGCTGGAAAACACATTGTTAAACAAGCTGACTCCCACACCGCATTTTAGAAGGAATGAATAACAAGTATCAATCTCAGTTTCTTGTGTGTGTGTGTGTGTGTGTGTGTGTGTGTGTGTGTGTGTGTGTGTGTGTGTGTGTGTGTGTGTGGTCACATTGGCACGTGCACTTTCTTTCTAAAAATAGAAATATTCATATGTTCCAACAGTGACACTGACAACCGCTCCCCTGTCCCCCATGATGCCCCTCTCTCACCTCCATCACCGTACGTCTCCACGCCGTATCCGTCCTGCAGTCCGTTACTCCAGGTGCCTTCGTACCTGGCCGGTGTGTTCAGGCTCTGCCGGACTCCGTACCGGCCCTTGAACCCGTGAGTCCACTCACCCCGGTAGATCCATTTCCCCTTGGTTTCAACGCCTAGTCCGTGGCGTTTCCCCTGCGCCCAGTAGCCCTGGTACAGGTTCCCGCTGGGCCAGGTGTAGACACCCACCACCTCGAAACCGCTGGACCAAGAGCCCGAGTACTCGCCTTGGCCCTTGGGTCCGGTGCACACACCGTGGCCGTGGGCTTTGCCGTCCTCCCAGCCTCCACAGTAGGTGCCACCATCGTCAAAGTCGAAACGACCGCCCGTCATTCAGAAACGGAGGGTAAAGAACTCCTTGGGGGCTTTTTAAGAAGTCCAGACTGTAGCAACTGTTTTCAGAAGAGAGGTGATGTTGACAGGGAGGCACCGGCCACGAAACGTGCATGCGGGGAAGGTGTGAGGGAAGGGCGCCTGATGGCGGCCGTGAGCATCGGCAGAGCCGCGTCGGTTCCTGACAGTGGGACGTGGGAGGGTGAGAGGCGGCCGCCACGGCAGCCAGAGACGCTCCACTGTTCAGCACTGGAAGACTTGCATCTCCTCTCGTTCAAGTGAAGACCGCTGAGATCCTCGTAGTCACAGAGTAGGCGCTTCCGTTAGGAATTTCAGAATAAGAGCCAGCAAGAGAAGATTCTTCCCAAGAGTTACAGCTCAGCATTTATTATCGAGCTTTTATGTTCACTGAAATTGTTCAGTTTATATGTCAGTATACTATGTGTTGGTTTATATATTTTTTTTTTCAAAGGGTTTAAGATGACGGACTTCTTAATTAAAAAACATCACCTGTTCTCAGACAGCACATGGGCAATAGATAACTATAATGGAAATAAAGCATACATTCAATAACGTAATTATTGTACAGTAAATTGTTTATTTATCCTATTGGCCTATTTATCTATTAGCTGTAGAGACATACGGTTTGGCATCATATCCTCAAAGAATTAAGAAATGTGCTTTTATTTTGATAGCAGGAACTGTACTCGCCTTGTTGCTCTTTTCGCTCCCTGAGAGCAGCTTAATGGACAGGCCTGGCATACATGCAGGCACAGAGTTGATCGACAGTAAGAAGATCTGGTATAGTCAGCACACACCAGCAGTGCTCTAAATACACTTCTAAATACATCTTATTGTAATAATGTTATTATTATTATTATTATTATTATTGCAGTTACTGAGGAAATTATGTGATCAAATCACTGTTACTAATCACAATGGGGGTGATTACCAATGTTACATTTAAATACATTATTTTCAGTAAAAAGCTCATATGTACAACATAATATTTCTGTTGCTTTTTTCGTAGTATATTCGATTCATTGACATTTCTTAAAGCAGCCTATATCCGTGTAACAATAGCTTTAAAATATCTAGCTCATACAATTTTATAGTCATAATTAGTGTATGATGCCTGTTGTGAATGAGTTGAGACCACATGCCAACAAAGATTCAAACTTGGAATACTGACGTTTGTAAGATACTGGGGCTGTGTCATTAATCTGATGAAAGGTAAGGAATCCATTGTACTTAACAAAATTAAATATTATGTCATATCAATAATAGTAATAATAGTTGTTGCTGTTGCATGTCAAAAATTGGAATTCAATATAAATATTTAGCTGTAGCTTCTTAAAAATATGATGCCTTTATTTTAACTTTTATTGTATAAACTAAAACTGTTAGAACACAGATAGAAACAGAATTAGGAGGGTCTCATAACCTAAAGAATTGTTTCTTTTTTTCCCATGTCCTATAGTGGAAAATGATCTGAACCCTCTGGGTGCACTTCTCAGTTTCTACTTTTTTAACAGCATATTCTCTAATATTTTAGCTTTGTGTCCAGTTTATTAAGAAACAGATGCTAATAAATTATCAATCCAGCATCATCTTTAACCTGTTCAGGGTCATGGGGGCCGGATTTACACCTACAGGCAATTTAAAGTTAATGATTAACCTAACATTCATGTCTATGGACTGTGGTAGGAAACCCCCACAAACCTGAAGAGAACATGCAAATTATACACACAAAGGCTGCAGCCAGCTGGTGAATTTGAACTGGGGACCTTCTAGCTTTGAGGCAGCCCTAATACATTATCGTTAGAAAAGCCTGAAAACAAGACATATTCATGATTTCTAAATACAGAAAGACATCAAAAGCCCACCCCATATCAGCTGTTCTAGGACATCAAACAGGACTGTCATCTGTTTGCATTGTCAAACACTGCCATCTTCTGGAAAATCTTGCGTTAAGTCGCTGCTGAGACCTCCCGAGGCCAATCTCTGTTTTTGCAGTTCTATGCAAAACAACTGTGTTAATTAATTTTCTTTTAGATGATTGAAATTGGAAACCCCAAACATACGTAAATAGTAATACTGTTACAGTACTGCTGCATGGTGGAAGAGTGGGTGCCACTCCCACCTTACAGACAGGTCACAGGTTTGAACCTTGCGAGCCTACTGTGGCCTTATGGATTTCCTCCAGTACTCCAGTTTTCTTCCACAGCCCACAGACATGCAGGTTTATCGGTTGGAAGGGTGGGCAGATGTCACACTAGTAAAAACTAGACAAAAGCAATTTCAGCAAACAAACAACAAAAGTGTTTCTTTAGAAAATTAAAACCAGATTCACTAACCACACACTTGGCAAAAATGATCCTAATATGCTTTGACATGAAATACAAAACTGTTTGAATTATTTACTTCATGGCAACAGCTCATAACGGCATTTCCTGCTCTGTAAAACACAGACTATTTAATTTATTTGGCTACTTGGGGGCCCTTTACCACAGTCAAAAAAGGTGGATGTGCAGAGCCTTGTGGAACTCAATAACTAACCTTTGTGAGCATGAAGGATTCATCATTAACATGAACAAATTGGAATCTATCAGATAGATAATATTTAAACCTACCTAGTACAGTTCCTTTTAATCCCAATTACATACGTTCCAGTCTCTGTAATAAAATGTTGTGTAGCTGCATCGATGACTTTTACCATTGCTGTTTCTGTACTATGATGAACTCTAAATCCTGACTAAAACTCTTAAAACAAATTATTCGTGTACAGGTGGTCGCGTAATTGTTTTGCAACTACTTTTTTAAGGATTTTAGAAATTAAGGGGATATTGGATATTGATCTGTAATTGGCTAAAACACCTGGGTCAAGACAGGGTTTTTTAATTAGTGGTTTGATTACAGCTACTTTATAGGCCGTGGTACATAGCCTGTAGATTGATGATATCTAATAAGAATGTGTCTATTAATATAGTGACAGGGAGCACATGCAAATGCTATACAGAATGGTTTCAGCAGGTAACAGGTCAGGGACAGTAAAAATGTGGCTCATTCTTCGTGCTTATACATGTAATTAGAGTAAAGTTCAAACCTGGATTGTGTCTTGGCTTTGGAAAATAAAACACAGTTATTTCCACTCCCATTATTAAGAGGAGGAGGAAAACACTGTACAATATCAGGACAAAAAAAATAAATAAAAAAAGCTGGAGGTGCCAATTTGGCTGCAGGTTCATATCCATCCATCACTGGAGTTTATAAGTGAGTCAACTTGTGACAAAGAAAGCTGAACATTCCAAGTCTTTCTACCATTCGCTTGCCCTCTGTGTTTTATCAGCCCTAGTGCATCAGCCAGTGAAAACACACGAGAGCTGCGTCATTATGCTATTATTGAAACAATGATTTCAGCAGTGGGTGGGGGCAGTGGGTACAGGCTCTGCACTGTTACATGTGATTGTGCTGTGACCTGGTGTTGTTAAAGCTGAACTCCGACCACTGAAGCTTCCTGGTTTAAATGTAAAAAGAAAATTAAAAAAAATAGAAAGGTGTGTATGACTGTGTGTCGACATTTGAAAAACATTACAGCAACACATGTCTGTGTAAGCAAAGTTACTTTGAACTATATGCACTGTCATCACTTTGTTGGGGAGTAATTATACTGTAAAAAGCAAGAATAAATATTCATATATAACCCAGTCTGAAGGAGAACACTTACTCCAGAGAAATGAGTAGATCGCTTTGAAGTGGAGCTTTATAAAGTGAGGTTCTTGCAATCAGGGGTGTAGGTTTTATGCATTCTTTTGAGATGCTGTATTACAGTAGGTTGTTGTTCTTGCCAGAAAAACACTGAATTTGATCAAATCAAAACATTATTTTCCTATTTCATTTACAAAAATGTCATAGCTTGTTTCTGCATCACTTGATCCATTACAGCACATCTAACTGATGTCATCTGCACAGTCAAAGAATAATACATCTTTATATGTGAATTACAGTAGGCAAAACAGTGAGGATTTTATCAGGAATGATTAACTAAAGAGAGAAGGACTAGAATGTGACTTGAATGTTAGTATGTATGATTGTTTTATTTAACATTGTGGGTCTTTCTTAGAGAGCAGACATGAAACATGAGGCTGTGAGAAAGAGAATATGACAATGACATGCAACCTAAGTCTGCAGCTGGACTCAAACCAGTAGGTTCAGTACATACATGACTATGTACTGGACTGTACATAACTAATTAGTAACTGCTCATTAAAATGGATCACTGTACTCAGGGAGGTAAGATAAAGGGCACAGAAACAGCAATTAATAGTTGCTAATAAATTAGTTGTTACTAGAATATCCTTTTCCAAGCTCTCTATAGAATTGTTTCAGCTCATTTGACTTGAATAAACACTGATCAAGCATAACATTATGACCATCTTTGCAATTTATTGCAATCCAATACAGTGGCTCTGCCATGAGTTTGACTTTTACGACGTTAATATTTCTTAGTTTTAAGTTGAAATTGTCAGAAAGCCTCGTTCATTTTAAAAAGGGCGGCCAAAACATTAGAACCACCTCTTATTTTAATGCACTCCAGCACAACTCCGCTACCCACGTTGACCTCAATTATAAACAGTAGTAGAGTAGAATTATTGCTAGTTTCTGGCAAGGAATAATGTTTTCTTCAAACAAAGAATGCATGTAGCTGCAATCCATTAAAAGATTGTGGAAACCTATTGTCCTATACCATTTATGTTCCTAGAGAAATTGAGACGGAAATTGCCATGGACTGAAAAGCTACTGTACCAGAAAGAAGCCTCTGCTCCAAAACTAACATCTTAAAGTTTAATGAAAGCTTTTAGCTGACCACATGGACAAAGAAAAAGCTTCTGGTGGAAACGTTTGAGACAGAGATTGAGTTGTTTGGCCACAGCTACCAGATGTATGTTTGGAGCAGTAAAATTGAGGCATTTAAACCCACAAACATTGTAGCTACCGTTAAACAAAACAGACTGTTTTGCTGCAATTGGAGCAACTGGTGGATCACCTCAGGATTCTTCAGCACAATCTCAACCTATCAGCGAAATGGTTAAAATTTGGTCTTCCAACACAACAATGACCCCAAGTACAGCAGGTAAAAACAATGCAGTTTTTTTTACATTATCAATATGCTGTGACCTACAGCTGGTTGCGTAGCCTAAAGTTAAACTCTGTCCCTAGGTCTTTTCTGCTTCTGAAGCTTTTACTGAGAGCTGATGTAACTGGAAATAGGTGAATTTAGTAACTTGTTATTAAGCTTCAGAAGGCTGAATACTGATTATGGCTCCAATTGTCAACCTTTATTTGCGATGATCACCACTAAAAAAGATCATTGGTGTTTAATGATTTTAATCCATATTAGTAAAAAGCAAGTATAATAAATAACCTTTCCGTTGTTCTTTAAGACTGGATTACTGCTTTCATGAACTCATGGAAGAAATCTCAACACTTTTGGTTTTATTTCAAACGATGATTTTAATCTACTACTCTCTACATTTGTATGAAAGCACTCATACTGTTAACCTTGTGCATCTTGCCAAAGTCAAATTTGGCACAGAGGTTTGTTTGTATTACAGTTGCTATGATTTAGTTTTCTAGGAACAGATTTTTGGAGTAAAACACACATGCACACATAGAGAAACACACACAAAAAAACCCAGAACTTTAATACAGACATATGTGAGAAACCTGGCTTCTGACTAAATCTGAGCTTGTCTTTATATGGTAGTAAAGGCTCTATGCTCTCCCCGCACTGCACACACACACACACACACACACACACACACACACACACACACACACACACACACACACACACACACACACACGCACACGCACACACAAAGGAGAAAAGATCAACTAGCAATCAAAAGACAACAGTTTGTCAGGCATTAAGTACCTCTCTGTGAAGCACCTGTAAAGGCTTACTGCTGTAAGCCAGTCAAAATGCTGAATGTTTAATAATTTACAATCAAGCATCAGCACTATCCAACACATGAAGTCATCCCATGATGACCACAAAACAACGTTGCACCAAAGGAAAAATCAGTGGTTTGGACGAGTCTCTTCCACCCTTTCCTCTCCGTTATTGTAGTAGCTGTGAACGTATCATCATACAGATCATGTTGATCACATCATCCTTTATGCTATTGACTTATTAAAACATATTCTATGGTGATTAACAATGTAGTGTTACACATGAAATCCAACATGGGCTGCTGTCACAAAGAATCAAAGCATTATACTACTGCTTTCTGGCTAAGTAAATAAAAATAAAAAAAACACTGTCAGTTTGGACTGTCTCTGGACTGCTGTTCACACCAGCTTGGAAAAAGCTGGAAAATGAAGGCTCTGAACAATAACTGAATAATTGAACTGAAGCTCTTAGAGCAATCTGTCGTGTTGTTATCTTATAAATACATAGATCAGCCACAACAATAATATCACCGGCTGGTGCAAGTTGTGTGACATTTTACATGTTACATTCAAGCTCTAATGAGGAACTTTTAAACAGTCTTTTAACATACCAATTTATTCTGCTGGTCTAAAGACACTTGTTGATTGAGAGACAAGTTCCCAGCAAGTAGCTATAATGCATAAATGTGAAAATAACTTTGACCACGAGACTACATAATAACAGAAAAAGGGTAATGTCTAAGCTTTATAAATTATTAATTATAATTAACAATCAGATAATGTCTAACCTTTATTGTAATCTGACGAGATGTGTGCTCAAGGCCATTTTACTGATCATTTTTGCCAAATAGACACCAATCAACCAGTGTTTGCTGGAAGTTACAGAATTTATTTACAGAAAGAAGAAAAAGGCCTTTTCCCACAAGTCAAAGACTTCACAGTTGTAACCCCAGGTTGATTTTTTTGTGCATACAATGTACATACTGCAATGCAGAATAACAGCACAGTGGACAAATCTTTTCATACCAAAAATAATCAAAACAAAGACATGTACCCCCAGTCTTACAATAGTTTAAACATGGGGTTATGCAGTCTATTTATAATAATGTTCGGTGTTCATGAGAAATTAAAAAATGTACAGTAGTGAGCACATGACAGCAATCAGCCACCAACATTAATACCACCTAGTGGGAGTAATGCTGTGCTGGACAGCAGTCAGTATGGGTAGCTTTTATGCTCTGTGTTCCCTGACCTGTCAACCAAGTTTCCCATGCTGATCGCTTTTCATCACAACATTACATTACCCAGAGCTATTAATTCATTACACATTTATTTTCAGATCCAGCTGTGAAAGCAATAGTCTTTAGGTTACATGTGACATTTTAATGTTGAATTTTGGCTGAGATGAACACTTTCTCTGCCTTGCTCATCGTTCACAGTGTGCTCTTGGGGAGGAGTTCTTGGCCATAACAGACTCTCTCTCCAGCTGCAACTCTGTGGGACCTGCCACATGCTCCTTTTTGGCCTCATACAAGGATACACCGTGAAGAAACAACATTTAACACAACTATGCTTGGCTGCAACGCAATGCACCCTGAGCTTCAGTTTCCACAGCTATTCACTAAAAACTGTGATTCCTAGTTTGAACACTTTCTACTGCTTGGCTGATACAAGTGCATACAACTTTTTCTCATTTGTCATACCCGAAAATATTCAGCATATGGGTTATAAATGATAATTTATTAACACCTCACCCTGAAGCGAGTTAACCTCTGGGCACTTTGTTTTATTTTGAAAGACACTGGGGGTGTTCCGAGCCCGGCAAGATTACTGCGCTCCTTACCGGATTAAAGAGCCTCTGCAGCTTCACCGCAGCTGTTGGATCGAGTAGGGAGGAAGGAGAAACAGGACCAGCACGTTTTAGTTTGTGGTGCTTTTGGTAGTTATGAGAGTCTTTTGTTTTCTGTCTTGCACAGCGCTGCTGTGCGGAGTTGACGGGCGCGTCGTTAACTCAACGGGATCTCAGCAGCTGCAAGAACTGGCCGTCTTCGGTTCCACTCCTGTTATTAAAGCCGGCTCGTCGTCCGGGGTCCACAGAGCGCGGAGGAAACGGTTCATCACGCAGGAGGACATGGTGGCCATCCTGGATTATCACAACCAAGTCAGAGCCAGGGTTTTCCCACCTGCTGCTAACATGGAGTTTATGGTAAGAGATGTCACAAAATAAATAAATAAATAAATAAAATAAACAAAATAATAAACAAAGCTCTGAAATTGCCAAATGAAATAAATGTAAAATTTCTAAATGTCCTCATGTAATTGTTTCTGCATTTATTTACAGACTACATGTAGTCCATATTTATTATTCTACACGTATTTATTTGCAAAAGTATGGGACGCATGACGCTTTTGCTGTTGTCATACAGTACACACTGTCATATTATCGCCCCTATTTCTGTATAAATAGAAGTATCATTCATCTCAGATCTTCCATTTTGCATTTTGGATGTGTCTTGTGTGTTTTCCCCCTTTTCCCCCACTTTCACGTTCAATGTATCTGAATGAAATGTATAGTAAGTGTTGTTCTGAAACTTGTAGTAGTAGAACTACTGGTTCACTCACTTTTGCACACTTTGGAGTCTAAGCCATTTTAAAGGAGACATTTAGTCTTTTTCTTTCTAACAATCCTCATTAAGACACTAAAACCAACAATAAATAGTCTCTGTTCTTAATGATCCGTCAGTTTACAGCCTTGATTCTGTCATTGGTTTGTGCTCTGTGAATGCTGCTGTTGTCCAAAACAATTACAAACACCTCAGCCAGACACACTGCTCCAGTGGCTGATATGTTTCTTCATTCAAAAATGCACGATTTGCCAAAGTTTTACTGGGAGATCTAGCAAAGTTGAATAGCTTTCTTCAGACTGCTGTAAAACCATATGGCAAATTGTTTTGGAATAAGGAATCGTGTAACCCAGTGGCCTGTAATCACATCATGAAAGCGTCATAGTCCAAACAAGTAAATGTCGTCCCTCAGTGGAATTCCCTCATTGAAAAAAAATAGATGTAGAGTACTTTTACAGTTACAAATGAATCCAATTGCATAATTTGTTGTAATGGAACACTGAACATGAGATCAAATTACCCCTGCCTGACCAATAAAAATATAAATGGCAAGAAAACGCAGTGGTGCACAGAATGTGATATGACAAACACAGACACTCACTCACTCACTCACAAACACACACACACACACACACACACACACACACACACACACACACACACACACACACACACACACACACAAACATATACTCATTCAGCCATTCTGTTCTTTACTGAATCTCCTTTTATGATTCTTTCCTGCCCACCCCCTCTCTGTCCTGCACCCAAAGTTAGTTGGTGTTTAAAGGACTGGAAATACCAACTAACAGCAAGATGCAAACAGTGGTCAAGGTTTCAGCTGACAACTTCCTCTCTCTCCCTGACAGTCACCTTCTCCAGAACTTCACTAAATTAACTCAGGGTTTTGATCATGAAGTGATGCTTTTACACACATTTTGCCCACCGATGCCTGTCACTGGGGCGTTTAGGGGCGGCATCAGCAGATTTGTTTATTACTGACTCATCAAACACAGCCAGAGGATGCTGTTTTTGCTGAAGGAAATCTGTAGTGTTACAGTATCTTTCGTGGGCTCTTGCATATGATAAGAAATTACTGGAGTTTTTCAGTTAATTTTACCCTGTATGTATAACCTATAGAGCATACTACATACTAGCATGTTGCAGTCACTGTGACTTGGCTGTGCTCAGAAAGCAGGATCAGTCCATGAATATGACTTTCAGACAGTTAGTTCTTCAAATTAAAGCACTTTAACAGAGAGTCAGCTCTGACCTTGTTGGCTCCCATATTAGTTGTATTTGATATTTACTGTAAAACTACATTTCCAGTATTATTTGTGTGTGGTATTATTTTAGATTTTCTGTTTGTAGTTTCATCCCAGGCTCCTCCAGTCACATGTAAAAGTGTCATGTAGCAACAAGCTGAACCTTTTTCTGCTCATTGGGTAAACAGATCTGGGGTTTGGAACACAAAAGTAAACACATAAAGTAGATCTTTTTATGTACTGGTTAATAACTCTGTAGATCAGGAGTGGACAACCTATGCTCCTCCAGGGCTGCAGTCCTGCTTGGTTTCCAACTATCACTGCTCTTATTAAACAAGGTAGCACTGCGCATAGCACTGTGTTTCATGTTTTGAAAAGGCTATTGTTTTTAGGACTACAATGGGGCCAATCGGTCATTTTTTTTTTGCGGGGTCGTTCTGGATGTTAGCAGTTTTAATGATAAAGTACTTGAAATACACAGAATGTACAGAACTCACATTTTTCTTTCTTAACATACAGCTGGTCTTTGAGTAGGCACTAGAGGACAGGCTAGATATGGGGGACATGCTTCCGGGGGTTATTAGAGAAAATCAAACATTACCATAATGCTTCTGAATGTCACCCAGATAGACAAACACATTATAATTGAATGTCCCAAAGTATGCTATCGGAATCAGAATCAGAATCAGATTTATTGGCCGAGTATGCTAACACATAAAAGGAATTTGCTTTGGTCGGAGTAACAATACAGACAATATGAAAATGACAAATAACGTTTGACAAACGTAACGGGGGAGGGAGTTCACCTTGTGTGTCTTGAGGTAGTAGTAATCTCTGAGCTAATGCAGGTGGAGGATGTTGGGCTGTGTCTTTCAAACCTGCACTACATTGAATTCAGACCCAGATAGTTCTGTTACACAGTCTGCTCTGTGCGGGTGAAAGCCTGGCAGCTGCTGTGCATTATCCAGGATGGATGCACTCAACCAGGTTTCAGTGAAGCAGAGAATAGCAGAATGTGCAAAGTCCATATTTGTTCTATTCAGAAGAAGCAGCAATTCCATTTTATTGAACAGGGAGCGGAGATTAGCCAGGTGAACTAATGGGAGCGCAGTGGGAAATCCACTCTGCCGCAGTTTTACAAGCGCATCAATGCACTTCACTTGTCTGCGTCTCCACAAGATCCATAGCAGCTGTTGCTCCCCTAACCAAGAAATATGTGTCTTGATGTATGAAGACTGCTGAAATGTTATGTGGATTGAATTGTCTGATATTAAGCCGATCATCTCTGGTGTATGTATTTGGGTTACAGTGACCTAATACACAGAAAATACATACATAAACATACAAAGTCCTAGACCGTTCGGCCGAGGCGGCCACCCAAGCTGCCATCTTGTACATATTTTAGTATGTACACTGGCAAGAAAAAAACACACACCTCCCAGGCCTTCTGCAGAACTTCCCAAAGGTCTGTTTTGCTTTTTGGGAGGTGTTGTGTTCTGATCAAACTTCTCCCAAACCAGCTTAATGGGGTACAGATCTGGTAACAGAGCTGGGCAAGCCACCATTAAGAGTATTGTAGCAGCTGCTTTCTTCTCCAGATAATTCTTTCACAACTAGGAAGAATGCTTGAGGTCAGTGTCTAACAAAATTTAATTATTCCCAGTCAGTCATTGCCCAGAAGGATTAGCATGCTTTCCAGTATGATGTGGTATGCATGCAGATTGAGGATGCCTCGCACATGATGTAGATCTCCCATTCCAAAACATCCCCAGACCATCACGTTTCCACCTCCATGCTTCACTAATGGTGTTAGCCAGGCATCTGTCATGTCATGGCAGGAGGGCAGGAGGTTGAACAGTCTATGGGAAGGGTGAGAGG